>NW_008339573.1:1345955-1404452 GCF_000622305.1 Nannospalax galili
GGTGGCGCACACCTTTAGTCCCAGCACTTGGGAGACAGAGGCAGGTGGATCTCTGTGAGTTTGAGACCAGCCTGGTCTACATAGCAAGTTTCAGGCCAGCTGGGGACTACAAGGAGACCCTGTCTCAAAAAGAACCCCCCTCATAAATATATATATATAGTGTGTGTGTGTGTGTGTGTCTGTGTGTGTGTCTGTGCTGTCTGTGTATTTAAATTACGAGGAAAGTATTAGAAAATGTTTAGAACTGTAAGAGTCATATGGAGAGCAAAACGTCCCTGGCTGATCCTTGATTAAAACAAATCTATTAGAAGCTGAAAAAAAGTTGCTGGGATTGGTCCTCTGCAGCCACCGTAGCGAAATAGGGTTTCAGGTCTCTTAGCAACGAGTTTGTGATAACACCTGACCCAGAGGTGAGTACTCAAAGGGTCCAACCTGGAGATTGCCAAAGGACTTGGAGCCCCTGTCCCCCAATCATGCCTGATCCTGCACCGGAGTGGTCCCTGAGGGGTGGGTCTCATCACGAAAGCAGCCTGCTGGGGCTGCTCCCCTACCAGTGGAGCGGTGCACTATTAACGGCCAGCTCTCCCTAGCTCCTGCCTGGACAATCCTTCCATCCGCCTTAGAGAAAGCCGCGCCGGCTGGCTTGGGCGCTGTAAAAACCAAATTCTTAAAAAACTACTTGTAGAAAGACATGGCTGTGTCTACTGTCAATAAATTAATAAAATCTTGCACCTAATACTACTATTCTTAATCAGAATTACATTGAATTTGGGATGGGGGATACATGTCATTGCAGTTGATACCTACCAAGAAATTCTTAAATTGTACCAGGAAACGCCAGAATGGAAATAATGCCCCCACCTCAGATATACGTAGAAAAAACTCTAGGGCTTATCAAACCAGATATTGTTGACAAAGAGGAGGAGATTCGAGACATTATTCTCAGATCTGGATTCACCGTCGTTCAGGTAACTTCTGAGCATGATCATGCCTTCTTATCTGTTCCCCAGTTTTGTTACGCTTATGTAAATGTGGCCACCGATTTAGATCCTTCATGCTAAACCTGAAATTTACGGTTTCGACTATAAAGTTTACATGTGAAAGAGGAAATAGTGGCACCTGCCAGTTACCAGTACTTGGGAAGTGGAGGTCTAAAGGATCAGATGTTCAAGGTCATTGTCAGCTACATAATGAGTTTGGAATTTGACTCCAAATGCATAAGACCTGTCTCAAAAATTAGTTCAATGTAATAGTTAAGTTTTTCACACTTCAAAAGAATGTTGAATAAGAAGCAAAAGAAGCAAAATTGCCTTTTCCTTCCCTTAACTTCTTCCAAGTCCCAGTATAGAGAGAGGAAATAACACATGCTCTTCTTCCATGAGTTTTGTGTTTGAAAACGTTTTTTTCCCTAGAAAATGGAGCCAGCCTACTCTCTGACTCCTTCAAACAGTCTCTTTGTAACATTTTGGATCATTATGTCTGAATCTATTGTATCCTTTTTAAGTTACGTGCAATATTCCTGTGCATAGTTTGAGTCTCTATTGGTATTTTTTTCAGTTATAAACATTTAGTGTTTTTTTTTTAAGACTCAGAAGAGCTTAAACTCTAGGCCTTCTTGGGCTTCAGGGGGTTTCAAGCCATGCTCTAGTATGACCATGTCTCAAACTAAAAGCCAAAAAGTGTAAAGATATCAAGTAGAATTTAATGTTTTAAATTTTTTTTTTATTTTATGTGTATGAGTGTATTGCCTGCATGTATGTAAATGCACCCATGAAAGTCAAAAGAGGGTGTTCGAGCCCCTGGATCTGGAGTTACAGATGGTTGTTAGCTGCCATGTGGGCGCTACAAGAACAGCCAGTGCTCTTAACCACTGAGCCATCTCACCAGCCCAAATTTAATATTTTAAATCTTTTGTTTACTATCCTTATTTGGATTTCTAGGCTTTTTTTTTATTTTAAAATTATATAGTATCATATTGTCTATTAGTAGGTTTTTTTGTTCTGTTTTTTGCTTGTTTTTGAGACAGGGTCTCCCTGTAGCCCCATGTCCAGCTAGTTAGTGTTTTAAAGATAAAGAAAACTGGGCTGGGGAGATGATTTAGTTGGTACAGCACTTGCTAAGCAAGCATGAGGATCTGAGTTTGCATCCCCAGCACCCACATAAAAAGCTGGGTGCTGTGGCAGGTACCTGTTATGTTAGTGTTAGGGAAGCAGAGCAGGAGGGTCTCTGGAGCTGGCTGCCTGCTAGTCTTTACAAATTGGTGAACTCCAGGTTCAGGAAGAGACTCTGTCTCAAAAAATAAGATGGAGCAGGGCATGATGGTGCACGCCACGCCTTTAATCCCAGCACTCAGGAAGCAGAGGCAGGAGGATTTCTGTGAGTTCAAGGCCAACCTGGTCTACATAGTAAGTTTCAGGCCAGCTGGGGCTACAGGAAGACGCTGTCTCAAAAAAAAAAAAAAGATGGAGAGTGACTGAGGAAGACTCCCAATGTTGACTCTTGGCTACACACACACAACATACACTATTCACCTGTGTGCATGGGTGTGAATATACCCATGAACACATGCACATACATAGTCTACACAAAAAAAAGAAAGAAGAGAGGGGAGGGGAAGGAAAAAGAAAGCTTTAGTCGTCAGAAGTATGTGATTTCAATTGAGCTTCCAAGGATAAAGACAGAGTTGAGATGGTATAAGAGCTGGGTGTGGTGCTACACCTTTAATCCCAGCACTTGGGATGCAGAGGCAGGTGGATCTCTGTGAGTTCAAGGTCACCCTGTTCTACTTAGTGAGTTCCAGACCAGGTGGGGCTGTAGGGAGACACTGTCTCAAAAAAGACTGAAAAACAACAAAAAAAGGAAAGTATAAAGATACGGTCACACAGTTAAAAGATTCAGATACTCTTTAATAAATGTTAAGAAAACTAAGGTGCCACTAAAAAAAGTCCAATGAAATATTTTATTCCGGGATAACTCTAAATGGACCTGATACCTATTAAAAAATCAAAGTCCATAGGTAGGGCTAGGGTATAGCTTAGTGGTAGAACACAGGCATAGTATGCATGAAGCTGTGGGTTCAATTCCTGCCACCGTCCCGAAACCAAAAATATGAAAACATGCCATCTTTTTTTTTTTTTCCTCCTTGTAGCCCCAGCTGGCCTGGTACTTGCTTTGTAGATCAGGCTGATCTCACAGAGATCTGTCTGCCTCTGCCCCTTGAATGCTGTGATTAAAGGTGTGCACCACAACACCAAGGCTGGCTAGTGCTTATTACAGATTAAAAATTAATAGCATGGTAGCACACATGTTTCTTTAGTCCCAGCTCTCAAGAAGCAGAGTCAGGCAGATCTCTGTGAGATCGAGGCCAGCTAGGCCTACATAGTGAAACCCTATCTCAAAACCAAGAGGATCAACAGTTCTTTTCTTCCTTTTACAATGTTTATTTATTTATTTTTGGTCTTTTTGAAGCAGGACCTCCCTGAAGCCCCAGCTGGCCTGGAACTCACTATGTAGAACAGGGTGACCTTGAATTCACAGAGATCCACCCGCCTCTACCTCCCAAGAGCTGGGATTAAAGCATGCGCCACCACACCTGGCCCTTTTTCAAAGTTTAACATTTTTTTATTTTATGTGTTTGAGTGTTTTGCCCTCATGGATGTCAGTTCACCCATGCATGCAATGCCCATGGAGGCCAGAAGAGGGTGTTAAATTCCCTGGAACAGTAGTTAAAGACAGCTGTTAGCCACCATATGAGTGCTGGCAGCCAAACCCAGGTCCTCTGCAAGAGCAGCCAGTGCTCTTAACCACTAAGTCATCTCTCCAGTTCCAGCTATTTCATATAACTGAAATCATAAGTCATGCTTATATGATATGTTTGTAAAATAGGCTTTATTGTAGTTGAGAGCTTACTCAACTTTCTTATCCTGTCTAGAGAAAATGGTCTGAAAAACTGATCTTTCTTTTCAGTAGGTAGCAATCTTTCCTTTGTTACAAACTATGAATTCTGTTCCTGTTATTTGATACCACTGTTTCTAAAACTAATTTCAATTTTTTTTCATCTGATTTCTTTCTCTTTTTTTGGTCTTTTTGAGACAGGGTCTTCCTGTAGCCCCAGCTGGTCTGGAACTCACTATGTAGACCAGGCTGGCCTTGAACTCACAGAGATCCACCTGCCTCTGCCTTCTGAGCACTTGGATTAAAGGCCTGCACCACTACACCTGACTTTAATTAATTAATCAATTTGTATGTGTCTAGGTGAGTGCATGGTCATATGTGTATGCAGATATGTGCATCTGCTTGCACTCATGGGAGGCCAGAAAAGCTGAAGTTACATGCGTTTGGTTGACACTCGGTTTGTTATGTGGGTGCTAAGATCCAAACTCAGCTCTTCATGATTGCACAGCAAGCACTCCTTAAAATCATATTTTTTTACATTTAGGTGTGTGTGTGTATGTGTGTGTGTGTGTGTGTGTGTGTTCCTGCACAAGTGCTACAACACATGTGTGAAGGTCAGAAGACAACTTGTAGGAGACAGTTCTCTCTTTCTACCATGTAGATTCTGGCAGTTGAACTCAGGTCCTCAGCTTTGGCAATAAGAGCCTTTACCCACTGAGTCATCTCATCAGCCTAAGAATTTTTTTTGATCTAATTTCTTTCTTTTTTTTTTTAGTAATATATTCATTTTCATTTTATGTGTTTGACTGTTTCGCCTGCATGTATATAGATGCAGCACATGCATGCAGTGCCCATGGAGACCAGAAGAGGGCGTCCAATCCCTTGGAACTGGAGTTACAGACGTTTGTAAGCCTGCCGTGTGGATGCTGGGAACTGAACCCAGGTCTTCTGCAAGAGCAGACAGTGCTTTTAACCAGGGAGCCATCTCTCTGACCCCAGAAATTTTTATTTTCCTTTCTTTCCTTTTCTTTTTTTTTGATCTTTTTGAGACAGGGTCTCCCTGTAGCGCCAGCTGTCCTGGAACTCACTATGTAGACCAGGCTGGCCTTAAACTCACAGAGATCCACCTGCCTCTGTCTCCCCAGTGCTGGGATTAAAGGCATGTGCCACCATGCCCGGCAGGAATTGGTTTTTTTTGTGCTGTGCATGTCTGTGTGTGTGTGTGTCTGTGTGTGTTTGTCACCAATCTTTAATTGAAAAGAATTGTTTTCTTAAGGAGGATAAATACTTCCTCTTATCTTATTTCAGAACATATTTAATATAATTTACTTTTTTTTTTTCATAGAGCAAGCTGTGGGTTTTATTACTTAAAAAAGCTGTATGGTTAATTCACTTTCTGACTCTGTGCTTGTGCCTTCAACACTTTCACAACACTGTCATGGACACATTTAGCACACATAGAACCACCATAGGCCCAGCTGACATGTTTTGTTTTTGACAATCTCATAAGGACTTTAGGCCTCACAGCATGAACCCCTTGAAGTCTCCCTGGGCATACAACACACGCAGATTGTTGTGCTTTCCCAACCTTCTTGGTATAAAGGTAAACAATCCTGTTACCAGAGGTTTGGGGCAGCCTAGTTTTGTTAGCGGCTGTATTGTAGGAAAGCCTACGACCATATGTCAAATGCTGGACCATTCTGAGTACCTCCAAACACTGTCCCCGGAAGAGGAAAAGGATCATTTACTTTCTTTATAATACAAATATAAATCTAAAGTGTGTAATCACTGATACTAATTTCAACTTATTGATGACTTGTTTGGGGGTTTATTTTTTTAGACAGGGTCACTGTGTAGGCCTAGGTGGCCTGGAACTCATTATGTTGAAGAGGCCTGCATCTACCTCCAGAGTGCTGGGATTAAAGGCATAAACTACCAGGCTAAGTTGGTTTTTTTTTTGAGTCAGAGTCTCACTCTGTAGCCCAAACTGGACTGGAACTCCCTATGTAACCCAGAGTGGCCTGTAATGCTCTATAATCCTCTTGTCTCAGGCTCCCAAGTGCTAAGATTACAGACATGAGCCACTATGCTTGGCAAGTTATTAATGACTTAATCAGGTTTTACTGAACTGTCACTTTAAATGCTTTTGTTGACTTTGTTCTTCTTACAGAGACGAAAACTCCTTCTCAGCCCTGAGCACTGCAGTAACTTTTATGTGGATCAGTATGGGAAAATGTTTTTCCCAAATTTGACAGCTTATATGAGTTCTGGACCACTTGTTGCTATGATACTAGCTAGACATAATGCCATCTCTTACTGGAAAGAACTTTTGGGACCAAGTAATAGTATAGTAGCTAAGGAGACACACCCAGACAGGTAATTTTCCTGGGGAGATTGGAGGGACTGAAATCATCCACAAAAATAAAATGAAAAAAGAAGAAAAAGATTTTATTGGATTGAAAGTTTTCTTTCATGTAAAAGTTTTGCTAAATGAACATTTTTCTCTGTAGAGGTAGTGAGTTTTCATTTTCACATTTCAGTGTGTATCTCAATATCAAATAGCACAGAGGGCTTCAGAGACTATCTCATATATGACTGATTAGCCCTGAATTAAAATGCCACTAAAGTAGGATTGATTTTTGGGGGGGGTGGGTTTGTTCTGTATAGGGCTTATTGTTTGGGGGTTTTGTTTGTTTGTTTTGTTTTGTTTGGCTCTTTTATGTAGCCCTGGCTGGTCTGGAACTGGCTATGTAGACCAGGCTACCTCAAACTCATAGGGATCTACTTGCCTCTGCCTTCTGGGTGCTGGGATTAAAGATATGTGCCTCCATAACCACCCCCAATCTGCCTATTTTTTGAGGCAGGGTTTCACTCTGTACCCATGCTGACCCATAAGTCACTATACAGCCCAGGGTAGCTTTGAATTCTTGGTCATCTTCCTGCTTCAGCCTCCCCATTTTTGAGATTACAGGCATGAGTCACTACAGTTGACTGTGAAGTAAGATTTTTTTTTTAATTATGTCTGTACATGTGTGCACTTGGGTCCCAGGACTGAACTCAAGTCATCAGGCTTGATGGCAAACATCTTTACCCATTGAGTCATCTCACTGCCCCTGAAGTAGGATTTTTTTTTTTAAGATTTATTTTTATTTCATGTGTATGGGTGTTCTACCCGCATGTATATATGGGCCCCACGTGCATGCCTGGTGCCTACAGAGGGCAGACAGCTGTGACTGCCAAGTGGGTGCTGGAAACTGAACCCAGGCCCTCTGCAAGAGCAGTAAGTGCTCTTAATCTCTGAGCCACCTCTCTAAGCCCCGGAAGTAGAATTTTTAATGGGAAAATTAGATTGGTGGATTTTTAAGATTTCTTTCTGTTCTTCTTGAGCACTCAGTGCTCTTAACCGCTGAGCCATCTCTCCAGGCCCTCTTTTTCTTTTTTAATTTTTTTTTTTTTTTTACTTTATATGTATGAATGTTTTCGCCTGCATGCATGTTAGTGCACCCATGTGTGCAATGCCCGAGGAGGCCAGAGAGGGTGTTGGATCCTCTGGAGCTAGAATTAGGGAGAGTTAGCTCCCATGTGGGTGCTGGGATCCAAACCCTGGTCCTCTGTAAGAGCAGCCAGTGTTCTTAATGGCTGAGCCATCTTTCCAGTCCTATTTTTATTTTAATTTTTTGGTCTTTTTGAGACAGGGTCTCCGTGTAGCCCCAGCTGTCCTGAAACTCACTATGTAGACCAGGCTGGCCTTGAACTCACAGAGATCCACCTGCCTCTGCCTCCCAATTGCTGGAATTAAAGGCATGTACCACCACGCACAACTCTATTTTTATTTTTAATTGTGTGAACGCATGTGTTTGTGTATTGGTATGTACACTTGAGTGCAGATTCCTTTGGAGCCCAGAAGTGCTTTGGATCCCGGGAGCTGAAGGTATAGGCCCCCTTAACTGCTGAGCCATCTCTTCAGCCTTAGAATTGTGTTTTAAAAGAATATTGGTGCTGGTGTGGTGGTGTATGCCTTTAATCCCAGCACCCAGCACTCAGGAAGTAGAGGCAGGCAGATCACTGTGAGTTCAAGGTGATCCTGGTCTACATAGCGAATTCCAGACCAGCTGGGGCTACAGGGACAGAGACCCTGCCTTAAAAAAAAGAATATTCGTAGTAAATGAGCAAAAATCCAAGTTTTTATTATTATCACTAGTGTCTTGAAACAAAACAGAGTTACTGCACTTTTGAATTTATATTTCCTTTTCACTTCTCACAGGACAGCTTTTGCTCTCTAGGTAGATGTAAGCTTAAAATTAGATTAATGAGCTCCTGTCTAAAAAGAGTCTGCAGAGTTGGCTCAATGGTTAGAATGCTTATTCTCTTCCAGGGGATCCAGGTTCAGTTCTCAGTACCCACATGGCAGCTCACAACTGCCATGAGCAGTTTCATGGTACACTTACATACATGCAAGCAAAACACTCAGAAAATAGAATTTGTTTTAAATGTTTGAGCAAATCAAGGAAGGAAAAAGGCAGGGGGAGCTGACAAGATGGCTCAGTGGGTAAAGGCACTTGCTGCTAAGCCTGATGACCTTTTTTGATCTTGGGACCTACATGGTGGAAAGAGAAAACCAGCTCCCACAAATTTTCCTCTGACTTCCACACATAGCCCATAGCTCATGTGCCTCCCCTACTCCCAACAAATAATAAATAAATAAATAAATAAATATATATATATATATAGAGAGAGAGAGAGAGAGAGAGAGAGAGAGAGAATCCATCCATATGAAGTAAGGAAAGGATGTCAGATTGGAAGGACACCATCTCTAATTTGCTTTTAGTCTTCGGGCAATTTATGGCACAGATGAACTGAGGAATGCACTTCATGGGAGCCATGACTTTGCTGCAGCAGAAAGAGAAATCCGGTTCATGTTTCCTGATGGTGAGTGACAGATGACTACTTTTCTCAAGTACATCTCCAAGTTGTTTACTTTAAAAAAAATTTTTTTTGAAGATGTGGCTGGATCTGGAAGATAGCATTTTTCTCCAAATGTGTTTTGCCATATTTTTGAGTTGTAATTAATCAAAAACTTGAAGCCAGAGAAGCCTGGGGATGTAGCCCAGTTGCTAGAGTACTTGCCTAGTACACACAAAACCCTGGGTTTGATCCTCAGCACCACATAAAACTGGGTGTGGTGATGCACCCCTAATTCTAGTACTGGAGAGGTGAGGTTCCAGAGGATCAGAAGCTCAAAATTCCTTCAGCTATGTAGGAGGCCAGGCTGAGCTACAAGAGACCTGATTTCAAAACAAAAACAAGTCAGGTGTGGTTTGGAGACAGAGGCAGGTGAATTGCTGTGAGATCAAGGCCAGCCTGGTTTATCTAGTGAGTTCCAGGCCAGCTGGTGCTATATAGTAAACCGTGGCTCAGTGGTTAAGAGCACTGACTGCTCTTGCTGAGGACCTGGGTTTTGTTCCCAGCACCCACATGGCAGCTAACTGCCATCCATAAGTTCAGTTCTAGGGGCTCCAACACCCTCTTCTGACCTCTATAGGCATTGCATGCACAGGGTGCATTTAAATACATGCAGGCAAAACACTCATACACATAAAATTAAAGAAACAAAACAACAACCCCTCCCAAACCCTTCAAACCAAAAATGGAAGCATTAACATTACTCACAGAATTAAATTGTTCCCAAGAAATCTTTTGAGAGTTTAATTTTTTCTTTTCTCTTGAACTAAACATATTGGGATTGTTCTTCTCCTTTGTGCTGTTATTCTACTTATCTATAATGCGTCAGTAGTGTTTTATACATGGAGGGGAAAGAATCTATTCCACCTTCTCTGATCGTTTATTGTTTGCCTAACAAAGTCTAATGCAGGACAGGCTGTTCTGTGCTGCTGCCCCTGAGCACTGCTCCTTTGTAGTATACTCAATAAACTTATCTTTTTCTTAATAATGATAATGATTATTATGATAATAATAATGATAATAATAATGGAGGAGGAAGAGGAAAAGGAGAAAAACCATCTCAAGTTGTTGTGAAGTTGATAATTTCAGGTCCTTTTTGGTTTTCATCCAATTGGAAGTTATGAAGTTGGTAAGAAATGGACATACTGAGCAACAGTACTTTTTTTTTAAAGCACTAGAGACTAAACCTAGGACCTCATCCATAATAGGCAAATACGCTGCCACTGGGGCACATCCCACCCTTTATGTATGTATGTATGTATGTATGTATGTATGTATGTATGTACGTATGTATGTATGTATTATAAGACTTATTTATTGCATGTCTGCGTGTGTGTGTGTGTGTGTGTGTGTGTGTGTGTGTGTATCTCACAGAGATCTGCCTGCCTCTTGCCTGGGAGTAAAAGCATCTAACAGCCCGAATAGTAGGAATTACAGGTGTGTGCCACCTCCTGCAGCATACTTGGTGGTCCCACTCAGGAACTTTTCTCCCCTCCCCTCCTTCCTTTCCTGGCCTCTCCTCTTCCCCCTCCTCCCCTCCTCCTCCTTCCCCTCCCCCCTCCCCCTCCCATAGTGCTGGGGAAAGAACCCAGGGCCTGGCACCTGCTGAGCAAGCCTTCTGCCATTGTCCTCACAGGCTCTTTTGCTGCTGTGATTAAACATTCTGCACTCCATGGGGGGAGGAAAGGGCTTGCTTCATCTTATACTTCCACATAACAGCCCATGACTGAGGGAAGTCAGGACAGGACCTCAAGGCAGGAACCTGGAGGCAAGCACCATGAAGGAACACTGCTCATTGGCTTGTTCTCTATGGCTCCCGTTCAGCCAGCTTTCTTTACTTTCTTTTTCTTCTTTTTTAAAAATTAATTTATTTTTATTTTATGTGATGAGTGTTTGACCTATATGTATGTAAATGCACCAATGGCCTTGGAGGCCAGAAGAGGGTGTCAGGTCCCTTGGAACTGGAGTTACATACAGGCAGCTGTGAGTAGCCATGTGGGTGATGTGAACCAAAACTGGGTCCTCTGCAAGAGCAACGAGTACTCTTTTTTTTCTGCCTTTTTGAGACAGGGTCTCCCTGAAGTCCCAGCTGTCCTGGAACTCACTATGTAGACCAGGCTGGCCTTAAACTTGCAGCGATCCACCTGCCTTTGCCTCCCAAGTCCTGGGATTAAAGGCATGCACCACCACGCTCTGCTGCAACAAGTACTCTTACCTGCTGGGCTGTGTACCACCACGCTCTGCTGCAACAAGTACTCTTACCTGCTGGGCTGTTTCTCCAGCTCTGGGAGGATTGTTTTGAGGTGGAGTTTTGCCACATAGTCCAAGTTGACCTCTTACTCATAATCTTCCTGTTTCAGCATCTGGAGAGCTAGAATTAACATGCATTTTGACATGTTTCTTCCTAGGTTTACTGTTCTGCATGCATGTACTTGTATGTATTTAAATAAACTATTATGGGGCTGGAGAGATGGCTCTTGGGTTAAAAACACTTGCTGTTCTTCCAGAAGACCCAGGTTCAATTCTAGCTAACAACTGTCTATTAACTCCAGTTCCAGTGGATCTGACTCCCCCTTCTGGCCTCTTTGGCATTGCACAACACAGGTACACTTACATACATGCAGACAAAAAACTCATACACATAAAATAAAAATAATAACATATTTTAAACTATTATGTATCATGTTCCATCTCTTGTTTTATTTTGTGTGTCTGTGTGTGTGCATGTGTGTGAGTACAGGCTCATGTATGCTACAGTGTGTACATCTATCGAATGAGCCGTCTTGATGGCCCCACTTCTTTATTTAAATATTTTATTTATTATTTTTACTTTATGTGTATGAGTTGGAGCCAGGCGCATGCCTTTAGTCCCATCGCAGAGTCAAAGGCAGGTGGATCTCTGTGAGATGGAGGCCTGCCTGGCCTACATAGTGAGTTCCAGGCCATCTTGGGGCTATAGGAAGACCCTGCCTTAAAACAACAACAAAAAAAACCAACAACTTGGGACTTGAGTGATGGAGCAGTAGTTAAGAGCACTTACTGCTCCTCCAGAAAATCTAGGTTCAGTTCACAGCACTCATATGGCAGCTAACACCCATCCTCTAACTCCAGTTCCAGGGAATCCAACACCCTTTTCTAGTCTCTGTGGGCACCAGGTACATCTGAGTTGCACTTACATACATGTAAGCAAAACACTCATACACATAAAAATAAATAAAATTTATAAAACCTTTATAACAGGAGGGCTAATTTGGGGTTCTATAGCACAGTTCTATAGCTATATATATATATATTATTTTTTTTTAAAGAAGGACTTATTATTGGAATCTGTATGTGAATATAAGTAACTCAATTTCCCATTTAGTTAATAAATTCTACTTGCTTCTGCTTGAACTAAATGTCTGACTTCAACCACAGCCTCTGAGCTTTATAAGTGGAGGTAAAAATTCCCTTCCTGAGCCGGGCGTGGTGGCACAAGCCTTTAGTCCCAGCACTTGGGAGGTAGAGGCAGGGGGATCTCGGTGAGTTCAAGGCCAGCCTGGTCTACATAGTGAGTTCCAGGACAGCTGTGGCTACAGGGAGACTCTGTCTCAAAAACACCAAAACACAAACAAACAAAAACCAACTCCCTTCCTGATACCTGTTATGTTTTCATTTGCTTTGGAAGTGAGCCCGATTTCAGAAGGCTGTGCGGACTTTCTTGAGTGTCCTCTTCCAAGCATTTTCAGTTCTTGAGTTGGGAATTGAAGTCAGGAAGTGTTTTAGAAGGAACTGCTCCCTTCCAAGTTAAAATCTAATGGGAGTGTGAAGGAAAGAGTGTCATTATTTTCAAAATGGGAGGCTTAGGGCTGGAGAGATGACTCAGCAGAGCACTTGGCTGCTCTTCCAGAAGACAGGGTTCAGTTCCCCGCGGCGCACTTACATATGTGCAGACAAAACACTCATACACATAAAAATAAATTTAAAAATTAAAGAAAAAAGCTCATAACTTTTTTTAATTTTCTGTGTATGAGTGTATTGCCTGCATGTGTATAAGTGTACCCATGTCATCCAGTGCGCACAAAGTCGGAAGAAGGTGTCAGATTCCCTGGAACTGCAGTTACAGACTGTTGTTAGCCACCACTTGGGTGCTGGGAATTGAACCCAGGTCCTCTGCAAGAGCAGCCAGTGCTCTTAACTGCTGAACCATCTTGCCAGCCCCAGAAGCTCATAACTTAAAAAAAAAGGAGGCTTTGGGGCTGTCTCAAAAAGACCAAAAAAAAAAAAAATTATATGTTAATAATTGTAAAAACACATTGAAAAATGATGAAGACATGAGTGTTTCCTATAACATGTAAAATCTTTTGAAGTCATCTCTAATTTTTTCTTTTTTTCTTTTTTTTTTTTTTTTTTTGAGGCGGGAGGGTTAGGGAGGTTTTAAGACAGGATTTCTAGCCCCAGCTGGCCTGCAACTCATTGTGTAAACCAGGCTGGCCTCCATCTCACAGAGATCTGCCTGCCTCTGCCCCCTGAGTGTTAAGACTAAAGGTGTGCACCACCACACCTGCATCCTTTTTAAACAACTGTATATTGTTTATTTATATTTTCTTTTTAATGAGAACATATTTGTGTCTGCAGTGATTATTGAACCCATTCCAATGGGACAAGCTGCTAAGGATTATTTAAATTCATACATAACACCAACTCTGCTTGAAGGACTCACGGAGCTCTGTAAGCAAAAACCAGCAGATCCATTTGTAAGACATCTTTTTATTCATATTGAAGAATATTGTTCATAGTTTTCATATTTAAAACTTTGTGTTTTTATTTCTTTGTTTTGAGGCACAGTCTTATTCTGTAGACCAGTCTGATCTGGAACTTGCTGTATAGCCCAGAATGACTCTAATTTACAGCAATCCTGCCTGCCTGCCTTAGCCTCCCAAGTGCTGGGATTATAGACCTAAGATACTATGTCTAGCTCTAAAACTAGCCAAGGCTAGCCTTAAGCTCCTGATCCTCCTGCTTCTCTGCCTCTCAAATATTAGGATTATAGGAATGAGCTACCAAGCCTGGCTTTTATTTTGCTTTTGCTTTTATTTTATTTTTGCAGTGCTGAGGATTAAACCTAGGGCTTTGAGCATCCTAGGCAAGTATTCTACCCCTGAGCTACATTCCCAGTCCCCTGACCAGCCTCCTGATCTGTAATTTTAACAAAACTACAAGGCCAGAGGCAGATCTCTGTGAGTTTGAGGTCATCCTGATCTACATAGCCAGTTCCAGGCTATAGGTAGACCTTGTCTCAAAAAAACAAAAGAAGCTGGCCATGGTGGCACTCGCCTTTAGTCCCAGCACTCAGGAGGCAGAGGCAAGCGGATCTCTGTGAGTTTGAGGCCAGCTTGGTCTACATGGTGAGTTCCAGGCCAGTTGTGGCTACAAGGAGACTCTGTTTCAAGAAGACCAAAAAAAAAAAAAAAAAACCAAAAAACTCTGTAACCTTGAAGCAACAGCTCTCTATCTCTGTCAACTCCCATTACCTCTACTACTTTCTGTGTCTATAAATTTCCCTGTTTTAGATATTTTATGTAAGTGTATGCATATATTTGCTCTTTTGTGTCAGGTATGATGGCCCCAAATTTGTAATCCTAGCAACTTGGAGGCTGAAAAAGAAGAATCACAAGCTCTACAGCTTGCTTGGCTATGACTTCATGGCCAGGCTGGGCAAGTTAGTGAGACCCTGACTGAAAACAAAAACTCAAAAGGGCCAGTGAGATGGCTCAATGGGTAAAAGCACTTGCCACGCAGGCCTCTTGAACTGAGTTCCATCCTAAGATTCCATAGTGAAAGGAGAGAACCAGCTCCCCAAATTGTCCTCTGACCTCCACAGGTACACCATGGAATGCGCGTGCACACACACACACACACACACACACACACACACACAAAACGGTGGGGGGCTGGGAGCCTGGTTTAGCAGTAAAGCACTTGCTTAGCATAGACAAAGCTCTGGATTCAGCTTTCAATATAGAAAACAAAAACCAAAAAACAACAACAAAAAACTTTTGTCTCTGAATTATTTCACTGTTTGATTTTTTTTTTGTTGTTTTTTTTTTGGTCTTTTTGAGTCAGGGTGTCCCTGTATTCCCAGCTGGCCTGGAACTCAGTATGTAGACTAGATCTGCCCGCCTCTGCCTCCCGAGTGCTGGGACTAAGATGTGCACCACCAAACTGGGCTGATGTTTCCAAGTTTCATTGATTTAACATTTATCAGAATTTTATTCCTTTACATGGATGATAATGTTCCGTTACATGTGTGTACCACATTTTGTATAAGCATTCAGATGTTGGTGGATGTTTGGTTGTGTGTATAATATTGTAACATTTGAATACCACTATCTGTGTGAGTCCCAGTTTTCAGTTCTTTGGGTAAATGTATAAGAATGGAGTTCTTGCCAGGCATGGTGGCGCACGCCTTCAATCCCAGCACTTGGGAGGCAGAGGCAGGAGGATCTCTGTGAGTTCAAGGCCAGCCTGGTCTACATAGTGAGTTCCAGGACAGCTGGGGCTACAAGAAGACCCTGTCTCAAAAAAGACAAATAAAAAAAAAAAAAAAAAATGGAGTTCTTGGGGCTGGAGAAATGGTTCAGTGGTTAAGAACACTGACTGTTCTTGCAGAAGACCGGGGTTAGAATCCCAGCACCCACATGGCAGCTAACAACTGTCTGTAACTCCAGTTCCAGGGGATCTGACAGCCTCTTCTGTGTTCCACAGGCATTGCACAACACAGGTGCACTTATCTGCCCACAGGCAATACACGCATACACATAAAATAAGAATAATACATAAAATATTAAAAGAAAAAAGAATGGAGATCTTGGGTTGTGGGGCAATTCTGTCTAGATTTTCTTTTCCACATAGTGGCCATGCCATTTGCCATTTACCTTCCTGTTCCCAGTGTTGGGGTTTCCAGTTTCCCTTTATCATTTTGTCATGGTCAATACTTGTTATTTTTAGTTCTTTTTGAGATATGGTCTCCCTGTAGCCCCAGCTGGCCTGGAACTTGGTATGTAGACCAGCCTGGCCTTGAACTCACAGAGATCCACCTGCCTCTGCCTCCTGGGTGCTGGGATTAAAGGTGTGTGCCACCACGCCCGGCCCTGCCTCCTTTCTAATTTAGGTCTGTACATAACAATTTTACACAGTATATACATAATAGTGTTGCAAATATTTTGTTTTGCCTTTTTAAAATTTTATTTTTGATTTATTTTTACTTTATGTGTATGAGTGTTTTGCCTGCTTGTGTTGTAAGTGCAGCATGTGTGCAAAATGCCCATGGAGGTCAGAAGAGGACACCAGATCCCCTGGAACTGGAGTTTTGGACAGTTGTTAGACACCATATTAGTGCCAGAAACTGAACCTGGGTCCTCTGCAAGAGCAGTCAATGCTCTTTACTGCTGAGCCATCTCTCCAGCCTTATTTATTTATTTAAAAAATATTTATTTTTATTTTATGTGTACATGTGTGTATCCCTGAGGGCATGTATGTATTTCACATGCATGTAAGTGCCCTTGGAAGCCAAAAAAGGGTGTTAAGATCTCCTGAAACTGGAGTTACAGGTGGTTGTGAGCTGCATGATTTGGGTACTGGGAATTGAACCATGTTCTCCAGTCCTTTGTAAGAGCAACAAGTGCTCTTAATGGCTGAGCCATCTCTCCAGCTGTTTATCTATCTATCTATCTATCTATCTATCTATCTATCTATCTATCTATCTATCTATCTATCTATCATCTATCTATCTTCTATCTATCATCTATCAATCATCTATCTATCTATCTATCTATCTATCTATCTATCTATCTATCTATCTATCTATCTATCATCTGTTTTTTTGTTTTGTTTTGAGACGGGTTCTCCCTATAGCCCCAGGTGTCCTGGGACTCACTATGTAGACCTGGGAGACCTCAAACTCACAGAAATTTGCCTGCTTCTGTGTCTCAATTGCTGGGATTAAAGGTGTGTGCTATCACACCTGCCCATTTTAAGATTTTGAAAAGAAATATTTAAATGTCTATTAACTTCAGTTTTTCTTTTTTACATAGATTTGGCTAGCTGACTGGCTGCTGAAAAATAATCCCAACAAACCTAAACTTGATCATTGTCCGGTAGCAGAAGAGCCTTAACATACTCCAAAGAACAAATCATGAACTGTCTTATTGTTAAAAGCCTATGAATCTACTTTTAAAAAGAAACTTCTTTCCTAAGGGTTTAAGTAACTGCATCCAAAATAAACCATTTCTTTTTCTTTACATTTTAAATATTTTAAAATTTATTTTAATTTTATGTGTATGAGTGTTTTACCTACGTGTATGTAGGTGTACTACATGTATACAATGCCTTCAGAGGCCAGAAGAGAGTGTCAGATCCCCTAGGACTGGAGTTACAGATGGTACCATGTGGGTGCTGGGAACCAAACCCAGGTTGGGGTCGAGCATTGTGGCTGAAGCCTTTAATTCCAGAACTCAGGAGACAGGGTCAGGTGAATCTCTGTGAGTTCAAGGCCAGCCTGGTCTATAAAGTGAGTTCCAGACAGCTAGAGCTACATTATGAGACCCTATCTCAAAAACAAAAAAGAAAGAAAAAGAGAAACAAAAATAAATAAAAGCTTAATCATGGTGGCTTAGTGGCTAAAGGCATTTGCCACCAAATCTGACAACCTGAGTTTGATCCCTAGGATCCCTAGGTCTACATGGTAGAAGGACAGAACCAGTTCTGCAGGTTGTCCTCTAACCTTCACAGGTGTGCTGTGGCATGTGTGTGACTCTTACCTCCCATACACACAATAAGTAAATGTAAAAAACAAAACAAACAAAAAACATCATAAAATTCAGTTTCCAGGTGGGTATCGTGGTGTGCCATGTGCCTATAACCCTAGCATTCTGGAGGCTGAATAAGGAGGATTGTGAGTCTGAGGCCAATTTTGACTATATAGTGAGACCCTAACTGCTTGAGAGATGGCTCAGTGGTTAAGAACACTGGTTGCTCTTGCAGAGGACCCGTTCAAATCCTAGCACCCACAGGCTAACAACCATCCATAACTCCAGTTCCAGGGGATCTGACACCCTTTTCTGGCCTCTGTGGGCACTGCACAACACAGGTACACTAACATACATGCAGGCATAAGATTCATACACAGTAATAAAAATTTAAAAAAAGCCTCAGTTGCTGTGATAAACACCTTGACCAAAACCAGCTTAGGGGAGGAAAGGGTTTCTTTCACCTAACATTTCCAGGTAACAGTTCTTCACAAAGGGAAATCAGGGCAGGGCACATAGAGGCTCGTTTCCCTGGCCAGTGCTCAGCCTGCTTTCTGATACAGCCCAGGCTCACCTGCCCAGGCATGGCACCGCCCTCAGTGGGCTGGGCCATCCTACATCAACCAGCAGTCAAGAAAATGCCCCACAGGCCAATCTGGGTTCCCTCTTCCCAGATGTCTCTTATTTGTGTCACGCTGACAAAACTAACTGACACACTAGCAGGGACGTTACTGGCCGTGTATAGTGTTGTGAGAGGGCAAATCATTTTGCTTCAGAAGTGCAGGAACAGGTAAATTGCCTATCCTGCAGTAAATAATCCCATATCCATGCACATGCAGGCAACCCTAATTAAACTTACTGGGGTTTTTTTTGTTTTTGTTTTTGTTTATATTTTAGGGTTAGGGTTAGGGTTATTGGGTTATTTATTTATTATTTTTTTTAAGAAAGAAATGTAGCTGGGTATGGTGGCAGTTAGTCCCAGCACTCAGGAGGCAGAAGCAGGTGGATCTCTGTAAGTTTGTTCAAGGCCAGCCTGGTCTACATAGAGACAGCCTGGTCTACAGGCCAGCTGGGGCTACAGGGAGACCCTGTCTCAAAATGATCAGAGAAAGAGGGGAGAAAGAGAAAGTGGGAGAGAGAGAGAGAGAGAGAGAGAGAGAGAGAGAGAGAGAGAGATCAGAGGACAAATTGTAGGACTCAGTTCTCTCCACCATGTGGATCCCAGAGATGGAACTCAGGTTGTCAGTCTTAGCAGCAAGCACCTTCACTTGAGGAGCCATCATATGGCCCTATTTTATTTTATTTTTTATGTGAAGGAAAAAATAATGCAGCGAAAGCAGACAAAGTAAAAATAAACTTTGCAAATAAGATAGGTGAATGCACATGTAGAGACATAGCATAGGAAATCAGAATTCATTTTGTTCCCATATCCTACAAAGGGCATTTTAGAGAAACCTGGGAATATTTGAATCTAGACTGATTATTAAGTACAGTGAAATTTATTTCTTCAAACAGTAAAGATTAACTGAATGAACAAAGCATGTCACAAAAGCAGTGTGTACAACTGGACATGATGGTACTCATCTATAATGCCATCACTCAGGAGACTAAGGCAGGAGGATTGTGAATTTGAGGGCACCCTAGGCTATACAGAAGACCCTATCTTTATCTTTTTTATTTTATTATTTTTTTTGGTCTTTTTGAGACAGGGTCTCCCTGTAGCCCCAGCTGGCCTGGAACTTGCTATGTAGACAGGCTGGCCTTGAACTCACAGAGATCTGCCTGTCTCTGCCTCCTGATTGCTGGGATTAAAGACAAATGCCACCATGCCCAGCTGTCTTCTGGCCTTCAAAGGCATCAGCACCCATGTAGTATATATTCACACACACACACACACACATACACATTGTAATAAAAGAGTTGGGAGTATAGTTTGTGATAGAGGACCTGCCTACAGGAGTGGAGGTTAGGGTTTAACTCCTGAGTTCCATCCTCAGGACCATAAATAATAAACAAATCTTTAGCATCAGTACTGGAAAGACAAGTCAAGCAATTTAAAATAAGTTTTAATAATAGATTGCTATATTTTGAGCATTGGCCAAGAACATAAAGGGAAAGGTAAATCATTTTTAAAGATTGTTTTCACTGTGATAGCCTTAGTGGGTCACTGTCACTTCAAAGCCCTTTCTCATGGGAAGGGGCAACATTATACATAGCAGAATTCCATACTGGAAAAGAGCTCCAGTCTCTAGGCCTGCTATTTTATTTTTGTTGTTGGTTTTGTTTGTTTTTGTTTTGAGACAGGGTCTCACTATGTAGACTAGGCTGGCCTCAGTCTCACAGAGATCTGCCTGCCTCTGCCTCCCAAGTACTGGGATCAAAAGTGTACACTACCATGTCCCACTCCATGTGGAATTTTAATAGCATTGATATTCTGTGGATCTGTTTGTGTTGTGGCCTTTTGGATGGTCACATATCATTGTAATGTGTAAGTTTTCTTTTGAGACAGGGTCTTTTAAAAAAATATTTTATTATTTTTATTTTATGTGTATGAGTGTTATGCCTGCATGTAGGTAAGTGCACCCGTGTCCTGTAATGCCCACAGAGGACATAAGAGGCCGTCAGATCCCCTGGAAACTGGAGTTACAGATAGTTGTTAGCTGCCATGTGGGTGCTGGGATTCAAAACCAGGTTTTCTGCAAGAACAGTATTCTTAACTGCTCAGCCATCTCTCCAGCCCTTGAGACAGGGTCTTAACTCTGTATCCCAAGGTGGACTGGAACTTACTATGTAGCCCAAGCTGTCCTCAATTCCTCAATCTCATAGTGATCCTCTTACCTCAGTCTTCTGGGTGCTAGGATTACAGGTGTGCACCACTATGCCTGGCATAGCTAAATCTTCAAAAGCGAATACACCTTTTCTTCTTTTGGCTTGCCCCTTCCTTCCTTCCTTCCTTCCTTCCTTCCTTCCTTCCTTCCTTCCTTCCTTCCTTCCTTCCTTCCTCCCTCCCTCCCTCCCTTCCTTCCTCTCTTCCTTCTTTCCTTCTTCCTTCCTTCTTCCTCCCTTCCTTCCTTTCCTTCCTTCCTTCCTTCTTTTGAGATAGGGTCTCACTATGTACCTTAGCTGACCTGGAACTCATAAACCAGGTTGGCCTCAAACTCATAGAGATCTGCCTGCCTCTGTCCCCTGAGTGCTGAGATTAAAAACATGCACTACCACATCAACCTTTTCATCATTTTTAAATTTATTTTTATTTGCCGTACCGGGGGTTGAAACTAGGGCCCCTCAAATGTTAGCCAAGCACTGTAGCCATGAGCTATACACTAGCCCTTCTTGTTTGTCATGAGACAGCATCTCATTAAGTTGTCCAGGCTGGCCTTGTACTTGGGATCCTCCTGTCACAGTCTCCTTGGAAGCTGGGATGACAGCTCTGTGCCATCAGACCCAGGTTTTGAGTTTTTGAAGGAAAAGAACCCAGGATAACTGGGTTAAGGGTGCCGTGCCACAGATCAACTTGATTTTAAATTGTCACCTGTTTTGTGTATTTTTTTTCTCAGCTTTCTTCTCTTATGCACTTAGCTCTTTATAAGAACTATTTAGGGGCTAGAGAGATGGCTCAGTGGTTAAGAGCACTAATTGCTCTTGCAGAGGACCCGGGTTCGATTCCCAGCACCCACATGGCGGCTACGAACAGTTCCAGGGGAATCCGAAGCCCTCTTCTAACCTCCGCGGCATTGTACAACACGGTGCACTCACACATGCAGGCAATACACTCATACACATAAAATAAAAATAATAAAATATTTTTTAAAAACTATTTAGCCGGGCATGGTGGCACACACCTCAGTCCTAACACTCGGGAGGCAGAGGCTGGTGGATCTCAGTGTCTTCAAGGCCAGCCTCATCTACATAGTGATTTCCAGGCCAGCTGGGGCTACAAGAAGACTGTCTCAAAAGGATGGAATAAAGAAAAAAGAAAGGAAGAGGAGATCTCTTTAGGTTAAGCTTTGATTTTTCAATTCAGACATGGCCTAGTTCTCTTCTGGCTGTTTTTGTGGCTTCAGTTACTTTCTTTGGATTCTTTATTCTGTTAATTCCCCCACCAGTAACACTCCCTGTACTAACTTTCTGCCTTTCACTTAGATTCTAGAATTCCTTTTCAAAGGTTACTAAATCAGAAACTTTCAGACCTATGAGAGCCTTTAAGAGAAAAGCTGACTTCTAAAGGTGGAATCCGATGATTTCTGGCAGTTTCAGGTAGGTACTAAATGAGATGGCTTTCTCAGACTTCTCCAGGGCACACGAAGACAAGGAAAATAAGGTCTGTGCAGCTCACATGAGCTGCTTTTCCTATTTCCTCAACGTCGAGTCCACCGGAGAAGGGAGAAGACTGAATGAATCAACTACTTCTGCCTTTCTGATGCAAGAAAGTTCTCACCTAAATTGAAGGCTGAAGACACTGCTGTGATTGATGCCTTTTGTTTCCAGACCAAATTGTTATTTTACAGCTCACCCCCTGCCAGTGCTTTCCAAGTGCCACAGCCATCAGCTCCAGGGGGAGGCCCTTCCTCTGCCTTCCTGGGCAGCAGCTGCTCTGTGCTGGCAGGGAGCAGAGTGAGAGGAGCCAAGGCAACTTGCAGACAAATGGGCAACTAATCCCACCAACAGCCCATCACTACAGCCATAAAAAAATTCCACCACCCCCACCACTAGCCTCATCAGCATTTCATGGATAAGATGGGGAAATGCTGCTTAGAAAGTTAGGGCTCCATGTGGTTCAGAGTCCCTGCCTCCTAGTTGCTTTCTCAAAGCCACTGGACTAAGAAGACTCACTTAGCTTACTTAATTAGCTTTCTCAACAGCTCTGCTAAGAGCTGGTTACTTTTTAGCATAATCCAGAACCGAGAGAGTTAAACTGCTTTATAAGTATCTCTAGCCGGGCATGGTGGTGCATGCCTTTAATCCCAACACTTGGGAGGATCTCTGTGAGTTTGAGGCCAGCCTGGTCTTCTACATAGTGAGTTCCAGGCCAGCCTGGGCTCCAGGGAGAGAGACCCTGTCTCTTAAAAAAGAAAGAAAGAAAGAAAGAAAGAAAGAAAGAAAGAAAGAAAGAAAGAAAGAAAGAAAGAGAAAGAAAGAAAGAAAGAAAGAAAGCATCTCCATCTTGTTAATAAAATCTTATCTTAATAAAGACTGTAAAATCCTGATCCTTCTGGGTGGTCTTTGTCATGGGGCTAGAATGGCAACCTCTCTGGACTTTAGTGTTTCAGGCCCTTTTCAATAAGAGAACATTTTAAAGAGTCTTTAGCATATCTATGTGGTTAGTGCCTCCTTACACCATAAAATAAGGTTAGACTGGACCAGTCTAAAGCAGTGTCTACAAGAAGGTCAAAGCTTTGGCAACAAGCACATCTTTGTAGGTGGTGGCACTTGTTTTTATAAGGTATCTTTAAGCAAATGGACCTTGAGGGATTAGTCATGCCCCTCCCTACCATCTGATGACTTAGTACACACTTAGCCAGGTGAAGATGTGTGGATTCTTTAAACCTCAGACATTCTGAGCTCAACTGAAGTGTGATATTCAAGCAAGAAGACCCCCAAATTCTAGTAATTTAACTTGGCCCGTTTTCACCCTTTACAAATACAAATGGCAAACCATAAATTCCTTCATGCCTGTCAAGGATGGTTTCAAAAAATGTAATACTTGAGAGAAACATTATATCCTAAATGAAGTAAAGATGTAATATTAGGGTATTAGTCCATTTGTGAAGTCACATTATTATTCGTTTTGGCTTTTTTTTTTTATTTTTTATTTTATGTGTACACATGCATTGCCTGCACCCATGTTGTGCAATGCCCTGGGAGGACAGAGGAGGCTGTCGGGTCCCTTGTAACTGGAGTTACGGACAGTTGTTAGCTGCCATATGGGTGCTGAGATTCGAACCCGGGTCTTCTGCAAGAACAACCAGTGTTCTTAACCACTGAGGCATCTCTCCAGCCCTTTGTCTTTTTTTGAGACAGTGTCTCCCTGTAGCCCCAGCTGTCCTGGAACTCACTAGGTAGACCAGGCTGATCTACTTGGGAGGTGAAGGCATGAAGAAACAGAAGTTCAAAGTCATCTTCTCCTTAGCTACATGAGTTCCAGGCTAGCCTGGGATGTATGAGACCCTGTTTTAAAATAAAACAATGGGCTGGAGAGATGTCTCAGTGATTAAAGAGCACTGACTGTTCTTGCAGAAGACCCTGGTTCAGTTCCCAGTACCCTTCTGGTGGTTTACAACTGTCAGTAACTCCAGTTCCAGGCATCCAACACCCTCTTCTGCTGTGTACTTACATGCAGGCAAAACACTCATACACATAAAATGAAAATAAATAAATATTTAAAAACTAAAAAAAAAAACAATGTCCTGACATGTGTCTTAGATGACTCAAATTGAGTGATCACTGTCTATGCAAAAAACTGGAGGCTAGCTGGGAATGGTAGCTAAGTTTGAAATTCTCTACTTTATGCCAATCAACAATTACTAAATATTTAGTATGTAGCTATTAAGGTAAAATATTACATGTTTTGGGGGACTGGAGAGATGGCTCAACGGTTAAGAACACTGACCTTGCAGAAGACCTGGGTTCAAATCCCAGCACCCACATGGCTAACAACTGTCCATAACTTCAGTTCCAGGGGATCTGACAGCCTCTTCTGACCTCCTTGGGCATTGCACGACACAGGTGCACTTACCTACATGCAGGCAATACACGCATACACATAAAAATAAATAAAAATTTAAAAAATAATAAAATATTTTTTAATTACATGTGTTGTTTCTCTGGTATTCAGGCTCCCACAGACTGCCTAGTGGGAGTCTGTCCACGGAGGACAGAAGACTGCTCATCTTTCTAAACCCATCTACCTATAATCTTTCTCTGTGGACCCTGCTCTAACTAGAGAGGTCTGTTCACTAACCTTGCTCATTTCTGGCTGCATTTGCTAGGGCCTTCTCTTTATTCCTACTCCCCCCATCACACAATGGACTCCCATCTTGTTCTTCTCTGATAATAGAATTATTAGACTAAGAAATGATTCCCTATAATTTTTCAGTAATACATGGCTGTGAGTTCAAGGCCAAGCCTGGTCTACAGGCTTGTTTTGTTTTTCTTTCTTAAAATATTTTATTATTTTTACTTTATTTATGTGTATGAGTGTTATGCCTGCATGTATGTAAGTATACATGTGTCGTGTAATGTCCACGGAGGACAGAAGAGGCCCCTGGAACTGGAGTTACGGACAGTTGTTAGCTGCCATGTGGGTGCTGGCATTCGAACCTGGGTCTTCTGCAAGAACAGCCAGTGTTCTTAACCACTGAGCCATCTCTCCAGCCCCCAGGCTTGTTTTTTGAGACAGGGTCTCACTATGTAGCCCTGGCTGGCTTGGAACTCACTGTGTAGAACAGGCCTCCATCTCACAGAGATCTGCCTGCCTCTGCCTCCCAAATACTTGCCTGGCTGGACCTCTAGTGTTCTTTAAAAGTTTTATTGCCATTGCACCGTATGGTGTATGTGTGGACACATGTACTGCAGTGTGCATATGGAGGTCAGAGGACCACTCTGGAGTTGATTCTTCCCATATTTACATTCAATTCATGGATTAAACTCAGGTCATCAGATTCACACAGCAAGCACCTTTACCTGCTGCACCATCTTGCCAGCCCTACCTCTAGTATTTTGGTTTATTTATTTGTTTGTTTTTGAGACAAACAAACTGATGTAGCCCAGGCTAGTCTGCAACTATATAGCAGAAGATAACCTTGAACTTCTGATCCTCCTGCCTCTGGTTCCTGAATGCTGGGGATTACAGGTATGTGTTATCACGTGGATTTGTACAGTGATCGAAATTGATCTCAGGGCTTTCATGTATGCTAGGCGAGCACTCTACCAAGTGAGTTACATCCCAGCCCCTCCTCCTCTATCTTTTCTTTTTTTGATCTTTTGAGACAGGGTCTCCCTGTAGCCCCAGCTGGCCTGGAACTCCCTATGTAGACCAGTCTGGCTTCAAACTCACTAAAGATCAGCCTGCCACTGCCTCCCAAGTGCTGGAACTAAAGGTGTATGCCATCACACCCAGCTTTATCTTTTCCTTCTTTCTTTTTTAAAAAATTATTTTATGTGTATGCATGCATTGTCTGCATGTAGGTAAGTGCACCCGTGTGTGCAATGCCTGCAGAGGACAGAAGAGGCTGTCAGATTCTCTAGAACTGGAGTTACGGACAGTTGTTAGCTGCCATGTGGGTGCTGGGATTAAAACCTGGGTCTTCTGCAAGAACAGTCAGTGTTTTTAACTGCTGAGCCATCCCTCCAGCCCCCACTACCTTCTTTATGTATGGATTATGTTCCCATCATTAACAAAATGATTATTTTTTTTAATTATTTTTATTTCATGTGTATGCGTGTATTGCCTGCATGTCGGTAAGTGCACCTATGTCATGCAGTGCCCTCGGAGGACAGAAGAGGCTGTCAGATCCCCTGGGACTGGAGTTACTGACAGTTGTTAGCTGCCGTGTGGGTGCTGGGATGATTATTATCTATTGTGATCTATAATATGTCAAGCTCTGTGCTAGGTGTGGTCACTATGTTATCTAATCCTGAAAATAACCCTGAGGTTAAAGTGATTTAATCTAGAAAGGTTTATGTAGGAATTTATGGAGCCATTGAATTTTGCACTATTTTTGTTACAGAGGCCCCAGCATGAACCTAGGATGGGTAGGGCAAAAACATTTTTTTCCTGCCATACAGAATTTTCTCCCATATTTGACTCTAAAGGCTTCTTCATAGTGCTTTGTCATAGGTGTGAGAAACTCATTTTTCTTATGGAGCCAACTAAATGGTTTACAGAAACAAGTTTGTTCATTAATGGATTTATTATGCATAAATCATGGGGTAGGACTTATGGCTTTATTCAATTTATGCTATTGCTTTTCTTGGCTGACAACCACAGATTCTTTTTTCTTTCTCTTCTTTTTTTTTGTTTTTATTTCCTCCATTCCTGAGTGCTGTGCCATGAGCAACATGTCCAGCCTCCTTTTCCGCCCTAACCCTAACCCTCCTCCCATTCATGGGCTCACTGAAGGCACTAATGCCCTTATCTATCCATAACCCCTCCTTGTTCTTGTTCCCTTGCCTAGTAATCTTAAGCCATGTGACTCAACCCTTTCATTTATGGGTGAAACAAAGCACATGATGGCTAAGGCATGCCCAAGGTCATAGATCAAACTAGCTGCTGGCCCACACCCAGAATGCCACTCCAGAAGAGGCTTTAAATTTTTTTAAAAAATTTGTGTGTATGAGTGTCTTGTGTGCATATATTTAAATGCATTCATATGTGCAATGCTGGCAGAGGCCAGAAGAAAGCTTTGGATCCCCTGGAAATGGAGTTATAAAGAGTTGTTAGCTGCCATGTGGGTGCTGGGAACTGAACCTGTGTCTGCTGCAAAAGCAGCGAGTGCTCTTAACCACTGAGCCATCTCTCCAGTCCCCAGAGAAGCAGCTTTTGAGAAGGTTTCAAATAAACATTTTAAAACCTCCCTGAAGCCGGATGTGGAGGTTCATACCTGTAATCTCAACATTTGAGAGGTAGAAGCAGGAGATCACTTAAAATTTGAGGCCAACCTGGGCTATAAATTTGAGGCCAGCCTGGGCTGTTATAACTTTGGGTGACCACCCAAAGTTATAATACATTGTAAGACTCTGTCTCAAAAACAAAACAAGGGGCTGGAGAGATTGCTCAGTGGTTAAGAGTACTTGCGCTTCTAGAGGACCCAAACTCGGTTCCAAGCACCCACATAACATGGCTCACAACCAATCACCTGTAACTAACCTTGCCCAAATGTATGTGACATACACTCACATAAACACACATACATATAACACCTTATTTTTTGGAGACTGGGTCTTACTATATAGCCCTGGGGCTGGCCTGAAACTTTCTGTGTCGACCAGGCCAACATCAAATTCACAGATCCAACTACCTCTGCCTCCCAAATACTGGGACTAAAGGTATGCGTCACCCCACCTAGCTTAAAATAACTCCTGTTTTTTTTTTTTTTTTAAAAATTGTATTTATTATTTTTATTTTATGTGTATACGTGTATTTATTGCCTGCATGTAGGTAAGTGCACCCATGTTGTGCAATGCCCGTGGAGGTCAGAAGAGGCTGTTGGATCCTCTGGGACTGAAGTTACAGACAGTTGTTAGCTGCCATGTGGGTTCTGGGATTCAAACCCGGGTCTTCTGGGATTCGAACAACCAGTCTTCTTAACCGCAGATCTCTCTCTCCAGCCCCCGCTTAAAATAACTCTTTAAAAACAAAACAAGGGAGCCGGAGAGATGGTTCAGCAGTTAAGAGCACTGGCTGTTCTTCCAGAGGACAAAGGTTTGGTTCCCAGTGCGCACATGACTCACAACTGTGCATAACTCCAGTTCCAGGAAACCCAAAGCCCTCTTCTGGCCTCTGCAGGTATTGTATGTACGGGTGCACTTGCAAGCAAAACATGTAAAATAAAAATAAAATCTTAGCCGGGTGTTGTGGCACACGCCTTTAGTCCCAGCACTGGGGAGGCAGAGGCAGGGGGATCCCTGTGGGTTCAAGGCCAGCCTGGTCTACATAGTGAGTTCCAGGCCAGCTGGGGCTAAAAACAGAAACAAGACAAAGTAAAACAACATAATATTTTAGCCTGGCATGGTGTTACATCAAGATGGTCAGGAGTTCAAGATCAGCCTCAGCTGTACATCCAATTTGAGGCCAGCCTAGGCTACATGAGACCATCTCAAAATCAATCAATCATGGGACTGAAGAGATGGCTCAGCAGTTAAGAGCACTGGCTGCTCTTGCAGAGGACCTGGGTTTGAGTTCTAGCCCCCACATGGCGGTTAACAACCATCCTTTACTCCACGCCTTCTTCTGTCCTCCGAGGGCACAGGTGTACTTAACACACATAGACATAGCACTCATACACATAAAATAAAAATAATAAATTAAAAAAAATTTTTTGACTGGGTATGGTAGTGCATGCCTTTAATCCCAGCACTTGGGAGGCAGAGGCAGGTGGATCTTTGTGAGTTCAAGTCCAGCCTGGTCTACATAATGAGTTCCAGGACAGCTGCTGGGGCTACATGAGACCATCTCAAAATCAATCAATCATGGGACTGAAGAGATGGCTCAGCAGTTAAGAACACATGCTGATCTTGCAGAGGACCTGGGTTCAGTTCCCAACACCCACAGGGTAGCTAACAGCCATCTGTAAATCCAGTTCCAGGGGATTTGATGCCCCCATCTAGCCTCCGTGGACATTAACGAACATGGCATACAGTCACACACACATGCATAAATAAAAATTATAAAAATGAATAAAACCAGGTGTGGTGGCAACATGCCTTTAATCCCAGCACTAAAGAGGCTGAACTACTAGGCAGACTGATATGAGTGCCAGGCCAGCCATGGCTGGAGAGCAAGATACTGTTGCAAAACTAAAATAAGGCATCTGGAAATGGTGGTACAAGCCTTTGATCCCAGTATTAATAGAGAGGTAGAAGCAGGCAGATCTCTGAAAATTCAGGCCAACCTGGTCTATGTATAAAGTCCCAGGCCAGCCAGAGCTAAGTAAAGAGACCCTGTCTCAAAAGAATAAAGCTAGACATAGTGACCAAAAACAATTAATTCATTAATTAAAATAAAATAAAGCAACTGTCCCTTAAGGAGCCTGTATCCGCACCTGGATATGTCTTATTTTCTTCAACTCTCCTAGACAAGCCCATACTTTCGAGTGTGTCTATCTTTCTGAGAGCCTCTCTTTTCCTTTCTTTCCGTTTGTTTTTGTTTTTTGAGACAGGAAATGGGGAGACAGGGCTTACTATGTAGCCTGGCTGGTCTGGAACTCATTATATAGATAGATGTAGACCAGACTGGCCTTGAACTTGTAGCGATCTGCTTGCATCTGCCTCCTAAGTGCTAGATTTAAAGGCATGCATCACCACACACAGCAAAAATAAAATATTTGAACTCTATTTGCATATGCAAACTTATCGGTTGATAGCCCAGAAACACAGCAACAATGGAATTTATCTTAGCTAAACAGGAACATCAAAGAATTCTAGATTGTGATAAATTCTAAAGTATCTCAGTATTTCAGGAGGTTTTTGAATATGGGAAATAATAAGAAATGGACTTGGGTCAGTCTCCAAGCAGATCAACAGTTCTTTTCTTCTTTTTTCAAAGACTAAAAAAAATTTTTTTATTTCTTTTTACTTTTTGTGTATTGCTGTTTTGTCTGCATGTAAGTTCACCTCTTCACCTGTGTCATGCAATGCCCATGGAGGCCAGAAAAGGGCATCAGATCCCCTGGAACTGGAGTTACAGATGGTTGTTAGCCACTGTGCAGGTGCTGGAAATAAAACCCAGGTCCTCTGCAAGAGCAGTCAATACTCAACCACTGAGTCATCTCTCCAGCCTGCTTTTTCAATATTTTTGAGACAGGGTCTCCCTGTAGTCCAGGCTGACCTGGAGCTAGCTATGTAGACCATGTAGACCAGGCTGGTCTTGAACTCATAGAGCTCTGCCTGTGCCTCCCAAGTGCTTGGTTTAAAAGTGTGCACCATCATGCCCATCTGTCTTTTCTAATTTCTTAGCCATAGAGGCAACATAAAACATCTGGATGCTCAGTAGAGCTTTAACAATATTTTTCTTTTCTTTTTTTTTTTTTTTTTTACCTTTCTTAGGAAATATGTTTGGATACATATTCCAAGAAATGCCCTCAGAAGGAAATATTTCCTGTCTGAAAATCTTTGGCAATGTAGTCTGATCAGAAGCCAAATGCTGGAGCTGTAGAGGAACTTTAGCAGGACTATCGTCCTCACTTTCTGGACTATCGTCCTCACTTTCTGGAGGTTGTGCTGTTGTGTAAATGTACCTATTAAAAAACCCCAAACATAGCCGGGCGTGGTGGTGCACGCCTTTATTCCCAGCACTGGGGAGGCAGAGGCAGGCAGATCTCTGTGAGTTCAAGGCCAGCCTGGTCTACATAGTGAGTTCCAGGACAGCTGGGGCTACAGGGAGACCCTGTCTCAAAAAAAAAAAAAAAAAAAAAAAAACCCAAGCATAAAGATATTTTGCATTTTCCTTCCCCCCAGTGTGCACTTTTACAGAGTCTAGCTAGGTTTTTTGTTTTGTTTTTTCTCTGTGGTGCTCCCCAGCCTGGGACTAAGAAGAATTATATAACACAAGGGGGGAAACACATTCTTAGCCTCAACCCAGCCTTGTCCTTCAAGCTCTGGAGATAAGAGTCAACCCCAGGAAATTGGGGAGAGTGGGATGCTCTGGGAGAGATGTGGAAAGGGAGGTGCCACAGACCTAAAAGACCTTATGAAGCTCCCTGCCAAGCTGGCCTGAGATTAACCCGTCATTTCCCACCCAGAGCTATCACAGCTGCCCCACTTTCCTGGGGCCTGTCATGTTAATCTATGGAATTGACCAACTGAGTTTGACCGTGACTGGCTTTGTTTTGCAAAACAAAATTGGTAAGGCAGGCCTCATGCTGACTGACTGAATGGTGCCATCACCCCAATTCAAGGGGTGACACAAAAGCAAGGAAATGAAACTTCAATTTCCTCCTCATGTTAAATGATAGCTTATCATACTGACTATGACCCTATGCCACTCAAGGCAAAGTATTTTATTGCTTTTTTTGTGAACAGCAATAAACCACTCTCTTCCACTTGTTCCTCTAATGCCCACTCCCATCCTACACCTGATTGACCAAGGCTCATCGGGAAAGGCTGTTCTCTATTGTCAACACGCAGAGAACCAAAGCCCTTTTCTGGTTCCCCACCCCCCAAACCTGTGACAATTTTACCTTTCCACTAGGAAGCACAGATTGGTTTAAAAACAAAAGACCACAGATAAACAGAGGAGGAGACTCATTCTTGTTTCAGAGCATTGTAGTGTGCAGATCCACAAATTTCTTGGACAAGTATTGCTTTACTCAGGCAGATGTTTGCTACTTTCATCCCAGACAGCCCAGCCCACTGCCCTGTACATGTCCAATAGAATGTTCATTACATAAGCATGCATTCTCTTTTCTTTCTTCTCTTTCTTTCTTCTCTTTCTTTCTTCCTTCCTTCCTTCCTTCCTTCCTTCCTTCCTTCCTTCCTTCCTTCCTTCCTTCCTTCCTTCCTTTCTTTCTTTCTTTCTTTCTTTCTTTCTTTCTTTCTTTCTGAATTTATTGAACAGCACTCTGGGAGGCAGAGGCAGTCTGATCTCTGTGAGTTTGAGGCCAGCATGGTTTACATGGCAAGTTCCAGGTCAGTAAAAAATACATAGTGAGAGACATCTGTCTTAAAAAACAAAAATAATAATAATAAAATCCTAAACAAACAAAAACACCAAAGAATTTATTGCAACCTAGTATATCTGCATTAATTTAGAAAATGTTTTATTTTTAGCCAGGTGTGGTGGCTCATGCCTTTAATCCCAGCACTCAGGAGGCAGAGGCAGACAGGTCTCTGGGAGTTCAAGGCCAGCCTGGTCTACATAACAAGTTCCAGGCCAGCTGGGGCTATAGGGAGACCCTGCTGTAAAAAGACAAAAAAGTTTTATTTTTATGGTGCTTGTTTGTGTGTTTGTGTTTTTGTGTTTGTATAGGGAGTTGTACATGTTTATGTATATGCACATGTGCATGTTGATGCATGTGCATGCACGTGGAGGCCAGAGGTTGATACCAGGAGTCTTCCTCAGTCACCTCCATCTATTTTTTGATACAGGAGCTCTCACTGAACTTGGCGTTCACCAGCTGGGCTAGACTGCCTGGCCAGGAAGCGCCAAGGAGCTGCCTGTTCCTGCCTTCCCAGTGTTGGGATTACAGATGTGTACCACCTTATTTAGGGATCTAAACTCAGGTCCTTCTCAGCTTCTAGAAGACGCAGTGAATGAATCGCTGATGACCCCCCGCCCCCAGGCTAGCTCATTTATTCCCTCACCTGCCAGCAAGGTTGTATCTAGCCCCAGAATCTGAAAGAGGCTCAGTTGCTCACCTTCCTCCTGGACGCTTAGGGGCATCAGCGAGGAACATATAGTATTTTGAAGAACTTGATCTCTCCTCCCTTCATGTCTTGCTCTTCTTTGGAAGTCTCATTTATTCCTTTGACTTCATAAACTCTCTATTAATAGCTCCCAAGTTTGCATCCCCATCTCAAACTTTCTCTTTAGTTCATCTAACTTGATTTCCTAGACTTAGCCAATTCTTTCCTTGATATCTCTATTGGAATGTCTCAGAAAAACTTGAAAGTTACCATGCTTAAAATGGAACTCTGTTCCTGTCATCCCATTGGGGTACAACCCTAGTCCTCACTTCGCTATCTATACACGGCAGCACCTGACACTCAGTTATGGAAATTAGAAAATGGAGTGAGGGCAGATCTTAGATTTCTTCCCGTCTATCACTCACAGTATCTAATCCATAGACAAATCTTACTGCTAATCTTTTTTTTTTGGTCTTTTTGAGACAGGGTCTCCCTGTAGCCCCAGCTGTTCTGGAACTCACTATGTAGACCAGGCTGGCCTTGAATTCACAGAGATCCGCCTGACTCTGCCTTCCGAGTGTTGGGATTAAAGGCGTGTGCCACCAGGCCTGGCATATCCTTTTTTTTTTTTTAATTTAATTCTTTAAAAATATTTTATTATTTTTATTTTATGTGTATGAGTATATTGCCTATATGTATGTGAGTGCACGCATGTCGTGCTATATCGTGGAGGTCAGAAGAGGGCTTCAGATTCCCCTGGAACTGGAGTTAAGGGACGGTTCGTAGCCACCATGTAGGTGCTGGGAATCAAACCTAGGTCCTCTTCAAGAGCAGTCAGTGCTCTTAACCACTGAACCATCTCTCCAGCCCCTTAATTTTTATTTTATGTGTATGTGTGTATTGCCTGCATGCAGGTAAGCGCACCTGTGTTGAGGTCAGAAGAGGATGTCGGATCCCCTGGGACTGGAGTTACATACAGTTGCTAGCTGCCATGTGGGTGCTGGGATTCGAACCCAGGTCTTCTGCAAGAGCCAGTGTTCTTAACTGCTGAGCCATCTCTCCAGCCCCTGCTAATCCTTTTTAATTACCACCCATCTTCATCTCCATTCTCATTATTCCAGTCCAAGCTGCTCTCAGCCTCACCAGAACTAAGACAATCACCTTCTTCTCTTCAGACTTCTATCTCCATTCTCTCCTACCCATTTTCCATTTAGAAGCCAATAGGAGGGTTTGTTTGTTTGTTCCTTTGCTTTTGTTTTGTTCGTAGTAAATAGGATCCCATCATCACTCTGAATGGCATCCCATTTCTCTAAACAAAATCCAAACTTTTCACAGTGGTCCTTTGGCTCTTTTGTGGTCTGGTCACTGCCAGCTTCCCTAACTTCATTTCGCTCAGGCAGCCTCTGCAACCTGGTTCTAGTCACACTGACCAGTCCTCAAAAACTTCCAAGCCCTTTTCTGCTTTGGGTGTTGTTATTGTTTATTAATGTTTCTTGCAACTCTTATGACTTGTTCCTGTTCATCCTTTAGATATTAACTTGACAGAGAACCTTCTCTAACCATCTGTTCTAAGTATGCTGTTTCCTCATCATAAGAATTCCACTTATTTTTTTACAGATCATTTCACTCTCCAACCAACCTTCCTTCCTTCCTTCCTTCCTTCCTTCCTTCCTTCCTTCCTTCCTGCCTTGCTTCCTTCCTTTTCTTTCTCTAGGTTTTTGGTCTCCCTGTAGCTCTAGCTGACCTAGAACTCTCAATGTAGACCAGGCTGACCTAGATCTCACAGAGATCTGCCTGCCTCTGCCTCCCAAGTGCTGATATTAAAGGCATGCACCACCACACCCAGCTTTATAAAAATATTTTATTTATTTATTATTTATTTATTTATTTATTTATTTATTTATTTGCCACAACATATATATGGAGACCAGAGGGCCAGCTGTCCTGGAACTCACTATGTAGACCAGGCTGGCCTCAAATTCACAAAGATCTGCCTGCCTCTGCCTCCCAAGTGCTGGGATTAAAAGCGTGTGCTGCCACACCCAGCTTTATTTATTGTTTTTATTTTATGAATATGAGTGTATTGCCTGCATGTAAGTACACCCATGTTGTTCAATGCCTGGGGAGGTCAGAAGAGGTTGTTGGATCCCCTGGAAATGGAGTTACAGATGGTTGTTAGCCACCATGTGGGTGCTAGGAATCGAACCCGGGTCCTCTTCAAGAGCAGCCATTGCTTTTAACTGTTGAGCCATGTCTCCAGCCCCTGATTTTTAAAAAAATCAAGTAGATGATGAATTGAATATGTAAGTAAGGTAATATGGCAGCAGTGTATTAGGTGGAGAGTTGAAAAACCAGAATTTCAAATACAAGGTCTGACCCAGAGCTGAGACAAAGTCATGAGGAACAAGGGATAGATTTGGAGGACAAACCAAAGAAAAGTGTCTGTGAAAAACTGAGTAGAGAGAAGAATAAAGGAAGACTCAAAGGAGTTAGTTAGCTCAGCTACTCAGAGTTTCATTAGACCACTGATGGAAACAGAACCTATAACAGAAAACTGATTCTGACATACAGATACAAAAGGCCAGTCATCCGAGCTGCAATGCCTACAGTTTGTGTGAGAGAATGATTTAGAGCCATCAACAGGGAAATAAAGCTGGAATCTGAGAATAGATAAGTCCTCTGAAGAGAGCACAGATGAAAGTTGGTCCTAACCTGACCCTAAGGGGAATGTTCATATTAAGGGTCAAAAAGAAGAGCAGCCCCAAAGAATTGTCAGAAAGTATCTTGACCCATTTTCTGTTGCTATAACAGAATACCCGAGACGGGTGTATTGGTTACTTTTCTGTTGTGATAAAACACCATGACCAAGGTAACTTACAGATGGAAGAGTTTACTGGGTTTCTGGTTTTAGAGGGATAAGAATCCATCATGGCAGGGGAGGCATGGCAGGAGGCAGCCAGAGCAGAAAGCTGAACACTCACATCCTCAAGCACTCATGGGAAGCAGAGGGAGAGAAAACTGGAAATGGAGCAAGGCTATGAACTCTCAAAGTTTGCCCCAGTGATGTGCTTCCTCCAGCCAAGGCCTTACCTCCTAAACCTCTGCAAACAGCACCACCAACTGGGGCCAAGTGTTCAAATACCAGAAGCCTATGAGGGAGAAGTCTCATTCAAACCATCATATAGGTTAACTTATAAAGGAAGGCACTTAGCTCATGATTCTGCAGGCTGAGAGTCCAAGATTGGGCAGCTGCATCTGACAAGGGTCTCATGCTCTTTCATAACTTGGCAAAAAAAGCGGAAGGAAATTGGCAAATGCATAGAAAACAAAACATGAGGTGAAGGCCTTGTTATAAGACACCACTCTCAGTCAGGCGTGGTGGCGCATTCCTTTATTCCCAGCACTCCAGAGGCACTCTTCATAGTGAGTTCCAGGCCAGCCAGGGCTACACAGTGAAACTCTGTCTTGAAAAAACAAAAGAACCAAAAATCAAAACCAACAACACTCCCTCACAAAAAATCTGAAACAAAAACCAGCATGAAACCACTCTCGATGGTGGCCTACAAGCCCACACCTATAATCCCAGCACTCAGGAGGCTGCAGCAGGAAAATTGCAGTGAGTTCAAGGTCAACCTTGGTTACATAGCAAGATTCCCACCCCCACGAACATACATGCACACACACCTGCTTTCTTGATAACTAATCCAATTCCACAGGAGTGGAAACTTGCACCCTTTCGGAAGGCATTAATCACCCAATGACTTATCCACCTCCTAAACACCCAAACTTCTGACTCCACCACAGTGCTAAATTTCATCATGAGTTTCAGAGACAAACCTTACTCTATAAAAGAAAGGCAGGAGGACTTTTGTACATAGTGGTCATTGATGAATATAGAGAGAACTATTTTTGTGAGAAGCAGGGAGTGGAATACAGAAGATGAGAATTAAAGATGGGTCACTGGGGTATTATGGGGCAAGCCTGTAAATCCTAGCACTTGGGAGGCAGAGGCAAGAGGATCAACTGCAAGTTCAAGCCAGCCTAATCTACATAGTGAGTTTCAGGCCAGCCAGGACTACATAGTAAGATCCTGTCTCAAAAAGAAAGGAGATAGATAGGCTGGAGAGAGATGGCTCAGCAGTTAAGAACACTGGCTACTCTTGCAGAGAACCTGGGTTCAGTTTCCAGCACCCACATGGCAGCTAACAACCATCTATAACTCCAGTTCCAGGGAATCTGATGCCCTGTTTTGACCTCCAAGAGCATTGCATGACACAGGTGCACTTACACATATGCCGGCAATACACTAAAACATATAAAATAATAAAAATAATAAAATATTAAAAAATAAAAACAAAGTAAAGGCTATTGAGATGGCTGGGAGGGTAAAAGTGCTTATAATGAAAGCCATCACACACATTCTGTGACATACATATACCCAAACTCACATACATAAACACACATAATAATAATAAATAAGACAGTTTTTAAAATGAAAAAGCCACATAACAAAAGACCATATGAGAAAAAAAATGCACAGAAATGTAATTGCATTAAATAAATACGGTAACTTTTAAAAAAAACTTTTACTTATTATTTTTATTTTTATGTGTATGCGTGTATTGCCAGCATGTGGGATAAGTGCACCCGTGTCGTACAATGCCCGCGGAGGTCAGAAGAGGCTGTCGGATCCCGGAGGACTGGAGTTATGGACAGTTGTTAGCTGCCATGTGGGTGCTGGTATTCGAACCTGGGTTTTCTGCAAGAACAACCAGTGTTCTTAACCTCTGAGCCATCTCTCCATCCCTGATAACTTTTTAAAAAAGGAAATATGAGCAAGCTGGGCGTCGTGGAACACACCTTTAGTTCCAGCACTTGGAAGGCAGAGGCAGGCAAATCTTTGTGACTTCAAGGCCAGTCTGGTCTCCAGAGGGAATCTAGGCCAGCTGTGGCTACAGGGAGATCTGTCTCAAAAAGATCAAAACAATAATAATAATAATAATAATAATAATAATAGTAATAATAATGGAAATATGTTCTTTTCTGCAACTTTACAAATAAATTCTATTGTCCTGAAGGTTCTTATACTTCTGAAAAGGGAGTGCGGGGGATCATGGCAATTAAAGCTGCCTCATAGTATAATTGTTCTGTTTAAATTTATTTTTTATTTTAGTTTTTTGGAGACCAGGTCCTGGCTGGCCTGGAACTTGCTATGTAGACCATGCTGACCTCGAACTCACAAAGATATGTCTGCCTCTGCCTCCTGAGTTGTAGGTGCCTGTGGAGTCCAGAAGGAAGCGTTAAATCCCCTAGAGCGTCAAATCACAACAGGTAGTTGTGAGCTACCCAACCTAGGTGGTAGAAACCAATCTCCCATCCTCGGCAAGAGCAGTAAGCATCTTAGCTGCTGAGCCCTCTCTCAAGCTCGTGATTGTTTTAGAAGATGGCTGACATAGCTCGGGTGGGCCGAGAGCCTGCTAAGGATGAAGGTCACTCTGATCTCCTGATCTTCTTGCTCCACATCTGGAGTGGCTGGGATTACAGGCCCGTATGCCATTACCCCAGTTTGTGTGGTGCTGGGGATCAAACCAAGGGCTTCTGGTATGCTAGGATGGCACTCTACCTACTGAACTACATCCCTAGCACCAGGAGAGAGGTTTTAAAAGCAGGCTCAGCCTGGAGAGAGGCAGAAAAAGTAGAAATTTGGGTATCTTAGAGTTAAGGCATATATCCAGGTTCCAAACAAGCAAGGCCTTAAGCCAAGCCAAAACATGTCTGATAAAGGAGCACAAGACTGCAAACACAGCCAGGCCCAGCAGCTGCTTAGAGGTAAGCAGCAACAAGATCAATGCTCTGTCTGAAGATCTCAGGTACCTAGCCATGAGTTGTAGGTCTGAGGGCCCTCATTCTCAGTTTCAAGTTGTGGTCCCCATTCTACCTCACATTCCCAGCACAGGAGGACCTTGGTGACTGAGGCCACTCTACTAGGTCAATCCCATTGGACAGAGCTGGTAGTAAAGAATATTTGGTTGGGATAGAAAGAGTTGGACATGACAAATGGAGAAATGGAAGTAGGACAATCAAAGTACTGTGATAACTAAGAATAAGAAGATTCTCCATATATACAAGGACAAGTGACAGTGGTTGAGGCTAGACAAGGGAATCTTGCTCAAGCCCCACCTTCTCACAGAAACCCAGAGTTGGTACATCTAAAGACAGTCTACAAAAAAGAGTATTTGGAGTTATTTCTCTTGGAGAATAGGAATGTTTATCTCATAATTTCAAGTATTAGATGACCGCATGTTTAATATGAAGTAAATAGGCAAATGTCTGACAAGTACTTGTCCCAGGAAGGACTGGCTTCCCCTTCCCTGACCATCTTAGTCTTTCTTTCTTTCTTTCTTTCTTTCTTTCTTTCTTTCTTTCTTTCTTTCTTTCTTTCTCTCTCTTTCTTTTTTTCTTTTCCTTTCTTCTTTCTTTCTTTCTTTCTTTCTTTCTTTCTTTCTTTCTTTCTTTCTTTCTTTCTTTCTTTCTTTCTTTCTTTCTCTTTCTTTCTTTCTCTTTCTTTCTTTCCTTTCTTTTTTTTTCTTTTCTTTTTTTTGTCTTTTTGAGACAGGGTCTCCCTGTAGCTCCAGCTGTCCTGGAACTCACTATGTAGACCAGGCTGGCCTTGAACTCACAGAGATCTTCCTGCCTTTGCCTCCTCAGTGCTGGGATTAAAGGCATGCACCACATGCCCAGCTTTTTTTGTCTTTTGAGACAGGGTCTCCCTGTAGCCCGGACTGACCTGGAGCTTGCTAGTAGCTGGCTTTGAACTCACACAGATCCACCTGCCTCTGCTTCCTGAGTGCTGGGATACCATGCTTGGCTTCCCTGACAGTCTTCCAAACAGGGTATAAAGTCTTGGACTGGTGGTGTATAACTGTCATCTTAGTACTTGGGAGGCTGAGGCAGAAGGATCTCCAGCTCAAGATTGTTGGGCTGCACAGCAAGGCCCTGTCTCAAACACACAATAAAAAAAGCAAAACAAACAAACAAAACCAGTACAACAATAAAAAACAAAAAACAAAAAAAAAAACAAACCTGCTTTTCTTCCTTTGGCCTAGAACTAAGAACTTTCCTCTCTCCCTTCCGCTCCATTCCCTTCCTATCCTCTCATGTACACCAGGTTAATCTGGAACTTACTATGTAGCTGGGGATGGCCTTGAACTTCTCATCCTCCTGCCTCCACCTCCCAAATGCTGGGATTACATGTGTGTGCTACCATACATGGCTAGGAGCTGGCCTCTTAAGAAGCTAAATTGATAAATTTCTTCTAGACTGCAATAAGCTCCTGGTGAAAAAATACCAGGGAACCCTCTCAGGATTATCCCTTCTCATCACAGGTCTACACAGCTACCTGAAAGTCTGAGGGGGCCCAGGGAATGGATACTTTGGTTTTGGTTGTTTGGTTGATTTTTTGAGACAGGGTCTCAAGTAGCCCAGTCTGGCCTTAACTCAATTTGAAGCTGAGGCTGACCTTGAACTCTTGATATCTTGCCTCTACCTCCCAAGTACTGGTATTACAGGTGTGTGATACAATACCCAGCTGGGAATGGATGCTTTAACATCCTTATTTACTGAGGGTTTAACCTCAGTGTCCTATAATTATGGTTTAAAATTTTCCTTGGAGAGCTGGAGAGATGGCTCAGTGGTTAAGAGCACTTGCTGGCTTTTGCAGAAGACCCAGTTTGGTTCTCAGCACCCATGTGGCTGTTTACAACCTTCTGTAACCCTAGTTACAGAGGGTCTAATGCCCTCTTCTGGCCTCCAAAAGGTACCAGACACACACATGGTATACAGGCATATATATAGACAAAACACCCATACATACAAAAATAAATCTTAAAAAAAAAATTTCTTTGGCCAGGCATGGTAGTGCATGCCTTTGATCCCAGCACTCAGGAGGCAGAGGCAGGCAGATCTCTGTGAGTTCAAGGCCTGGGAGTTCCAGGCCAGCTGGGGCTACAGGGAGACCCTGTCTCCAAAAAGACACCCCCCCCCAAAAAAAAAAATTCTCTGAGGCTCAGGAAAATAATCTTTCCCTTTTGTTGTCTATTTCTTCATCACAGTTTCTGCCCTTAGATAGTAATTAGACACCTGGTGAACCGACCACAAGAACTTTCCCCACCATACCCACTTCCTGTTCACATCCTCACTCCCCAAACCATCATCTTCCTAAATCTCTCTCGGACCAAGTATAGTCCACAGATTCACTGATCCTTGGCCTAACTTCTTCAGTGCGTCCCGGGGGTGTCGCACATCCCTTTCCTGTTGTCTCACCTTGAGAAGGGCAGCCTGGCTGGGTGAGCCGAGCACCAGCCTTTGGGGCTACTCAGGGCCCTGGAGTCTACTCTCCTTTCTTCTGCTATGCAGGACCTTTCCTCCTGTGGTAGGGATGGCATTAAGACTAGGTTGTTTAGAGTTCTATTTCTACCCAGAGGTAGAAACCTTCTCTAGAAGACTTTGAACTGGTCCTTGCTCTTACTTCATTTTCTCTCAACCTAGGTCTTTTGTCATCCATGAGGATTACAGGCTGTGTTTTGGAGCCTAGATTTTCCCTATTTTCCTCTGGAGCTTGTTTTGCTTCCTCTGTCCTCTAAAATAAACACCCCTCCTTTGACATCTCCTCTTGAAACTTTGACCTCCAATGTGGACCATAATGGTTAGCCTTTTTGCCTTGAGTTCCCCTGGGAGAACTAGAATTCTGCCCTCCCAAGTCAGCAGGAGCCAAGCTGTCTGCTTTATCATTCCAAAGAAGGCCTTTGCAAATCAAAAGTTGGGTTCTTCATTCTGGAGGAGGGCTGGGAAATATGACTCTCTCACTTGCTGAGGAGGGAGGAAGAAGACACCTTTTACTGCATATGAATGGTCCTCATTCCACAAAACCATCACGATGCCAGAGATCCTGGGCTCCCACTGTGGAAGTGGTTGTAAAGAGAAGAATTTGAATTTATAAGGTGGCAGGTCTGAATTCAAATCCACTTCTCTTGTGTATTTTAGGTTGGGGTGCTTACCTCTCCAAGTTGGTTTCCTCCACTGTAAGAGGGGAATGATTGTAACATTTAAACTTTGGGGGTGTTTTGGGGGGTGGTCTAGGAATCAAGCCTAGGGCCTTGTGCTTTCTAAGGCATGTGCTTGCTCTACTTCTGAATGTCATCAAGTCTCCAGGAATTTTAACTCTGGATGTTCTGAAGATTGAAGGAGATGGTATCTATTAAGTACCTAGCACGTAGTAGGTGCTCAGTTACTCCCTTTCTACTGTAGTTCCCCTTACTGTTTATGATCACCAAAGCAAGCTGTGGATGGATCAGTGGTGGACCATTACAGACTCCAGGAGCAGACGTCAGCGTTTTCTTTAGGAGTCCCCAATTTTGCCCACATCAAGGTCAAATAAGAAGGAGGGAAAGAATAAGGCAAGGGAAAAGAACTTTGCAGGGGCCTGGCAAGCACAGTCTGTTTTCTGTAGTTCTACACAGAAAATACAGGAGTCCCATTTTCCAGGCAAAGTGATCTGATGTCTGGACTTCCTGAAATACTGTCTTAAGCAAGTTTCCTTCATTGAATCCATCTCCCTTTTAGCAGGTTTTCAAGACCCACCATCAAACAAACTGTGGATCCAACTGCCTGTCTTGGGCCCTGAGCCTATTGAACGTGGGAGTTTTATTGTTCTGTCACCTTAATGATAGCCAGCTTGTTAAGGATGAACCAAAAGGGAAGGGGCTAGGGTTGTAACTGATGAATTTGAATGAGGCTGGAACCGGATTCTTGACTGGGAAGGTGATGGATGTGGAGAAAACTAAATTCCTTTAACTTCAGGCCCAGAGTCCATGCGGGAAGGTTGGTTAGTGTAATGATTGATGGCTTTAGAGGCAAGATGGATGAATAGGGGAGAGGTTTGAAGAAGACTAGTAGATTGTGAGCGGGGGGCGGGGGTGTTTGGCAAACTTGTCACAGAATTCCTTTTTCTCTGGATTTTCTTAGTGAAAACTTTACAAAACCCCAGAATGACCACAAGGCTTGTCCTCCTGGAGTGATTATTTGACTTTGGGGATGGTTTTGTTTCTCAATACCTCCCTCCCAAGATTACTTGGGTGCATTGATACAGCCCTGGGGGAAAATGTCAAGGCATCAGGTGCCTTGGGTTCTTTGGATGGAGAATCTGTTAGGGATGCAGAGAGAAAGCATAGCTTGTTTATTTCCCTAGCATAGTATCAATTCGAGTTCCAGGCTTGCTACTTTGATATTCCTATTTATTGAGGGTTTAAACTCCAGGCTATGTCATTTTATGTGTGCTTTTATTTTTGCTCTTAGCCCCAGAGAAATAATCTTTTCCTTGACTATCCATTACTTCAGAATTTTTACCCTTTGGGTACTCTTCCATTCCCCTTCCTCTACCCCCACAATCCCATACTATAGATGCTGTCTTTCTCTGTTGTTACTATTATTTTGAACCCCTTGCTTTGAAGGTAGGACATGGAGAAAAGTGTTTCTATGGATTTCCCATTGTATCTGGTTGGTGATGTATGTGGTAGTTTTAAAACTGGAAGTAACAGAGACGATCAGAATGGACTTTTAAGATACCTGCTCATGGTTTCTCTTGAGAGATCAGCTTCCTTAATGAACTTTTCAGTTTCCTTATTACTAAAATCTGAAACTGAAAATACATTTTAAAGTGAACTGATTTGGGATAGAGAGATGGCTTAGCAGTTAAGAGTGAGTTCTGTTCCTGCAGAAAACCTGAGTCAGGTTCCCAGCACAAAGGTAGGGTGGCTCACAATAGTCTATAACTCCAGCTTCACGGAGAATCTGACCTTCTGGCCTCTGTGGGCGCCACACTCACCTGGACATACTGTCCCCATGCATACATATAATTAAAAATAGAATAAACACAACCAAACAAAATATGAACTGATTATTCCCTTCAGGCATTTAAAATAACACATCTTAATTTGTTCTGATAATCAAAATATTTGTTTACTGTAGGCTAGCAGAAAACCATAATAAACATCTCATTTGTTTTCTAATTTGAAACAAAAATCTGAGAATGTTCCTTACTCCAGGTGATGGGCCACTTGACTTGTTTGTTAAACCTCCCTGCAGGGGTTGTCACCGGGAAGTCTCCCAAAGCTTCGAAATTCAGAGTTAGGAATCAGAGTTAAGAACGTTATGGCTGAGCCCCCAGGGCTCTTTGTGAAATACTACCCCTCCTCCAGAGATTACCATAGGAAGATGTAGAAGTGTAAATGAGCCGGGTAGAATCCACAACTTTCCTAGACTCTTACCCTGGGGCTCTGGTCTTGGTGTACAGACACCATAGGAAGTCCAAGTTAAGAGAGCAAACACACTTTGAATAAGGTCCAAGTTCAAAGGGCTTTCCTGGTTCCCAAGTTGCACTTAAATAATATGTAAATCTGAAGGTATTGTTTTCCTGTTAGTTTATTTCCTTCATTTTTCTTTTTAAAAAAATATTTATATGTAAGGCCAAGCATGGTGTTACACATCTTTAATCCTAGCACATGAAAGCCTGAAGCACAATTTTGTGAGTCAAGAGCAGCCTGGTCTACATACATTTTTAGTTTTTGAGAAAGGGTTTTATGTAGCTTAGGTGGGCCTTGAACTCCCTGTATAGCCAAACTCTTATCCACCTGCCTCAGCCTCCTCCAGTGCCGAGATTACAGGCATGCACCACCACATGGGGGCCTTGATATTTCTGTCTGTCAAGTATTGAAATCAATGGAGTGTTTCTAGTTTTCTGTGTAGCCTGGTGGTCCTCAGCTTTCCAGAGGGAGTAATAAAAGGTTTCAGCTGGGGAGCTAGGGCTGTGGATCAGTTGGGAGAGCGCCTGCCTATAACATATATGAAGTCCTAGGTTCTATCCTAGCATCATATAAACCAGGTATGGTGGTGATAATCCCAGAACTCAGAAGGTGGAGACCAAAGGATCAAGAATTCAAGGTCATCCTTGGCTACATAGCAAGGCCAGCTTGGGCTACAAGAGACCCAGTATCCAAAAGAAGAAAAAAAAAAGTCCCAGCTGAATATATCCTAGAAGCATTTATTGCAAATGAAATTAGCTCCCAATTTGGGAAAATAACAAAGCAGAGATGTTCTGTAGCTCTCTGGGATAAAATCATTCTAGGGTCTTGTCTGGTAAGTCCTGATTACCTGTCCACTTATTGTCAGCATTCCCTCTTCTTGGCTCCAGAGATGGTTCATGGAAATTTCCTGTCACGCTGGGTCCTGGTTCCCCAAGGCCTGGGTAGGGGAAACTTATCCAAAGTTCATGGGGAAATGAAAACTCAGCCCTCTAAAAACCTCCCAATAGGAGAAGGTGGTTTCTGCCTCATTCTGCCTAAGATTGCTTTTTCAGGGAATTCTTTGATTCTAGTCTCCCTGACTCTCAGCACCACAGCTGGCCTGGACAGAGTCTGAAACTTAATGTAACAAATGCTTTTCAGGTTCCTCTGGATGTGCACCCCAAACCATCCTCCTTTAACAAGCTGCATAAGTACAGGTAGGATGACCAAGAGTAACTTGTGAGAAGACTGGGTCTGCAAGCCAGGAGGGCCAGGTTCCCATTTCAGCTCTGCCAAGAATATGTTTTATGATCTTCCATCTCTGGCAGATAAAAACTATAGACCAAGCCTGTGATTTTCCAGTCTACACCATTTAAGCTAGAAGCAGTGTCCCCCGACGGTCACACAACTGAGCAGCAGTGGGGTGTTATCAGGCACTGCCCTTGCCCTTACTCTTGCCCCGGGTCCTGGCTCTGCCTAGATACCTTCTGCAGTAGTACTTGTTCACCACGTGCCTACACTGATCACACTTGACTGTGCAGCACCACTGGAACTTGCAGTTACAGCTGCTTGTGGCCTCAGTTCTCCTCTCTTCCACCTGCAGACCACACTCAGTGCATAAGCGCCCACAGTTGTGTTGTTCCCACCTGGAAGCGTTGTGGCTTCTCTGCAGGCATTCGCGACCCTCGGTGCCATAGATGCCCAGGCTGGTGTTGCGTGTACAGTAGTCAGGAGATTCCTCTAAGAAGATCAACTCGGCCTCTGCACCAGGAAAGAAGGTCTCCATGGGATCCCAGTGGCCCTCAGCACTGTTGCCAGCCCTGAGCTGATGCTTATCCATCTCAATTTTCAGTGCCCAGTCATACTTGGCCTTTAGGTAGTCTCCTATCTCCCGAATGCTAGCCAGTTGCAGCCAGCATGTCTGGATGCTGCAGCTCCCTGACAGGCCGTGACATTTGCAGGTCCTTTTCATGGTGGCTCTCGCTGCCTTCAGAGACAGAAAACACAAAAATAATAATAGCTCTTGGTAGGGAAGGCCAATGGCTAGCAATTAAATGGAATATTCTTTTATTATTTTTTATTTTTTATGTGAATAAGTGTATTGCCAGCATGTAGGTAAGGGCACCCGTGTCATGCAATGCCTGTGGAGGACAGAAGAAGCCATCAGATCCCCTGGAACTGGAGTTACGGACCGTCGTTAGCTGCCATGTGGGTGCTGGGATTTGAACCTGGGTCTTCTGCAAGAACAACCAGTGTTCTTAACCCTGAGTTATCTCTCCTGTCCCATTAAATGGAATATTCTAGAACTGTGTTTGGAGAAGCATCAGGATTATTAGAAGACTCAAAAAGTATTCATAGGCCATACCTAGACATTCCCAAGGAGAATGTTCAGAGACTAAGGCACTACTAGTACTAGAGATTTTCACTCACCCTCACTGATTGATAGACAGCTGGACAAGTGCTGAGAGAGAAACTGAGTCAGAAACCTAGGCTTCCAGCCCAGCTCCATCACTGGTTATGTGTGCTTCTCAGACCCAATGGAATGAGTATTGGATAAAATAGGGACTGGTGATATCGCTCAAAGGTAGAGCACTTGCCTAGTGTATGTACCAGCACCACAATAAATAAATAGAATAAATAGAATCAATAAATAAAAATAATAGTCGAAGAAGTACTTTGAATGTTATAAAAGAAATTCTGATCACTGACACTTTCTGTCTTGAAGCTGGGAGCTAGAGCAATTGTGGTAGTTTGGGTTTTTCAGAGGGAAGGAAGCTCTTGAACCCATTCATCCCCAAGGCAATGCCTGTTGTTGCCTAGAAAACCCCTTTTCCTTCCCTCAGGTGACCTGGACAACATGGAGAGACTCACAGGAAACTGTGAATAATTTTTGCTTTAAGTTCAACTTGCTTCCAGGTTTGAGTTCAGAATATTATCCCAATAGAAGTCTTGGGGAAGAATAGATTCCCTAATCTCAATTTCTAGCATTCCAGACTTTAGGACAATACACCCCTATTAATGTCTACCATTCAGTTAAAGTGATTAAAATTTTGTGGGGCATGGTGACTCATGCCCGTTATCCTAGTACTTGGGACGCTGAGGCAGGATTGCCATGAGTTTAAGGCCTGCCTGGGCTACGTAGTGAGTACCAGGCAATGCAGGGCTGTGTAGCAAGACCCTGTCTCAACACACACACATACAAACATTTAGTCTTGGTTCTATATTATTCAGCGTTCTCAGAAAATCTGGCCTGTGGAGAAGGCCAAAGCGTATGGTTGTGATAAGAGGGTTAGACTATTGCCTGGCTTGGAGACTTTTTAGCTGTATTGCCGTGGACAAGTCACTTATCTCAGACTTAACAGAGATAGTTGTCTCAGTTCTTGCTGAATGGTTTTGAGGATGAAACATGGATGAGACAGCTCTTGGTAACTGTGGGGTGCTGTGCAGATGTGAAGCTCATGCTGACCCTGGCCGACTCCTATACCCACCAGCCTGCCGACCCTGTTGTTGTGAAGATTCATCAGGGCTCTGGCATCCTTCCCCTTCTCCAAACTGTCCACAAAGAGTTTGGAGATCCTTTCCCCAAATTCCACATTGTCGCTGCAGCCTCCCCAGATCCAGCCACGGCCTCCTATACATAAGGAAAGAATAAATTCTGCATACAACTCTCTGCTAGATCTCAGGAGAAGAGTCACGTTCTTTTCAGTTGACAATCACCATCCCCAAGAGCCCTAGGAGGGTATAAGCTATATATACTGAAGGTGAAGACAGGGAAATGGAGGTATCTGGGGGAGTGAGTGGGTAGGGTTCTGTTCCCAAAGCCCACTTGAGGGATGTCCCAGCTCTAGGCAATAAGTCCTCTTATACCTACAGGAAACATAGGTATATGCACTGGTCTAAATGATCTCAAAGGTTTATTGCACCATTATTGCTAGCGGCAACTCCTCTCTCTTCAGTGACAAATCTGAGTCTGTTAGAGGCTCTGGAAAGAGTTGGGAAGCCCTGGGCTGTAGACAAGCCATTGTAATACCAGGGCAGGCTGTAAACACGCTTGGTCTTTTTGTTCCCAGTTTCCCTATTGGTTTTAGAGACCCTTGCTAAATCCCTGGTCTCATGGACATAAGTTCAACTCTCATTATTCCAGGAGCTCCCATGAGTGAAGGGGTGGGCTGTTAGAGTCTAGGGGTTCAAGTCAAGAGCTGTGTCCCTAGAAGACTTAGTCTGCTCAGTTCTGCAGAACAGAACTCCCACCTCTTCCGACCTCCATGAAACCCAAATTACCTGTTTTTCCCTTTTTTGACTCATCACAGCCACAGTTTTCAAAGTCACCCATGCTGCAGTTCTTGGTGATGGCGTGCATGACTCCAGCAGAGCTGATGGCATGAATGAAGGCAGTCTCTCTCGTGGCTTTGGAGAGAAAGAAGGGACTGACTAGAAACGTGGATCTTATGAGTCAAAGCAGCAGAGGCCTTGGAAAACAATGCTGTCTTGTCCTGCCCCCACCTCCTTGTGTTTAAAAGGATGTTCTTCCCCTCAGGAGAACAGTGCATGTTGTTTTTCCAACCTCCTCACTTTGTCCAGGTAGAAACGGACATCCCCTTAATACAGATGGAGAAAGTGAACCCAGGAAAATGATAAAACCAAAGCTACTGGCCAGTTGTGATATTAGATTAGGATCCTGCTCTCTTGAAGTCCACTTCTGACCTCCAAGTCTTTGCTGCTAGAGGCAGTGAGACTCAGTCACAGGTCCGTTTAGGAAGAAAAGAAAGACCTTTTATCTTTTATTCCTCTGACCAGAGCAGGGAGGTCATATCGTGTGTGTGTGTGTGTGTGTGTGTGTGTGTGTGTGTGTGTGTTATATACATATGTATGCACATGTACGTGTAGATGCATGCATCCATGTGTGCTTGTGTGGAGGACAGAGGTCGACATCAAGTGTCTTCCTCTATTGCTCTTGACCCTATTTAAAAAAAATTTTTATTTATTATTACTGTGTGTTTGTGTGTTTGGAAGTGCACACCACTTCGTGCATGTAAAAGTCAGAGGACAACTTTGTGCAGTCAATTCTGTCTTTCCACCTTTACATGGGTTTGGGGATTGAACTCAAGTCATCAGGCTTATAAGTGCCTTTACCTGCTGAGCCTTTTCACTGGCCCTAACCTTATTTTTTGACAGGGTTCTCACTGAATCTGGAGCTCACCACCAATTGACTAGATTGACTGGCCACTGAACCCCTGGAGTTTTCCTGTCTCTGATTCCCAGTGCTAGAATTACAGGTGCCACTACCGCTGGCTTTAAAAACAAACCAGGTAGGTCCTGATGCTTGCACAGCATTTTGTCCAGCGTCATCTCCACAGTCCCCTAAGGTTTCATCACACTGAACAGTTCACAGCCATCACACTTCATTTCTACATCCCCCTTCTATCTGTGCACTCCCTGAGAAGAAACTTTCTGACCCATCTTTACTATTTCTCCCATTCTTCTCAGGCAACTCTTGTTTCTACAAAGTGTTTTTCTAGGCAAACTACTGCATATAGTTACAAACATGCACACATGTGAACACACATACACACACACAGAGCTCATCTGAGGCAAACCCATTCTGATCTTGAAACGTTACTGTTGCTAGGATTTTATAATTGGGCAGGTGTAATACTCCTTCAAGGGCTGCAAACATGGATCCCTTTCTCCATTTTTATCTCATGCAAATCAGAGCAAGGTATGTACAAGCACACCAGTACAGGCACCCATTAAACACACCTCTGCTCATTTCATTCAACCCTTAGAATACTCTCCTAGAGCCTTCGAGATGGTTCAGCAGGTAAGGGCTCTTGCCTGCAAACCTGATGATCTCAGTTCAATCCCTGGGACTCCATGGTGAGAGGAGAGAGCCAACTTCCAAGTTATCCTCTGACCTCCACATACATGCTGTGGCATGTGCCCCCCCCCCCCACATATACACATATACAAGCCCGCCATGACAGATGCTCCTGTGCAGGTGGAGCCCCATGAAAACTTACCACCTCTCAGTCTGTTATGGGTGGAGAGTTGGAGGGCATTTTCAGGACAGTTCCAGCGTTCCCACACAAACTGGAACTTACATTCTTCGATGCCACTCTGAGCGCCCAAGGCTGCACTGGTAGCATAGGTCAGATAGGCCTGGCCAGGAGAAAAGAGCTGTGAGCTTCCGCTGACACAGGCCATGAAACAATGCAAACAGGATAGCTTCCCGAAAGAAGCAGTCTTGGGAAACAAGGGATACTGCCCAGCCTAGCATATACTAGGACCCAGGTTTAATCCCCAGCACCACAAAACAAAACAACAATAAAAAATAAACAGCCCTGGATTTCAGAGAGTCTGGCACTATCTCCCCTGCCCCTTTTTCTTTCCCCAGAATAAGCATTCAAATAGGAGTAAATCAAAGTCCATCTTACCTTGGGACCTGTTATCAGGAAATTGTTCACTGACCTACCAAAAAGAAAATGAGAAGTGAACGGGATGAAGTAATGCGCCTCCTTGGTGGGGAAGGAGGACTGGGAGAAAGAACTTACCAGGCAGAGGCACTGAAGGTGGCATAGCACATGCCCACAGTCACCCACAGCATAAACAAGTCCCCCATGGCTCTGCCCAATCCAGGGGACCCAGTTCAGCTCAGGGCCAAGTTCAGAGAAGTGAGAAGAGGGCAGTCTTTCTGAGTATTTATGTGGGCAAATTCTGAAAGGCCAAGAGGGACAAATCAACAGCCCAGCTCATTTGTCCCTCACTGGCAGAGCTTCAGGAGCCACTGACCCAATGGGGGATTGGGGAGGAGGGACTCAGCCCAGAGCCATCAAGGAAGCCACGCCCTTCTTCCTTCCCTGACTGAAAGAGGGGCTGCCGCAGGTCCCCTACCCCTAAGGGTCACTGGCTACACAGTCAGTTTATCTTTTCTTGCTTGAGGGGATTTATTGCTTAGAATCACATAGCCTAGAGCAGCAACGTCCTTCCCCTGAGTACAGGTCACCTCTCCCTTGGAATTAAAGATTCTCATCTGTTAATGAGACCTCACCCTTTGTCCTGTCTTCCTTCCCAAGCTGTTTAGAATCACAGAGGAAGCCTAGCATGGTAGCATAGTCTTTAGTCCCAGCACTTGGGAGGCAAAAGCAGGCGGATCTCTGTCAGATGAGGATAGACTGATCTATATGGCAAGTTCCAGGTCAGCTGGAGCTACAGGAAGACCCTGTCTCAAAAAGACCACAAATTACAGAAGAACTCCTTGGGGTGGGGGTGGGGGACTCCTACTCATTTAACCAAAGTAGGAGAGCACTGTCTCTACCTCTTCCCTCGATGACTGTAGGGTGATGGGACTGTGGGACCATGGAGCTTCTGCAAAGGCCATCTCTGCAACAGTCCCTAGTTTCTGCCAAAGTTAAGTTCTGATATATTTCCTTCATTTCTAGTGGACTTTCCTTCTGTATCTGAGGGTCATGTCTCCTTATTAATTGCTTACATACCTGAGAATCATTTTTATGTCACCCAGGGCTATATTTGAAAAAAAAAAAACTACCACCTTTACTTCTGATATCAATACTACTCTTGGGAGGAGGGGTGCTGGGTAGCAAACCCAGTCTCCTGCATGCTAAGCACAGACCAGTGCTGAGTGACAGCCCCAGACTCCTTCTGATGCCACTTTGTTGCTAGAGTTTTTGAAACTTAGGCAGCGATCTTTTAGATTCACTGTGTGTGCTTTGTAGTTTAGAAATTGGCTGGATAATAAATGAAGGAAAGAGTGAAAGGATGTAAGAGCATGTAGGACCCAAACAGGGCTCAAAAGCTCAAATGGGAAACCAGGCTCAGTCATCCCCTAACTCTCCTAACCACCCTGTCCAGCTCACTGGACCTCACTTGGATAGAAGGCAGCCTGGTGATCGCCCAGCAAAGAGAGGTTCTGGGGCTTAGGGGCTTCCAGGTCTTCATACATTCAAAGTATGGTCAGGTATCGTGTCCATCTGCAAAGTGATTGCCGTCTTCAGGGATAATTATGGAAAATTATCGTGTTTGGATATGTTGGAATCAATCTACTGGAATAATTTTAAATATGTTGGATTGCTGCGTGTGGTGGTGCACTCCTTTAAACCCTGCTCTTGGGAGGCAGAGACAGGTGGATCTCTCTGAGTTTGAGGCCAGCTTGGTCTACATAGTGAGTTCCAGGTTCTAATTTTGAAAATGGGCTCTTGTTTTTCATGCTTTTAAAAAATTATTTATTTATTATTTTTATTTTATGTGTATGAGTGTGTTGCCTGCATGTATGTGAGTGCACCTGTGTTGTAAAATGCCTCGGAGGTCGGAAGAGGGCTTCGGATTACCCTAGAACTGGAGTTAAGGGTGGCTCTTAGCCGCCATGTGGATGCTGGGAATAGAACCAGAGTCCTCTGCAAGAGCAGTCAGTGCTCTTAACCACTGAGCCATCTCTCCAGCCCCTCAAGCTTTTTTTCCCTCTCATTTTCCTAGAAGTTCTCCCGGACTAAAGCTCTGCCTTCCAACCACAGCTTGCTTGTTGGCTGCTCTGCTGAGGGAACAGACATCCCAGATTGGGAAATGCTCCTGAGTCTGCTTTGGTGGCCTTTTCTGTCCCTACTTTTCCCAATTAGAAAAGGAATCTGGCCGGGTGTGATGGAGCATGGCTTTAATCCCAGCACTCGGGAGGCAGAGGCAGGTGGATCTCTGTGAGTTCAAGGCCAGCCTGGTCCACATAGTGAGTTCCAGGACAGCTGGGGCTACAGGAAGACCCTGTCTCAAAAAGACAAACAAAACAAAAAAAAAGAAATTGGTTAACTTTCACTTCTTAAGACAGCAGGGTTGATTTTGGTTTGTTTGCTTTTTTGAAGATTTTTTGTTGTTTTTTGTGGGTTTTGTTTGATTGCTGAGAGTCTCTGAGTAGCTCCAGCTGGACTGGAACTTACCCTGTAGATCAACCAGGCCAGCCTAGATCTCACAGAGATCCAACTGCCTCTGCCTCCCTAGTGCTGGGATTAGAGGTGTGCACCACCATGCCTGGCTATCAGGGTTGATTTTTGAGCTACTCCCTGGGTTTAGAACAGGGTTATCAACAGTCTTAAGGTAGTTAAGGTAGTTCCTCCCATGCCCTTGAAAAAGTTTTAGAGTTTTTTTTTTTGTTAAGACAGGGTCTCACTATGTATACTAGTCTGACCTCCACCTCACAGAGCTTCACCTGCCTTTGCCACCTGAATGCTGGGATCAAAGGTTTGATTCCACACTAACCTCCTGTGTACTAGGGATTAGGTCTTATTCTTTTTGTCGGTGTGGCTTGATTTTCAGAGACAGGGTCTTGATAGACTGGACTGACCTGGAACTATGGGGTACAAGCTGGCCTCGTACTCATGATTCTCTTGCCTTAGCTTGTGGAGTGCTAGGATTGCAGGCTTGGGCCACCAGGCCCAGCTGATTATGTGTAGTCTACTGTGTGCTCTGTAGAGGTGATTTTTAGTTGGTTCTTAATAAAAATATTCTATTTTCTAAGAAGCAGAGAAAGAACTGAGGACTTCTTGGTGTGTGTTTATGTGAACTTCGTGCTTGCTCCTGCTCAGATTCAGTAATGATATAGTTTCTTAAATGGAACCAAAGATGGTAAAGAAAAGCCTCCACTCCAGGCATTAGCCCATCTCCTAACTTTGGCTACTATTTCGTAGTTGGGTTTTGGTAAACTACTCACCACCATGTGGACTCACTTTCTTCATTTGTCACATGAAGATGTGGGGAATAAGAGATTCAGAGCGCTCTTACATGCTGTAATTCCATTTTAAGATTTTACAGAATTTGCTAATTCCAGAGTGATTGTAGACTGGAAACAAGGAAACATCATCTTCCCTGGCGTGAGCATAGATCATCTTATTCATATTGAATCCTGCAGTGGACGCCCAGTGGATCTTTAAAGGGCACCTGGGGCACAACCAATGGCTTTCTTAGAGTACTTTGGGTCTGTGTACATGAGACCCTTGTGCTAGACTGATGAAGGCCCTTCACTGCAGACACTTGGGCCCTTGAAAGGGGAGAATAGCCAGGGACAAATCATTTCTGGCCATCCTGTATATCAGTTCTCCATTAACTCTTTAGTGTTCTTTTCCCCCCTCCTTGGTGCTGGGGATTGAACCCGGACCTTGTTATGCATGCTAAGCACAGGTTCTAGCACTGAGCTACACCTCTAACCCTGTTATTGGTTTTTGTTTTTTGGAAGGATTTATATTGCTATGTTTTTGTTTTACATTTTATTTAATATTTTTATGTGTATGAGTGTATTGCCTGCATGTATGCAAGTGCACCCGTGTCATGCAATGCCTCGGAGGTTGGAAGAGGGCATTGGAACCGGAATTAAGGACAGTTCGTAGCGGCCATGTGGGTACTGGGAATCAAACCTGGGTCCTCTGCAAGATCAGTCAGTACTCTTAACCACTGAGCCCTTCTCCAGCCCGTTTTATTGTTTTTTGAGACAGGGTCTCACTAGGTAGCCAAGGCTGGACTTCAATTTGTTCTGCATCCCAAGGTTGGTATCAAACCTATAACCCTCTTGTCTTAGACTTCTGTGACAGTGAGAAAACAGCCACACAATCATCATGTCTCTGAAATAGTTGTGTTCTAGTGAATGTTTAACAGCTATCTTGCTGTAGCCAGGGCGAGATTCGTTGTGTTTGTTTTTATTTTTTAATTAATTAATTTTATTTATTTTTTTGTTTTAAGACAAGTTCTATCTGGCCTGGAACTCTCTATGTAGACCAGGCTGACCTTGTCAATCTCACAGAGGCCTAACCTGCCTCTGCCTCCCAAGTGCTGAGATTAAAGGAACGTGTCACCAAGCCCAGCTAATTTATTTTTGTTTTCATGTGTATGAGTGTTTTGCTACATGTAAGTGCACCCATGTACGCCATGACCATGGAGGCCAGAAGAGGGCGTCCAATCCCCTCTGAACTGGAGTTAAGGACAGTTGCTAGCTACCATACGGGTTCTAGGAACCAAACTCATAACCTGCTGAGCCATCTCTCCAGCCCCACGTTTCCTGATTTTCATGGTACAAATTGTTCCATCATGACTGATTTCAGTCTGTTAACAAGGACTTCACAAGAGATGCACACAGCATATCATTATATAATATTGCTCTCAAGAAGATACAGTGATTACAAGCTCATGAGCATAAATACTAGAAAAATGTGTCACAAACTTTAAGAAGTAATTAATTTTCAGCATTATCTGCTTTTAATATAATTTAATTATAGGTTTGTAAAATTTTATTTATTTATTTATTTTTGGACCTTTTTGAGACAGGGTCTCTCTGTAGCCCCAGCTGGCCTGAACTTGCTATGTAATAGGCCAGGCTGGACTTGAACTCTACCTCCCAAGTGCTGAGATTAAAGGCATATACCACCATGCCTGGCTGTGAAATTGCTTGGCTGTGAAATTTAATTTTTAATAATGACTATGTAATGACTAGCTCATATTTCTTAAAATAGAGCAATTAACTCTCAGAAGCCAAATAAGCAAGTCTCCAGTATACCACTACAGCCCAGAGTTCTCCCTCTAGGCCACCAGGAGTTAATATGCAAAAAATTCCCTGCAGAATTTAACAACAAATAATTCTTTGTTCTGGGCTGGTGTGATGGGTCAGTGGGTAAAGACTTCCTGTCAAGCACAATGGTCTGAGTTCAGTCCCTAGGACCCACATGGTGGAAGGAAAGAACTCCTGAAAATTGTCTACACACACACACACACACACACACACACACACACACATGCACGCACACACGATAAATCAATAAATATAATAAAATAATTGTTTGCTCCAGGTTTGTGGAAGGCATTAACCCTTGCTGAGCCATAGGTCTTGCTATCTGCTTTCAAGCAGCTTAGTGTCTGGACACCAGGAGATAAGATTTGTGACTATATAATTCAATAGGGCAAAAAGCACACTTGGAATGCAATGGATAAGTACACGTGCTTCTGAAAGGTATTCACAGAGCTTGAAAATTCAAAGGCATCTTCTATCTCCAATATTCTAGGATGATGATATTTCAGGTGTCCTGAGGAATCACAGGGTTGTCATCAAAGAGGACTGGATCAGGAGTGATGCTTGCTGCCCTGAGTCAGGAAACCTATGGCCATTCCTGGCTGTTCCTGGTGTATCTGAGGCAGAGAGTCCCATTTGAGGGGGTGGCTGAGATCCAGCAAAAAGAGACTTGCCAGGGTCACACAGTGATTTGGGGCTGAGGCAGCCTAGTTCTCACCATTGGATCGCTAGGACAGTCTTGAGCAAACCAGGATGGCTGGTCACTGTACAACCAAAGTGTGCACCCAGGCAGTGCTTCTTCCAGTGCTCGCTCTCACCAGCCTTCCAAGTCCGTTTCCCCCCTTTCCTTTCTAGGTTCCTTGTGTGCTCTGTGCTCACTGTGGCTGCTTATACTGTGGAGCAAGTCCTCCAGGAGTTGGGAAGGGAGGGGGATGTGTCTGGAGAAAGCCAGAGGAGAGATAGGATTTCTGACTTTTTACACTTCTCTGCTAATTAGATAAGGAGGTGGGGAAGTGGGGGCAATGAGCCTCCATGCATATTTTTGAGATGGTGACACTGAACAGAGCTCAGGTTTTTTCAGTCTCTGCTCTCCACCTCTCCTCCCCGATCCCCCATACCTCCTGGGATGCTTGACTCCCAGTCAATTGCCAGGGTTGCATGAGCTTCTTATTTTCCCTTTGGCCTCCTTAATAGTTTCAGCTTCTCACCAAATTCCCAACAGTATGCTCAGGGAAGAAAGAGTCAATTACTTTAATTTTCTCCTTGAGATCCAGGGTTCTAGTGTGGGGAGGGAAAGAGGCTTTCATATGTGGAAGAGTGGACATTCTGCTGAACACATGGGCCTGGGTGGGTTGGGGTACACAGGGGAATCAGTCGTCAACCATGACTAGACCTCTTCCATGTTGGAGGGTGTGTTTCCTTCACCAGTCTGGAAGTTGCCTAAGTATAGGCCTGGTTAGTCCCAGCCACACAGAGATCTTCCCCCAAATAGGCAAATTTCTCCCAGCACAGAGGTGCGTGGATGACAGAGGACCTTCAGGATTAGCTTAGAAGGGTTGGAGTTGTTGGGTCTCATTCAAGGAAAGGTATAAAACGTCTTCCATTTCTAATTCCCTCACAGCTTTAATCCTGTCACCTGGATACTGAATAAGATGCAGGCGTTCTCAATTCTTTCTTCCTTTTTTTTTTTCTGTTTTTGTTTTGGTTTTTTTGCTTGGTTGTTTTGGATCTGATACAGGGGCTCTATTTCAGGCTGGCTCAACTCACTAAAGAGCTGAGGATGAGAGGCTGGAGAGATGACTCAGTCGTTAAGAACACTGGTTGTTCTTGCAGAAGACCTGGGTGCGAATCCCAGCACCCACATGGCAGCTAACAACTGTCCATAACTCCAGTCCCAGGGGATTCCACAGCCTCTTCTGCCCTCCTTAGGCATTGCACGCCATGGGTGTACTTATCCACATGCAGGCAATACACAGATACACATAAAAAATATATATAAAATTAAAAAAAAAAAAAAGCTGAGGATGAACTTGTGATCCATTTGCCTATACTTTCCAAGAGCTGGGATTGCAGGCCTGTGCCACACAACCTAGTGTATGAGGCACTGGGGAACAAACCCAGGTTTTCTTGGATGCTGGCTAATATTCTACCCACTGAGCTACATCTCCAGCCCCTGTGTTGTTCCTTGATTGTGTATGGGGGTTGTTGCTTTGTTTTCATTTTTAAATTATTTATTTGGTCCTTTTGAGACAGGGTCTCCCTATAGCCCTAGCTGGCCTGGAACTCTCTACGTAGACCAGGCTGGCCTTGAATTCACAGAAATCCACCCGCCTCTGCTTCTTTATTTTATGGGTATGAGTGTTTTGCCTCTGTGTAGGTACAGCACATGTATGGAATGCCTACAGAGGCCAGAAGAAGGTGACAGATCTCCTGGAACTGGAGTTTCAGACAGTAGTTGCATGTGAGTACTGGGAACCAACCCCAGATCCTCTGCAAGAACAGCAGTGCTCTTAACCCCGAAACCATCTCTCCAAGCCCCGTTCTTGTTTTTGTTTTGGTCTGTTTTTGACAGAGTCTCATTATGTAGCCCTGGTTGACCTAGAACTCACTATGTAGACCAGGCTGGCCTTAAACTGAGAGCTTTTCCTGCCTCTGCCTCACAAGTGCTGGAATTAAAGGCATGCACCACCATGCCTGGCTTGTTTTTGTTTTTAATTTAAAAACATTACTTTTTTTATTTGGGGGGTGGGCATTTCCATGGAGCACGTGGAAGTCAGAAGACAACTTACTGGAGTTGGTTTTCTTTCCAAGGTGTGGATTCTGGGGATGAACACAGGCAGTCAAGCTTGGTGGCAAGGGCCCTGACCTGCTGAACCATCTAGTCTTTTCTTTTCTT
>NW_008339573.1:1404598-1408181 GCF_000622305.1 Nannospalax galili
GGGTCTCCCTGTAGCACCAGCTGGCCTGGAACTAGCTATGTAGACCAGGCTAGCCTCAAACTCACAGAGATCCGTCTGCCTCTGCCTCCCGAGTGCTGGGATTAAAGGCGAGTGCCACCATGCCCGGCCCCATTTCTTGATTTTCAAGGAGGAAAGTACAAAGCTGATCGTGGGATTTTATTACTTTGCAGAGAAATATGCATGTATGCATCCATCTATTTATTCCAAAAATATTTCCCTGAGTTCAGACCAGTACTTAACACTTATAAGTCCGAGATGAATCAGGAGATATTTTATCTAGGAAGAGCTCTCCCTCTGCTCTTAGAGAGCGTGCATAGTGAGTACTGACAGATCAGACAGGAAAAGGGGAAACATGACAGAATTCCGTAGGTCTTCTGAGTGAGACCTGCCATCTGGTGTTTATTTTTGGTATTACAGATTCTTTGTTTACAGTATTGGATTCAGTAATGTGAATTTTTTCCAGCTGAAGCTAGATGAGGCAGGCTCTGGGTAAAAGTAGTCATTATTCCTGAAAAGGTTATAGCGTACTTCTATATACAAGACAAAATTTTAATATTATCTATTAATCAAGCAACATTTATGTCTATACAAAAATGTGGTTTTTAAAAAATAAGTGATTTTTATCACCAAAAAACTATCTGAAGTGGAAATATGTAATGTAATAAATGAGAGTCTCTCTATCCAAAATATTATGAATAACCATTATGAACAATTTAGTGTGGATTCTTTTCTCTGCACACACACACACATATATTAGATAATATAAATTCTGTTGCTTAAATTTTTTTTTTAGACAGAGTCTCCTTGTAGCCTCAGCTGGCCTGGAACTCTATATGTAGACCATGCTGGCCTCCATCTCACAGATGTTTGCCTGTTTCTGCCTCCTGAGTGCTGGGATTAAAGATATGAGCCACTATGCTCTGCACAAATTTTGCTGCTTTTTTGTATGTCTGTATGTGTATATAGTGTTTGTGTTATGTATGCATGTTCTCATGTGCAGGTATTCATACTTGTATGTAAGTGTGTGTTTGGGGGCCAGAGGTTGAGGTTGGGAGTCTTCCTCAATCACTCTCACTTGAACTCAGAGCTTGCTTTACCTATGAACCATCTCCACAGCCCCTGCTGTTGCTTTTTGAGACTCCAGAACACTTCTATTATAGGCATGTGCCCCCATTTTTTGGTTTATACATATGTAATTTTTTGTTGTTGTCTTTTTGAGACAGAGTCTCCCTGTATCCCCAAATGGCCTGGAACTCACTATGTAGATCAGGCTGGCCTTGAACTAACAGAGATCCAGCCTGCCTCTGCCTCCCAAGAGCTGGGATTAAAATCATGCACCACCATGCCTGGTATACATATGTAATTTTAAGTATGGAATTATGCTATTATTCCTCTATTCTGTCTTTACCTCCCCAATGCTGGGATTACAGGAGTGTGCCACCACATCTAGCTGTATTTTAAAATTTATAATCCATCCATCTCCCACGATGACACTGCATACCAATCTGTCTGTCTCTCTCCTTCTCTCTCTCTCTCTTGAGGATCACATGTAGTCTAGGCTGGCCTGAAACACTGTGTAGTCTGAGCTATCTTTGAACCCAAAGCAATACCCCTATAACCAGCCTCCCAAATATTGGGATTACAAACATGAGTCGCCATGCCCAGAACCAATTTTAGTTCTTTTGTTTGATGTTTTGTTTGTTTGTATTTTGGGGGTTTTTTTGAGACAGGTTCTCCCTGTAGCCCAGCTGGCCTGGAACTCACTCTGTAGACCAGGCTGGACTTGATCTCACAGAGATCCACCTGCTTCTGCCTGCTGAGATTAAGGCATGTGCCACCATGCTTGGCTCTTGTTTGATGTTAATATTTCCTCCTTCTTTCCTCTTCCTCTTCCCCCTCTTCTTCCTCTTCCTCCTCCTTCCCTCTGACCCCCATTCTCCTACTCTTTCTCTGAGATATGTTCTTGCTCTGTATCCCAAGCTTGCTTTGAATTATCCAGCCTCCTGCCATAGCCTTTGGAATGTTGGGATTAAAGGCATGAACCACTATCCCTGGTTTTCAGTCTAATTCCTGTCAGCAGAACTTTGGATATCTGAAGTCTCTTTCATTCCAAGTTGGCACCAATTCTATATAGATAGATTTCTCTGAAAAACTAGTGTACTTCCTGTGAGTCTCATTTAGGCTCCTTCCTCAGACAAAAATCACTTCCATGCTCTTTGAGATAAGCCTTACTGAACCTTGGGCGCCCAGTGAGAAACTCTAAACTTCCTAGAGACTCTGTTGTTCAATGGAAAGTGTCTATAAAGTGCACCTTTAATCTCATGAATGGGCCTTTTGTGTGACTTCATATTATTGGGAAGAGTTGCCTTTGATATTTGTTATCTGAGGTTTCTTTATTTATTTTATTTAAAAAAATTTTTTAGAGCCAGGCACATGCCTTTAATCCTAGCACTTGGGAGGCAGGGATCTCTGTGAGTTCAAGGCCAGCCTGGTCTACATAGTGAGTTCCAGGACATCTGGGGCTACAGGGAGACCCTGTCTCAAAAGACCAAAAAAAAAATTTTTTTTTTATGCCTATGAGTATATTGCCTGCATGTGTGTAAGTACACCTGTATTGTGCAATGCCTGAGGAGATCAGAAGAGGGCATCAGAGCCCCTGGAACTGGAGTTACAGATGGTTGTAAGCTACCATGTGGGTGCTGGGAATCGAACCCAGGTCCTCTGCAAGAGCAGTCAGTGCTCATAACCACTGAGCCATCTCTCCAGCCCTAGTTTATTTATTTTTAAAATATATCTTTGCTGGGCATGGTGCAGGCCTTTAATCTCAGCACTCTAGGAGGTAGAGGCAGGAGGCAAAGGCCAGCCTGGTCTACACAGTGAATTCCAGACTAGATGGGGCTACAAGGAGACTGTGTCTCAAAATGACCACACACAAAAATTTTTTTTGTTTTATTTTTATTTATGTGACTATGTGTGTCTGTGAATATGTGATTGCCTGAGGAAACCACAAGGGCATCAGATTCCCTGGGGTTGGTGGTTGGGAGCCACCAACTGGGTACTGGGAATTAAACTCAGGTCCTTTGTAAGAGCAAAAGGAATTTAACTGATGAGCCATCTCTCCAGCCCCTGAGGTTTTGACTTTCTGTTTTATTTATTTACTTATTTATTTGAGACAAGATCTCTCTGTATAGCTCTGCTGGTCTAGAGCTCTCTGTGTAGACCAGGCTGTCTTATTTATTAATTAATTTTATTTATATATTTGTGTGTGTGTGTGTGTCCACAAGTGTGGACATGCACATGCCAGGGTACACATGTGAGGGTCATAGGACAACTTAACTTTTGGGAGTCAGTTTTCTCCTTTTACCATGGGTTTCAGAATTGAAACCTGAGCAGCAAGCACTTTTACCCACTGAGCCATCTCTCTGGCCCTGAAACTTTATCTTTAAACCATATTTATTTCCTTTGACCTTTGTGCAGAGGTCAAGTTCCTTCCTTCCTTCCTTCCTTCCTTCCTTCCTTCCTTCCTTCCTTCCTTCCTTCCTTCCTTCCTTCCTTCCTTCCT
>NW_008339573.1:1408207-1429370 GCF_000622305.1 Nannospalax galili
TCTGGGGAACTAACCCAAGGTCTTCCACAAAGTTAGGCAAGTACTCTAGTTTTTTTTTTTTTTCGGTCTTTTTGAGACAGGGTCTCCCTGTAGCCCAAGCTGTCCTGGAACTCACTATGTAGACCAGGCTGGCCTTGAACTCACAGAAATCTGCCTGCCTCTGCTTCCCAAGTGCTGGGACTACAGGTGTGCGCCACCATGCCTGGCAGTATTCTAGTTTTTAATTTCATCTCCAGTTTCTAAAACCTATCTCTCTGACCCTGTTATGTATTTCTTTTGGTCTCAGAGTACAGTGGAAAGTTACTGAGATACCATAAGCCTTTTGAATAGAGAAAGTTTGAGAACTTCCAATATATGAAAAATCCTTGGCACACAGCAGGTGCTCAGCAAATAATAAAAACTAGTAGGAACCGGACTAGTGAGAGTGTCACAGATAAAAGGTCTTATAAGGCATCTAGAACAGGATGGCCAAACTGAGTAGTATTGAGCTGAGTATTTGAGGAGGTTAGCTTGACTCCATACTACAGGGAACTTAGTTATATCTTTTCTTCCAAATTAACTTTAACTTGAATGACATTTATTTATTAATGTATTTATTGTATTCTAGGCTGGCCTGGAACTATGTAGCTGAGGATGACCTTGAATTTCTGATCTGCCTGCCTCAGCCTCCTGAGTGCCAGGATTAAAGCTATGTACCACCATACCTGGCTTGAATTCTAGTTTAAAGATTTTTTTTCCACAGATTACAACATGTTTGAAACAGGCTGGTAGTAGTCTGGTTGAGCTCAAAACAGGCATGGTTACAAGGTGGAAGGAGTTTCAAGTGTGAGTTGCATTATAGCAAAAGGGAATCAGTTGTTGGTTTAACCTAGTTCACAAAAAAACTAATGCTTTTGAACTTTACAGAGCCAACAACAAACTACAGTCTTCCAATATTTCAGTTTTTTTTTTTTTTTTTTGTCTTTTTGAAGCAGGGTCTCCCTGTAGCCCCAGCTGTCCTGGAACTCACTATGTAGACCAGGATGCCCTTGAACTCACAGAGATCTGCCTGCCTCTGCCTCCCAAGTGCTGTGACTACAGGCATGCGCCACCACACCCAGCTCATTTTTTAAAACTATATAAGGGAGCTGGGCATGGTAGCACACACCTTTAATTCCAGCAGACCGTCTGGAGGCAGAGTTAGGCAGATCTGTTCCATCAAGGCCAGCCTAGTCTACATAATGAGTTCTAGGACATCTGTGGTTATAGGGAGACCCTATCTCAAAAGACAAAAACAAAACAAGCATAAAAATATATTTGGGCTAGGGATGTGGCTCAGTTGGTAGAGTATACACCAAGCATGTGGGAAGACCTGGATTTAATCCCAGCATTCCTGTGCAGATATCCTTGGCATGGTGGTACACATCTTTAATCCCATAGGTGGAGGCAAGAGGATCACAGGGTCACCCTCAGCTACATAGTGTGTTCTAGGCCAGCCTGATATACAACAATAATTTTTTTTTTTTTTCGTCTTTTTGAAACAGGATCTCCTTGTAGCCCCAGGTGGCGTGGAACTCACTATGTAGACCAGGCTGGCCTTGAACTCACAGAGATCTGCCTGCTTCTGCCTCCTGAGTGCTAGGATTAAAGGCATGTGCCACCACACCTGGCATGAGCTTTTTCTTTTTTTAGGATGTCTTGCAGAGTGTAGTGGCACATACCAGCACTTGGGAGGCAGAGGCAGGTAGATCTTTGTGAGTTTGAGGCCAGCTTGGTCTATATACTACATAGTGAATTCCAGGCCAGCAAGAGCTACAGAGTGAGATCTTGTCTCAAAAAAAAAAAAAAAAAAAAAAAGTCTTGGGACTTTGGGGCTGGAGAGATGGCTCAAAGGTAAAGAGCCATACTGCTCTTGCAGAGGTCCAGTGTACAGTTCCCAGCACCCATACTGCCAGCTCATAACCACCAGTAACAACAGATCCAGGGGATATGACATCCTTTTCTTATCTCCAAGGGTATCTGCACTCATGTGCACATACCTATACTACACATAACTAAAATAAATCTTAAAAATTGGATGTCTTTTGGCAGTTTGCATGAGAAATGAAGATGTAGTTACAAGAATAACTATTAGAAATCAAGTTGTTAAAAAAAATAGAGGCTGTTTCTTCCCAATCTTTCTCAGGATGTTTTGATTTTTGTTATACCTTTTGGTCTTTGTCTCTCTGGCAATTCCACTGTAAGTTTATTCTTATTCTTATTAGTTATTTTTTGAGAAAGTCTCTATATAGACCCCAGATGAGCTGGAACTCATTCTGTAGGCCAGGTTGACCTTGAACGCACTGAGATCCTCTTGCCTCTGCCTCCTAAGTGCACCACAAGCAAGTTTAGAAAAAGATTAGGAATTAACTTTGTCTCTTCCTACCTACCCTATATTTATTAATCTGTTGCAAATGATTTCTTTTTGGTCCAAAAGCCACCAAATACTCTTTTGAGAGATAGAATCCTCATAACCGCCTTCTGTGAAAAATATTAGAGAATGGTCTATTGTTCCTCCAAATGCACTTTTCCTAATTTGAAAACAAGAGGCAGCCAGGGGTAGAGGGGTAGCATGCCTGATGTTTGTTCTGACAGGATTAACTGCAAGCCTTGCCCAGAATATTCAGCCAATGAGGACTCATCTTGATGAGGTAATGCTTTCAGTCACTTCCCAGCACTCGGTGCTCTGCAGGAGGCTGGGAAGGGATGTGGGCAAGTTCAAGGATAGTGGGCAACTTCTGCTAACTACTCACTTGCTCCTTGAGGCTTCCTCCAGCGGTGCTGGTGCCGGGAGTTGCTGGAAACAGGTGACACTTGAACAGAAGTGCTCGAGGCCACACAAGGAAATGGTTTTCTCCCTAGATGCCCTACACCTGGAGCCAGTTCTCCTGTCCGGGCTGTAAGGTGTTTGGTCTGGTTCTTCGTCTGCATCCCTTTGTCCACTCCCAGGGTTCTCAGCAATGGGAGAATGAATGAGATGAGAAACTCTGGCCGGTCCCTGGACTTTTAATCCTTACTATAACGCTCGCCCCCCGGAAGCGGTGGAGCCCCGCGCCGCCCGGAACTCACTTGTCCAGGATTTTTACCTGTAAGCCCGGGTCTGGCTCTTATGAGCGGCTGCTAAGCCACCAACGCCACTCAGGATCTCGAGGCTCCATCTGCGGCAACGGAAGAAATGTGGACTTCTGGGTGGAAAAGGGGAGGGGCAGCTCGCACATCACCTTCCCTTCCTTGGCTTTGCCTTTCTTAGCCTGTGTAGGAGCAGCAGCGTGGCGGTGAGGCAGAGTGACTGCCTCCATAGACCCCCGTACAGGAGGGGCTTCTTTCCAGTCATCTTTTCTCTGTGCACTTCTCTTTGCCCACTTCTGTCCTGGGAAACTGTGTGATCTTCAATGTAGTGACAGCTACAGGCGTTTTGGTGCTAGGGCTTGAACTCAGGGCTTTGCCACACTAAGTACATGTTCTGTCACTACACCCTCAGTCTGAGGTAATTTTGCTTGTAAAGTCATGCCACTTACCCCACACTTAGACCACAAAGAAGCAAGTGGGCATATTCAGCATGACTGAACAGTTGGAAGAAGTTTTTTTAGGGATAACAAGGCTAATTTGTAAGAAAAAAAAAAAGTGGACTAGCCAAGTGTGTTGGTACGTACCCGTATCCCAGCACCAGGCCAGGCTGGGTGACACAGTGGGTTGGGGACCAGCTCGTGCCACATAATGACACCCTATCTCAAGAAGTGGGACCTGACAGGTAGCTCACCCAGTAAAGGTGCTTATGGGAAGGCCCCATGACCCCAGTTCAACCCCCAGACCCCACTAGGTGGCAGGAGAAAACCAGACGCCCAAATTTCCTCTGACCACGTGCACCTTCTTTTGCATACACATGCATACACACACATGCGATAAGAAAAAATTTTAAAAAGAAGTGGGTATTGGTATTCATAAATAGCATTCTGCAGTCGCATGAGAAAAATAACTAAACAGGAGCTTCTAAAAGGAATGGTGGGGGCTAGAGAGATGGCTCAGCAGTTAAGAGCACTGATGCCTCTTGCAGAGGACCCAGGTTTGATTCCCAGAACCCACATGGCAGCTAACAACTGTAACTCCAGTTCCAGGGACTCTGTGCACCTTCATTCACATACACATGCATACACATATATGCAATAAGAAACAATTTTAAACATCTTCTGACCTCCGCAGGCATTGCATGACAGGGGTGCACTTACATACATGCAGACAATACACTCATACACATAAAATAAAAACAATTTTTTAAAAAGGAATGGTAACACCTGTAGAACTTGCTGTACTAGCCTGTTTCCTATCTGATATTTGTTTTATTTTATATTATTTTTTGGTCTTTGTGAGACAGGGTCTCCCTATAGCTCCAGCTGTCCTGGAACTCACTGTGTAGTAGACCAGAGAGCTGCCTGCTACTGCCTCCCGAGTGCTGGGATTAAAGGCGTGCACTACCACGCCCAGCTTAAAAAAAAAAAATTTTATTAGCTGTTCATGGTGGCACATGCCTATAGTCCCAGCACTTGGGAGGCAGAGGCAGGCAGATCTCTGTGAGTTCAAGGCCAGCCTGGTCTACATAGTGAGTTCCAGAAGAGCTGGGAGCTGGGTGTACTGAGACCCTGTCTAAAAAAAAAGTGATTCAGAACAAACCTGTCAATTACCTAACCAGGACAAAGTCTCTCTGGAAAAGCTGCTTATTCTAGAGATTTCTTAACGTCTTTTTAAAAAATGTATTTATTGACATATGTGGAGGTCATAGGGAATTGGAGTTACAGACAGTTGTTAGCTGCCATGCAGGTGTTGGGATTCAAATCCGGGTCTTCTGCAAAAACAGTCAGTGTTCTTAACTGCTGAGCCATCTCTCCATCCCCCTATCTGATATTTGTAATTCAATATTTTTATTTCCTTGATCAGCATTCCTGGAAGTTTTTTATTGTTGTGTGTGCATATGTATGTGCTGTGTGCATTCACTATACATGTGGAAGTCAAACTTTGTGGGGTGGGTTCTCTCCTTCCATGTTTACATGGTTTCCAGGGATCAAGCTCAAGTCTCCAGCCTCACCTAGCAAGTGCCTTTGCCCACTGAGACCAGCCCCTGGAAGTTTATGTTACCAGTCTTTTGAAAGAAAAGCTTTTCAGCTTTGCTGGTTAAAAAAGAAATTGAAGCAGGACAGTCTATGGACCCTGAGATGTGAGAGTAATGTGGATAAAAAAGATGCTTGGGCAGTTTTCTGAAGCAGGTGATCAAAGCACTTTTGAAACAATGTTGCTGTACATATCAGTCCTACCTTTCACCTTAAGCCTCACAGAACATTCTGGGAGTTGAAGAGAAGGAAATTTTACTCTATTTTGCTATACCATCCTGGGAAAATGGCTTTTTTTTTTTTTTTTTTTTCCTGTAACTCAGTTTAACTGCCTTTAGATAGATGAATCACCCTGAATTCAAAGATGATCAGATAAATGAAAAGCTTGGTGTGGGTTCTTTGACAAAGATGTGGGGACAAGGCCTTTCACTGCTCTTAGTGAGCTTAACTTGGAGTTAAGGGTCCTGAATAATCAACAGCCACCAGAGCCACCTCCAGCCAGTGGTTTCTGAGTTCCTTGTTTTACCCCAACCCCAAGAATAAGGAAGCAAAGATAAGGAGTGAGCTAAGTGAATACAGATTTTTTGAGGAGAGAAAGAAGGAAAGATTATCTCCCTGTTGCTCTGCTTGGTGGGCTTGTAGGAATCTTATATGAACTGAGTGGAGCCTGAGGTAATCTTTATTGGGATTGGCCAGTAAGGAGTTCATTCATCTTACACATGCTCCCTCGCCCCAACAGGAGAGATTAATTCAGGGGGAGGGGTCACAAGTGCTGTGTGACTAGCCCATGATCCACCATAAGCCATGACCTTACTTGGGGGAGCTATCCCTTGTCTCAGGTTCACCTGTTTATTACGAATTTTTTTTTTTTTGAGACAGGATCTCCCTGTAGCTCCAGCTGGCCTGGAACACTCTATGTAGACCAGGTTGGCCTTTGACTCACAGAGATCCACCTGCCTCTGCCTTTGGAGTGCTGAGATTAAAGGTGTACGCCACCATAGCTAGCTGGCTCTATTTTTATTTTAGGCCTATGAGTGTTTTGTGTGCATTTATGTCAGAGCACCATGCAAACTGAACCCAGGTCCTCTGCAAGAGCAGCCAGTGCTCTTAAACACTGAGCTATCTCTCTAGTTCCCTTAGGTTTATTTTTATTTTTGTGTATGTGGCATACATTTGTGTGTAGGTCATGTATACACCAGTGTACATGTGCTTGGAGGCCAGAGGTTGAAGTTGGGTGTCTTTCTTAATCACTGTCTATATATCAAGTCTCTCACTTGAGTCCAGAGCTTGCCTATTTACTAGTAGAGCTAGCCAGCTTGCTCCTGGGACAGCTTGCTCCCCTGTCTTCACCTCCTAAGTGCTGTAATTACTGGAGCTACTGCACCTGCCTGGCATTTCAGGTGCTAAGGACTTGAGTCCTCTCATGTGTGTGGCAATTGCTTTACAGGCCAAGCCATCTCCCCAGCCCTCACCCAAAGTTTTTAAATGGATGGAGTGTTTAAAGGAATAAGATTTGGCCAGGTGTGGTGGCACACATATGTACAGTCTCAGCTCTCAGGAGGTTGAGATAAGAGGATGCAGAGTTCCAGGCCAGCCTGGGCTACTAGCAATATCTAAAAAACAAAAAGAAAAAAAAGATTCTGAAGATACTGTCAGCATCCTGAGCCTCCCCCCATCCCAGGTCTCTGCCCACTGGATAAAGGATTTGCCATCCAGGTCTCTTTCTGCTCCCCGACCCCAGAATTGACAGAGATCTGGCCCTTCCCAGATTAGATTATCAGGAAAACAATGAAAGACCAGGAAGAAAAAGAATGATTAAAAGGCACGAAAGCTCCAGGAACTTTTCCCAGAGGCTGCAGGTTGAATTCCCAATCATAATACCCTTTTACTAGGTGAGTCAGTGTGAAAGTGTTTTGAAAGCTTTCGCATGCTAAATGTCTTACTCATGGTAGTGTGTCCAGTGCCCAGCCCAGGGCCTGGCACTTGCTTATTTTATTTTATTTTAATTTTTATTTTTTGGTCTTTTTGAGACAGGGTCTCCCTGTAGCTGGAGCTGTCCTGGAACTCACTATGTATACCAGGCTGGCCTTGAACTCACAGAGATCTGCCTGCCTCTGCCTCCCAAGAACTGGGACTAAAGGTATGTGCCACCATGCCCAGCCATAATTTCTTGTATTTCATAGATTAATCTCACACACACACACACACACACACACACACACACACATTTAGACAGGATCTCAGTATATAGTCCTGGCTGGCCTGGAACCTACTATATAGACCAGGATGGTTTGAACTCACAGAGATCCACCTGCCTCTGCCTCCCAAGTGCTGGAGTTAAAGGAGTGTGTACCATTACAACTGGCCAGGTTAATCAGATTTTTTTTTTTTTTTTTTTTGTCTTTTTGAGACAGGGTCTCCCTGTAGCCTCAGCTTGCCTGGAACTGTGTAGACCAGGCTGGCCTTGATCTCACAGTTATCCACCTCCTGAGTGCTGGGCTTAAAGGTATGTACTATCATGTCTCTCTCTCTCTCTCTGTCTCTCTGTCTCTCTGTCTCTCTCTCTCTCTCCTCTCTCTCTTTCTCTTTTGAGATAGAGTCTTGCTATGTACACTGACCTGGAATTTATTGTGTAGCCCAGATTGTTCACCTTGGAACTCACAGAAATCCTCTCGTCTCAGCCTCCTGGTTGCTGGGATTACAGGTGTGAGCCTCCATACTCAGCCAGAGGTGACATTCTTAGGAACATCTTTTCATTTTGGGCTTTTTAATGAGAGGATTGTAAAATAAGTACATTGGTTTCATAAACAGCAGAGGCCGAAACTGTCATTTATGACTGTGACTGAACATTTTCCAAAGCCCAGCATGGCACATGATTTTAATTCCAGATACTCAGGAAGTTTAAGGTGGGGGGGGGGATTGAGAGTTCAAGGCTGGCTCAATGATGAAAGAAGAAAAAGGCAGAAGTGCAGAGCAAAGCTCAGTGGTAAAGTAGTTCCCTAGCATTTGAAAGGCCCTGGGTTCAACTCCCTGAAAAAATTTAAAGTACTCCAATAGTCAATTTTTAAAACATAACTCATTTGGTGGGTGTGGGAGGCCAGTAGAAATCTACAGCTTATTTGTCAAGCTATCGCCTCTCTGCTTTGACTGTGATATGGGTGGAATGGGGCCAAGGTCTCTATGCTTCTTGGTGTTCCTATTTTATTTATCTTCGACCCTTGCCCTAGGGGCTGGTTCTTTATCTTCTAAGGACAGATATAATTGCCAGCCCAGTCTGCATGAACAGCCTTTTGGGCAGCTTTCAGCCTCTCTGGGAGAACAGGGAGGTGAAAAGTCCTCAGTGGTTGTGGATTGAAATGAGCACCTACTGGGCTGAGTGCTGGGGTGAGTCCTTTTCCTCTGGGGTCTCCATATGAGTAAAATGAAACTTTGGGGTGTGGCAAAGAAAGTGAAACTTGTAAAGTTGGCAGGGTTTGACTAGGCTGGGGGTGGGATTGTTCAAGCCTGTAATCCTAGCATTTGGGAGGCAGAGGCAGGTGGATCTCTGTGAGTTCAAGACCAGCTTGATCTACATAGCAAGTTCCAGGCCAGCTGGGGCTACAGGGAGACCCTGTCTCAAAAAGACCAGAAAAAAAAAAAAAAAGTACTAAAAAGTAGGTGGCTCACTGGCAAGTACTCTCTATATTCATGATCAAAATGGGGAAACTGAAAGCAGAAAACTAGGCAGCAAGGACAGACAGACAATGTGCTAAGTGACAGGACTGTGCAGGAAGCAGGTTCAGCCTCTTTTGTAGGTGAAGAAACACAAATTCAAATGTACAGAGCAGCCATTGTTTTTGCTTACCAGGTTGATTAAAAGAAGAAATATACACCAGGTGTGCAGGCTCCTGCCTGTAATCTTAGCACCTGGGAAGCTGAGGCAGGAGATACTGCTATCAGTCTGATGACAGCCTGGGCTGCATTACTTCCATCCAGGTCAGACTGACAGGGTAAGACTGTGTCTCAAAAAAATAAAAAGGAGCCGGGCATGGTAGCTCTTTAATCCTAGCACTCGGGAGGCAGAGGCAGGCGGATCTCTGTGAGTTCGAGGCCAGCCTGTTCACCATAGAGAATCCAGGCCAGCTGCAGCTACAGGGAGACCCTGTCTCAAAAAGACAAAAAGTTAAATAAATGAAATTATATATAATATCAATTGTTGGTCAAATTTCAAGTAAGGTTTTTTAACAATATTTTAAAATTATTTTATGTGTATGAGTGTATTGCCTGCATGCAAATACACCCCCATGTCGTGCAATGCCCATGGAGGTCAGAAGGTAGGATTCTCTGGAACTGGAGTGCTGGGAATCGAACCTGGGTCCTCTGCAAGAGCAGCCAGTGCTCTTAACTGCTGAGCCATCTCTCTAGTCCAAGTAAATTTAAAATGTTAATTTTATTTTCTTTCCTTCCTTTCTTTCACTCACATCACCTCCTTCCTTCCTTTCGTCCCTTCCTCCCTCCCCTCCCTCCTTCCCTTCCTTTCATTTTTTTTTTTTTTTTTTTTTGACAGGGTCACATGTAACCCAGGCTGGCCTTGAATTCATTATGTAGCCAAGAAAGACCTCAAACTCCTGATTCTCCTGTCTTTACTGCCTGATTGCTAGTATTACAGATGTGTGCTGCCATGCCCAGCCTAAGTGTGTTACTTTTCTACCTTATATTACTTTGTAGGAATTAGTTCTTACAAATATGTACATTACTATACAAATCACAGAATTTTTTTTCATGGAAAAAACTGGAACCAAATTTACTAATTGCATATATTTCTGTGTACTATTATATGTAAAAGGTAGATGGAATATTAGGGGCTGATTTCATTTAAGAAAAAATAACTGTGAATGCACTTGACATATGCATGAAAAAACCGGGTCTATAAGGATATACTTCACAGAGTTTACTTTTGTAGGGAAGGGAGTAAAATAATGGAGTGAAAAAAGTTTTTTTGTTGTTGTTTCTGTTTTTTGAGACATGGTCTCATTCTGTAAACCCAGCCTGACCTGGAACTCACTAGATAGCCTAGGCTGACCTCAAACTCATGGCAATCTTCCTGCCTCAGCTTCTCAAGTGCTGGGATTCCAGGCATGAGCCACCATGCTCAGCTGTAAAGAGAAAATTTTGTTTTGAGATGGGGTTTCCTTATATAGTCCAAGCTAGCCTAGAGCTTATATAGAGAACAGGCTGATACTCCTGCTTCTACCTCTGAATGTTGAGATTACAGATGTGTCCCAACACTCCTGGCCATGAGAATTTTGCTTTTTATATGTTGTTGCTGGGTTTTTTTTGGGGGGGGTTTGGGGAGGTTATATGCTGGGTGTTGTGAACCTAGGGCCTTGCATGTGCAAGGCAAGTACGGAACAACATCCCATCTGTTCCAAGCTATTTTTAATTTTTCTGAATTCTTTGAATTCTTAATGACTATTATGACTATTGTTATTGTTTGTGCCCAAATCTAGCAATGGCTTGTATTACTTAAATTCTGATTACATTTTATTTTGTATGTGTATATATGTGGCACATGCTTGCCACCTTGAATTTATAGAGATCAGGGGACATCTTGCAGGAGTTGGTTCTCTCCTTCCACCATATGGCTTCCAGGGATTTGTCATCAGGCTTGGTGGAAGCACCTTTATCTGCTGAGTCATATCACCAGGCCCATGTATTACTTTTGTGCTTGAAAAAAAATGCAGTGATGGTGTGATCTAGACTATCTCTAACACCCTCTGGAAGCACTTGCCTAGATCTAACTTGAAAGTTGGGTAGAACCTTGTGACTGGGCCCAGAAGCATGAGAAGAAAACTTTAGGAGCAGAGAACCAGATAAAAAAATAATAAAAGGGGAGGAGGAGGAAGCCAAGCATAGGAGCACACACCTGTAATTCCAGCACTTGGGAGGTAGAGCCAGAAGGATCAGGAGTTCAGTCACTCAAGGTCAGCTTGAGCAAATTGAGACTCTGCCTAAAATAAAAGGAAATTTTCCATTTTATGGTCATTGGGGCTCCTTATGAGACTGCTAAACCCAGGTGGCTTTCTGAAAATGGCAGGACTGTATAAGAGTGGACAGTAGCCTTCTGTCTCCCATGCGAGGTGTTCTATTTTGAAGAAGAATAAGAAAAAAAGGAAAAATAAATCCCTGGGCTTCTTCTGAAGACATAAGACAACCTCAAAGCAGTTGCAGCGCCTTAGGATCCAAGATGCCTGCGCTGGCACAGAACCTTCCATGCCCTTCTATTTTCTGTTTCCTTTCAGGTCAGATTTTATTCAGATGTGCTAGTTCCCTAATAATTTTTTTCTTTAAGTCCTAGAAAGCCTTGCATATAGGTGCTCACAGACAGACACTTCTGTGACTTCACATTTGACTCTCACCACCATGGACAATATATGGGTGAGATAACAGACAATACGGGGTAGAGGCTGGGAATTGAACTTGAGTCCTCTGGAAGAGCAGTATGTGTTCCTAATTGCCCAAATTTCTATTTTTATTTGCTCTATTATTGTTGATGTTGTTTTGTTTTGTTTTGAGACAGGGTCTCACTATGTAGGCCAGGCTGACCTCAAACTCATAGAGATCTATCTACCTGCCTCTGCCTGCCTGCCTGCCTGCCTAGGATTAAAGGCATGCATGCACCAACATGCCTGGCCTTGTTTTGAGACAGGGTCTCATGTTGCCCAAACCTGCCTCATGTGCTATGTGTGGCTGAGGATGGCCTTGAACTTCTGATCTGTCTGCCTCAGCCTCCCAAGTACTGGAATTACAGGTATGTACCACTATTCTTAGATGGCTTTTTCTAATATTAACCCTTCTTAAGCTTAAAATTTTTTTTTTCTTTTTGCAGCTAGGCATGGTGGGCACATGCCTTTAATTCCAGCACTCAGGAGGCAGAGGCAGGTGGATCTCTGTGAGTTCAAGGCCAGGCTGGTCTATATAGTTCTAGGGCAACTGGGGCCATAGGGAGACCCTGTCTCAAAAAGACCAAAAAAAAAAAAAATTTTTTTTTTTGAGACAGAGTTTCAGGTAGTGCATGCTGACCTTGAACTCCTATGTAGCTGGACAGCATTGAACTCTTGATCTTCCTGCCTCTGCCTCTGGAATTTAAAAAATAATTACATTTATTTATTGTGTATGTGAGAGGCGATAACCCAGGTGATTAGGCATATGTCTTTAATCCCAGTACTTGGGAGGCAGAGGCTGGCAGATCTTTGTGAGTTCGAGGCCAGCCTGGTCGACATAGTGAGTTCCAGCTCAGCTGGGGCTACAGGGAGACCCTGTCTCAAAAAGACCAAAAAAAAAAAAAAAAGATTAAAAAAATTATTTAATTTTTTCTGTGTATGAGTATTTTGCCTGCATGTATATAAGTGCACCATGTGTATCCAATGCCTGTAGGGGCCAGAAGAGGTGTCAGATCCCCTAGAACTGGAGTTAAGAATGATTGTTAGCCACCCTATGGGTGCTGGGAATCAAACCTGGCTCTGGAAGAACAGCAAGTGCTCCTAACTGCTGAACCATCTCTCCAGCCCCTAAAGTACCTTTTTATTGTTAAATTTTCATACCAAAAAATGTCTCAAACATGCACACAGCTTGGAGCTAGAGAGATGGCTAAGTGGTGAAGAGCAGGCACTACTCCTCCAGTGGACCTGAGTTCCCTTCTTAGCACCCACATCACCTTGCACACAACCACCTGTAATTTCAGCTCCAAAGGATCCAATGTCTCTGGCTTCCATGGGTACCAACAGGCACAAACCCCTCCCCCTACATAGCCACATAAAAAAAATCTTAAAAAGATTTGCACATTCTAACAATGCATACACATCTCCCTGTAGCCCCAGCTGACCTGGAGCTCTCTAGAACAGGCTGGCCTTGAACTCACAGAGATCCTCCTGCCTTCTGAGTGCTGGGATTAAAGGCATGTACCACCATGCTGGGGCCTTCTTATACAATATTAAAGGAGCCTCAAAGGTGCTTAGTTTGTTACATTTATTTTACAATGTGTGTTTACGTGTATGTGTGTGTGTGTACACGCATGTGTGCGTGTGCACCTGTGGCACACGTGTGGAGGTCAGAGGACAATTTGCTGGAGTTGGTTCTCTTCTTCCACCATGTGAGTCTCAGGGACTGAACTCCGTCAGCCTTGGCAGCAAGCATCTTTACTGGTTAAGCCATCTCTGGTCCAAGGAGCTCAGTTGGTTTTCATCCTGATCTCAATGCTCACCAAGGTTTGCCTTCAACATGAATGGCATTCTCCTCCCTCCCAGGTTCATAGCAGGTTTCCCTGCTCACAATAGGACTGTGTACATCCCTGACACTGTTTATTACAAAATACCATTTCTTTCTTTGTCCACAAAAGATGTTCAAGAAGATTTTTATTCATTTCCAGCTACCACTGTTAACCAGTCCACAGGGCCATGAGCTATGAGAATGTTCTGCCACTTGGTAAGGCTGTCTTCAGTAATGTGGCTTGTGCTTCCTATCACAGCATTCCATCTGGCAAACAAGGAGGACAGCAAAGATGAACAGGTCTTTGTTTCCTTCTTTGGGCAACAGCTCCTCTGGGAACAAAGTTCGATTCTAGGTGAATCATCTTTGGAGTTTGGCCATAGGACCTTCTTTCCTTGCTTCTGATGGAAGCTTCTGGGAAAATATCTGATAATTACTGGGAAATAAATTCTGATCTCCAGCACAGAAGAGCAAATCAAAGTTTGAGAGGTAAACGTGACCGTGTAGGGACACAGCCAGCTCTGGTGAAGAGCAGACACCAGGTGAACTTAGGTTACTGAATAATATGTGGAAGTCTTAGTCATAGTTACTCTGCATCCACCACACCAAGAATTATGTCATGAAGGTAGAATTCAAATGCAAGGTTGACGACTATGTTTCCAGCACTTAGCACCAGGCTAGATACACAGTTGTTGCTCAATATTTTTTACTGCATGGGTAAGAAGTATCAAAGTATTTCCAGGTGAAAGAAACAAGAAACAAATAGAAAAACCTTACTATATAACAACACATTTGGTTTGTCTATGGACTCTTTCTTGTTTTTTTCCTTGTGACACAGCTTCATATAGCCCAGGTTGGTTTTGAACTTGCTATGTAGCCAAGTCTGTCCTTGAACTCCTGATCATCCTGCCTTAGCCTCTCAAATGCTGGCACGACAGGCCTGGGTTACCACATTGAGCACTCTTGCTTTTTCAATAGTTTTCATTGTAGTTGTTTTCATAACACACGTAGTAATATTGTAGTCTATGAGCACTTGGCTGTCACTTTGCTACCAAAGGTATATCCCAATGAAAGATGGGTGACAAGGAGCTTGGATGGTCAGATGGCAGGTCCCAAAAACTCTAAGAAGAGATGGGCTGTGCAGAGTAGTAAAGATCACCCTGCCTGGGGGCTGGAGAGATAGCTCGGCAGTTAAGAGCACTGACTACTCTTGCAGAAGACCTGGGTTCAAACCCAGCACCCACATGGCAGTTAACAACTGTCCATAACTCTAGTTCCAGGGGATCTGACGCCCTCTTCTGGCCTCTACCAGCACTGCACAACACAGGAGTGCCCTTACATATATGCAGGCATAACACTCATATACATAAAAAATAAATTAGACCACCCTGCCTGGATTTCTGGCTAAGAAGGCAGGAAAAATGTTGTTTTGTGAAGGTCACAATCTGAACCTGTATATATACTTCCCCCCCTTATATGGATACAGGGAGAGGGAGGAAAAGAAGGGGATATCTAATATTTGATATTTATTTAATTAGCCCATTTCTAACAACGAAAGTTCTCATTGTCGAAAAATAACTGATCATAGACATTTAATTAAGAAGCCAAAACAAATCTGTCTTACAGTTAATGCTCACATTGGCTTACATTATTGTCATATACTGAATTCCAAGTTATCTGGCAAAAAAATGCAGACTTGGAAAAGATGAGAGTTATTGTCAATTGTTTCAGCTTGTCAAAACTGGATGCAGCTGGCACCAGGGGCTCTGGGAGTGAGTCTAGAAGTTGAAATACACATTATGTTGACTTTGGTCCTATGCCAAAAGCATTCTATTTCAGGGAGATGTAAGATGAAACCTTTTCAGGGCAGATCATTAATATTATCCCCTAGCACATCATAATAGTTGCTCAAGAAACATATATTAAGTAAATTAAGGTTACTTTGGGTTGCTAAGAGCAGAACAGTATATGCCATTATTTTGGATGTTGGCGTGGGATTTGCACACTCTGGAACAGTTTCTTCTCTTTGTAGCTAGTAATTTTTTTTTCTGTTTATGAAGAACACACATTCTTGCACTGGTACAAGGGTACTGGGCAAAATGGCACAGAGTTCCTGTACATTCCTCAGGAGAGCCAGCAATATCACTCCCTGATGGTGAGTTGCTTCTTCTTTATCACAGGATTTTAGACTTTCCTTTCTTCACAATAGAGGAGAGTATTTCAAGGAAGAGAAAACTAATTAGCTAAGTTTGATTAAATTGGATAGCATTTCACTGTTCTCTGAGATCAGAGTTCTTACAACCCCCTCTTCCTATTCATTAATGCCTCTAGCCTCTCCCCCAAACTGCATATTTTAAATTTTTTATTCTCATCCTTATCTAGTTATGTCTTATTCTATAAGCAGCAGTATAACCATACTTTTAATTAGGGAAGAACTTCCGTAGCCCAGGCTGGCCTCAAACTTTCAGTGATACTCCTGCCTTAGCTTCCTGAGTTCTGGGATTACATATGTGCATTGCCATGCCTGGGAGGAAGAGGTATTCTTATATTTGTTGTAACTTTGGAAGATCAGTAGATCTTAAAAATGGCATCAAGAATTTAGGGACTCTCAGTGATTCCTGGTTTTCATTTAAAAACAAATTGGCAAGGGGCTGGGAGTATAGTCCAGGGTTCTCAGATCCCCACTATTAAACCAACAGGCAAATAGCCAGACAGATGAATACACATTTTGTAACTTCTGGGAAGAAAGGTTTCTTCACATGGTCTAACAATAAAAATCTGGGTATGAAGCAAAATATTTCCAGGGATTTCTGTAGGCCTCCAAATGCAGAATAGGAGAGAAGAGTGAAAAAAAATATAGCATATAATTTATGAAACACTCATATGAGCCAATTCACATTAGTTTTCTTAGTTTCCCAACAGGGACTCTCAGGTACAATTAGTTAAGTACCACTGACCCGAATCACAAGGCAAGTAAGAGGTCTAGAACTCAAATGCAGATATTTTTATTCCAAGTTAAATATTCGTATGTACTAAATGACCGTGTGTTTAATCTTTCAAGTTATAGAAATGATGGGGATAGGATGTCTTTTTGGTGCTTATTGACTACTGTGGTTCATTTCTTAGTAACACTGTATTTGAAAACATAATGGCAGTCACGGGGCTGGAGAGATGGCTCAGTAGCTAAGAGCACTGTCTGGTCTTGCAGAGGACCCTGGTTTGAGTCCTAGCACACCTGTCAGCTAACAACCATCTGTAACTCCAGTTCCGGGAATCTGATATCCTCTTCTGACCTCCAAGGGCAGGCAAAACACTCATACACATTAAAAAAAAAAAAAAAAGATGATGGCAGTCTTGACTGAACAAAAATTAATCCACATTCTAGTATTCAAATAGCTTTGATATACTTAACATCTTGTTACAACAGGATGAACTGAACTCTATCCAATGAATGTAAAGGAGGAGAAAAGCCCATTTTCATTCTCTGTGAATGAGGCACAAGTTGTAAGGTGACAATAGACACAGAAGGCCCCCATTTCAAGCCTCATTCCAGGGACGCTGACAACCCAGAGGAGGCGGATTTGCCTGGCATCTTTGTCCTCTAGGTCTGACACATGATCTTATCTCTGATATACATGAAGCCTCTGTTCAGAGGAGTTGGCTAGAATACTCCTTTTCTTGGGCTAAAAGTCATCTCACAAAGAAACAACTAAAAAAATCCTACTTGAAGTCATAATTTTCCTGGGCTGACTTAACTCAGAGGGATGCTTAGAAATACCTAGGCTTGATCACTTCTCATGTAGGCTAAATAGCTATGTTTTTGACCTAGAAATATATTAAAATGTGACTTTTAGTCCAGCCTGAGGGGAAACACCTGTAAGCCCAGCACTTGGTAGGTGATGGCAGGAAGATCAGGAGTTCAAGTTCCTCTTCAGCTACTTAGTGAGTTTGAGGCTAGTCTGGTCTACATGAGATCCTCAAACAAACAAACAAACAAACAAACAAACAAACAAACAAACAAAAAGCAAACAAACACTTAAACCAAAACAAAATGTGACTTCTATGACTACAGGTAAAAGCATCTGTAAGAAAAAAGAAGGCTTGGCATGGTGGCATATACCTTTGATCCCAGCACTGGGGAGGCAAGGCTGATGACCTCTGTGAGTTCAAGGCCAGCTTGGTCTACATAGTGAGTTCCAGGCCAGATGAGGCTACAGAAACCCTGTCTCCAAAAGATTTGAAAAAAAAAAAAAAGAAGAAGAAAACTTAGTGTATTATTAGTGTATTCTCTTAATGATTGCCAAATTTATGAAGCCATTTGTTACAAGATATTACATAAGAAGTTACATTCTTAGCCCAGGGAGATGGTTCAGCCCCTAAAGGTACTTGGGGTTAAGCTTGATTAACCTGAATTCAATCCCTGGACCCAATGTTGAAGGAGAGAACCAGCTCCTCTATGACCTCCACACAAGTGGGTACCCACACACTTAAACACACAAAGTAAAAGTAAATAAATGTAAAAACAAGCACATAATGTTATAGGCCTGCCCTGCTATATATGAAGGCTAGTAGAATCCTTACTAGTTCTCACTAGTACCACTCCAGATTTAACAACCAACAATATTGCTATACATTCTCCCAAACTTGTTGGGTTGAGAAACACTGGTTTCTTTTTTTTTGGTCTTTTTGACAGGGGCTCCCTGTGGCCCCAGCTGGCCCGGAACTCACTATGTAGACCAGGCTGGCTTTGAACTCACAGAGATCCACTTGTCTCTGCCTCCCAAGTGCTGGAATTAAAGGTGTGTGCCACCATGCCCAGCTTTCTTTTTTTTGAGACAGGGTCTCACTATGTACCCCTGACTGGCCTAGAACTTGCTATGTAGACCAAGCTGGCCTCCCAACATAAAGAGATCTACCTGCTGGAATTTAAGCCCTCAATGTTTCTTAAAGTGGATCTCTTAACTATAGATTTCTAAATCTTACTTTCACAAATATTTAACTAAGATAATTTCGTAGGTACCCTTGAAGTAACAGTCCACAAGGATTTTGTGTGTGTGTGTGCGTGTTAAGGTCAGAGTACAACTTGCAGGAACTGGTTCTCTTTTTTACTGTGTGGGTCCCCAGGATCAAACTCAGGTTGTCAGGCTTACCGCAACACCCCTACCTGTTAAGCCATCTTTGCTGGCCTAGTTTTGCAGATTTGGAAACTTAATTTCACTTGCTCAAATTTAATTAGGCTCTCTGAGAAACTAATTTGGAATGAAACAACTTCAAAATTCAACCCAATGGACAAGACCTGATTTATAAATTACCCTGTGAATTGAGACTATATAGCTAGTATAATTAGTCTCACTCCTGTACCTGGACAGTCCCTTTCACTGGGTAGGAAGTGATCTCTTGAGCGATGGAAAGGCTACTTGCTGAGTTTGGAACTGGAAGATGGGCCTTTGTATGTTTTTCAAAGACAAGCAGAATTTAAATTTGCTAGGATATAAACTCCCTGAAGGGAAGGATCATCTTTGCTAATGTGCCTTAAGAGGCCAGAATGTAATTAAACATGTATCAGTTGAATGAGTGATTGCATATGAATTAAGATTTTTTTTTTCTTGAGCCTGGGTGTGGTAGCTCACACCTGTAATCCCAGAACTTGGGAGGCTGAGACAGGAGGATTGCCAAGAGTTCCAGGCTAGTCTGGGCTATAGAATGAGACCCTCTCTCACAAAAGTAGGGGGTGGGGGCTGCTGGAGAGATGCCTCAGTGGTTAAGAGTACTTGCTGTTCTTGCAGAGGACCTGGATTCAGTTCCCAGCACCTACATGACAGCTCACAACTGCCTATAACTCCAATTCTAGAGGATCTGACACCCTCTTCTGGCCTCTGCAGGCACCAGGCACACTATCACACTATGGGGTGCACAAACAAACATGCAGGCAAAACACCCATTCACATAAAAATAATCTTTAAAAAAACCAAAACAAAGGAAAAAAAAGGTTTTTTTTTTTTTGGTACTGAGGATTATTTTATTTTATTTTTTGTTTTGAGACAGGGTCTCCCTGTATCCCTAGCTGGCCTGGAACTATGTAGATCAGGTTGGCCTTGAATTCACAGAGATCTGCCTGCCTCTGCCTCTCGAATGCTGATATTAAAGGTGTGCAACACCATGCCCAGCCAAGCCCACAATCTTTTATCTGCTAATGTTCTTGCTTACTGAACTGTATCTCCCCAGCTCTGAACTAGGATTTTTGCTGTGATAATGGGTATTTGGTTCTGGTAATTAGAATCAATCACCCATTTTTTAGACAGAGTGGAAATATATAGATTTTTATTTATTTTCACGTGTATGTGTGTCATGCCTGCATGTATGTAAGTTCACCTGTGTTGTGCAGTGCCGGAGGAGGACAGAAGAGGGTGTCAGATCCCTTGGAACTGGAGTTAATGACAGTTGTTAGCCATCATGTGGGTGCTGGGATTCAAACCCAGGTCTTTTGCAGGAGCAGCCAGTGCTCCTAACTGCTGAGTCATCTCTCCAGCCCCCAAAAGATTTTTTTTGACAATAGACATAGAAACATTTATTCATTCCTTCAGTCACTCACATTACCCTTCCTGTTTTCTGCTCATCCGCTCCAAGTGCTGTGTGTTTGTCTCCCTATACTTAAACATGCCCAGATAAAGGTCCTGCATGTTCTGTGTTGATGATTCCACAGCCAAGTCTCTGACCTCATCTTACTTGTCTGCTCAGCAGTGGTCTACCCAGTTGAAACGATACTAAGTCCAGTGCTCTCTCCTGGGTTACAGGACCTCATTCTTATCTGGTTTTATTCTTATTTTTCACTGATACCCCTCAGTGCATGTTGTTGGCTTCATGGTTTTCCCTGGATCCTATACTTTGAAATGGGGGTGTCTAAGAACTCAGGAGCCCGATCTCCACTTGTGTCACTTCTTCATGAGTTTAAGTTCTCTTATGGATTTAACATGGTATCAAACATGGTAATATGCGCTGTTGAGAATCAAAATTCTGTCTTTGGTCCAGACTTCTCCCTATGACCTAAAGTCCACAGATGCATGAGCTTTCTTCTCTCATTAATGACCCTGTCCTTCATGCAACTAAAATCCCACCTTGATTTATCTCCCTTCTCCATTCCCTATACCGACATTTACGTTTAATGTGATTATTGATATGCTACCTTTTTTTTCCATTACAACAGCATTGACATATTCAATAACAATTTCCAGAGCTAAGATGCATCTCCTTCAAAATTGGCTGTAAATTTTTAGGTTTACAGTTGAATTAATACAGTTATACAATACTGTACTCAGTATAAACCCTATAAGACATAAAATTAAATGAGGTTTTAAACTTTAAAAAAGATCTCCATTTCACTATTAAAATACACAGTTTCATGCAGAAAAATTCATTTTCAATACAATTAACACTAAAATGCACATACGTTTCTAATCTCCATATATCTGATCATTACTGGTCACAGTTGGTTACTTACTGAGCTCCTTGGCATCTGAGCATGGATATAAAGTCATTAGGTAGATTTCAATGGTAATGTTTTTCACATCCACCAATTACTAAGGAGCAAATTTTTATGCTTTGAAGAATTATTTTTAAAAAAATTTTAAAATTTATTTTTATACCCACTTCCTAGATAGCACCCTCCCATAGCCACCCTCCCCCCACTAGAGCCCTTATACTCTGATATCCCTACCACTGTCTGCTGTGTTGTTGGCACCCCAGCCATTCCCCACTACTTGTCCATCTGGTGAATCTAGTCAGCCTATATAGAGGTC
>NW_008339573.1:1429504-1429716 GCF_000622305.1 Nannospalax galili
TCCTTTAGATAAGATTAGGGTCTGCTGTTCATTTTCCCAGTTCTATGCTGGGTTACTATCTGGGAGTCCCTTTGGCCACTCTGGCCAATAACTCAAAAGAAGGTAACGCCTGTCTGGCATCGTTGCTTGTTATGTAGCCTTTGGCTATACATATGGACTCTTATGAAATTATATTGGCCCCTTTAATCTTTGGTTATACTTTCCTTTTGGGT
>NW_008339573.1:1429754-1487764 GCF_000622305.1 Nannospalax galili
AAATCTCTTGAACTCTTAAAGAAATATAGTGCTCACTTTAATTTTTAGTTATACTTTCCTTTTGGGTGTTTAAGGCCACACAGTTGGCCCAAATAAACCGATTTATTTTTACTCTTAAGGTCATTTGAGGATCTATTCCTCAGGGGTCACATGAGCTTTGTTCTTTTACCAGTTCTGCCTATATGAGGATAAGTCAAAGGTCCTGCTCAACCATGGTTGGCTTCGCTTGGAAGCATGGAGGAAATCATTCCTCTGTGTTGACCCACCTCTTTATAGACTGGACACTGGTTCAGGTCCATCTGATGGGGTCTCCTCGGCATTCTTAATCAAGAGGACAGGATACCCACCACCATTATAGGACATTTTGAGAGATGCTCATAGTGCCCTGGAAATAGTTGACCTCAGAGGGCTAGGAGCAAAAAGTGTCCTTTGTGTCCCTCTGACCAAATTATTATAGGCCTCAAAGTATGTCTGTTAAACACCCAAGAAGGTTAGTTCCACCAGTCTGCTATTTTTAATTACTGTGTCATATAGATAAATCTTGGGCAAAAGACCAGTTGTTCTCAGATAAACCTTACCTAGACATATATTTCTTGATCTGCTATGTATAATTTGTCAGTAGGGTGGAGGCGTAATATGGTTCCCTCTGGTTTTTAAAACTAGCTAGGCATTGTTTATCTCTCACATTGTCCCAAAAGATTATTTTTAATTACACGTCATGTGTGTCTCATGTTGGTATGTGCATATGAGTATAGGTGCCTCTCTCAGGCAGAAGAGGGTGAAGGATATCCTGGAGCTGGACTTACAGGAGGTTGTGAGCTGCCAAATATGGTGCTGGAAACCAATCTCTAGTCCTCCAGAGAGCAGGAAGTGTGCTTGAGCCATCTCTAAAAGCCTCCCCACCCCAATATATTCTTAATCAGATTCTGTGTTTCCAGACTCTTTGTGGACTCCACCCTTCAGTTATGACAGCATCATCTAGCCATGTGACCCTAGATTACAGATATTTATTTCAGTCTCTGATGAGATTTGGGAGTTACTTTGGTCTGTCTTAACATTTACAAATCATTGCATAGGGTAACTTTTTATTTTTATATATCTTTGTGGGTTTTTGAGATAATGTAGCTCAGGCTGGCCTTAAAACTCCTAATTCTCCAGCCTCCACTTTCCAAGGGCTAGGATTACAGATGTGGGGCACCACTTGCTATTTTTATAAATCTTTTAAATTTATCTTTTATGTGTATGAATATTTTGCCTGCATGTATTTAAGTGCACCTGTACCTGCAATGTCCAAAGAACCAGAAAAAGTGTCAGAAACTGGAGTTATGGACAGTTGTTAGTCTCCATGTGGTGTAGGGAATGGAATCTGGGTCCTTTGCAAGAGCAGCCAGCGCTCTTAACCATTGAGTCATTTCTCCAGTCCCCCCTAATACCCTTAAAAAAATCTTGTCCCAAGGGATCCTTTTAAAATTTGAGTCAGGGTCTCACTATGTAGACCAGCTGGCCTTGAATTCACAGCCATCCACTTGCTTGTCTCAAAGTAGGATTAAAAATGTGCACCACTACACCTGGCTGTTTTTTATTTTTTTTATTTTCCAGGTTACTAACTTCCAGCTCAGGCAGATACATAACAACTGAATTGTGGTGGTTTTATTTTTTGTTGTCTTTTGAGGTCCGATGGCACACTGTAGCCTAGGATGGCTCTGTACTTGCTGTGTGTGTGGTCCATGCTGGTCTCCAACTCAAAGCCATCCTCCTAACTCAGCTTCCTGAGTGCTGGGATCAAGGCGTCATCTCGCCTTTTTTTTTTTTTTTTTGGCCAGCCTGGTCTACATAGTGAGTTCCAGGACAGCCGAGGCTACAGGGAGACCCTGTCTCAAAAAACAAAAAAAACCCAACAACAACAACAACAACAAAAAAACAACCAGAGTTCGTTATGCAGGTGTGGATCTTCCAGCCCTGAAGGCAACCAAAGGCTGAACACTTTTTTTTTCTATATAAGCTCTCAAAGTTCTTAAGAGATGGACTATTCATCTCACAGAGGTCGCCAGGGTGTTGCAGGGTGGGTCTGCGTGGCCACACCAGCAAGGTCATAATCCTAGGCTCAGAATTTCAAAGTTTCTGCCCTTTCACCTCTGCTCTGAAGCTCTGGTTTGGTATAGGACGTTCTCGGTGAGCAAGCAGCCTAACTTCCACATTCCGGAACCCCCTGGCACCACCAAACTATAATCTCTCCCGGGTCTAGGTCAGGTACTTAAAATAGAACAGGGGGTGGGAGTTAGGGAGGGCAAGCGCGAAGTACAGCCCTGGAGTCCCCCATCTGACCCACATCACTGGCTATGGGCAGGTGAGTTAACACTCCGGCCTGACACAGCTTCCTGTGGTTTGTGCAATCCTCACCTAGGAATGGCACCTCGGGCTTCTCCGGCCTTCTGGCACAGCTCCTGAGCAGAGCCTAGGAGCTCCCTCGGCTTTCCGGGTTCTCCCTTTATCTTTCCCATGTCCTCTACTTCCCAACTCCCCCCGGTCGAGCAACCCACCTCCACCCATCCCGGACACCTCCTCCGGTCTGCCCTGTAACTCCGGAGGCCAGAGGTACGCGGGCGGGGCACTCCAGCGCCTAATCGCCGAGGACCGAGAAGCTGCGAGCTCGGCCCGCCCCTCGCACACGTCACTTCCGGCCCCTCCCTCTCGCTCTCCGCTCAGCCATCCTCCCGCTCGCCGTTAGGGAGGCTCTGCGCCTCAGCCGCTGCCTCCTTCCTCGCTCCCGCCCCCTTGTCCGCGTCTCGGCCGCCGCCGCCGCCGCTGCCGCCGCCGCCGCCGCCCGGGATAGCCCGGGGGTCGCTACCGGGCTGGCCCTGCGCCACAGCCATCGCTTCAGCCTCGCGCTAGAGGCCGGCTCGGGAGGAGACTCGCCGGCCGCGGTTCCACTTAGAGCTTCGGCTCTCGCCTTCTTGACGTCGCCAAGGGTTCTGGAGAAGCGGCCGAGGCCGGGGAACGGGGCTTCGCGGTTCCAACGGTGGGTAAACGGGCGGGGACCCGGTACTGCGCATGCGCGGACCGCCGTGGCCCTTCCCCCTTCCCGGCCGCCAGGCAGCCCCGGGTCCCACCCGCGTCCTCGCGGGGCGCTGCGGGTAGACAGGGGCGCAGCCCTGCAGGTGGGCATGGGGCCGGGAACGCTTCCTTTCTGCTGGAGAGAGAAGAATGGGGCCGTGCCCTGGCTGCCGGGCGGGGTGTGTGTGTGTGGCAGCCTTGGCTTTTTACCCGCTGCAGTGCTCGTGAGCGGGTGTGCACCTTCTCAGCCTCCCTAAAGTAGAAGATGCACCACCCCATGTTCCTCTGCTGGCCTCGCCGGCCCGGCACAGGTTCTGCGCTACCTCAGCTCCCACTTCCTTCAAGCTGGGCAGTGAAGTTGATGCGGAAAAAAAAAAATGGTTTATTCCGGGCTCCACTGCCTCTTTTTAAGGTCACGTGAGATGAGCGATTGCCGACTTCCTTAAATTGCCCGGAGAATATAGCCAAAATTGGGCTGCTGGTGCACTGGGGGCCTCATCTAGACTGCCCTCTGCGAAAGAAAGCCAGGCGTAGAGGGGTCGCTGTGTAGGGCGTTAAGTTTCAAATGGGGCACCTGGTTTCCTAGATAAGAAATAGAATCAGTTGGCACACTTGCCTAGTGAGAATTGTTAAACTCTCGTTATCAGTTAAAAACAAACCGACTTAGAAAAACTGTTGCGTAATTTCATGCGGTTCCCTTTTATGCTTTCTAATCAGCTTGGAAGGAGCCAAACTATAAACGGCAACCGGAACCACAGTGTATGCGGCTATTTAACGTTAAATAACTGCAACTTTAACGCGCATGGAGGAGGAGACATTAAAGAACGGTTTTCAATATTGGGCTTTCTGTAGTTGGGTTAGTGTGAAGTGTCTTCTCACCTTACTGTAACCTTGAAATACTGTTGGCCTGGGTTTTCATAGATACTGTGTACTTGGTAAATATTTTTAATGAACTGGTCATTATTTGTATGTCCTTAAGGTGCCTCCTTTTAGTTTTTTCAGTTTTACCAGTTAGGCAACTGTAACACACTTTAAGTCCTTGCAGTATATAGAAGGGCCTATCTCAGGGGCATAATATTGCTCTTTGGAGAAAGTATTGTGGGTTTTTATTTTTTTTAATTATTCATTTTATTCTATTTTTACATTGTGGGTTTTTAAAATTAAAATGTTTTAGAACAGAAAATGATTGAAATAAATACAGTTACTGGCATTTCCCTAGCAATAAAATGACAACTAATTTTTTTTCTTTTTGAGACAATGTCTCTTGTAGCCCTAACTGGCCTTGAACTCATTATCTAGCTGAGGATGAATGACCTTGAATTCCTGATGCTTCTGCCTCCCTCAAGTGGTGAGATTATGCACTATGCTGATTGGTCTTGACAACTACTTTTATTATCATTTATGAATAACTTCAATCCTCTGTTCTGGCTCCCCCGTTCTAAACTGATTTTATTTTATTTTTGGTCTTTTTGAAACAGGGTCTCCCTGTAGCTCCAGCTGGCCTGGAACTCACTAAGTAGATCAGGCTGGCCTTGAACTCACAGAGATCCACCTGCCTCTGCCTCCCAAGTGCTGGGACTACAGGCATGTGCCACCACCCCTGGCTCTAAACTGATTTTAAAATTGGTGACTGCAGTACTATAAATTGCAATACAAATTACTAAAAATCATTTTTTAAATTAAAATTTTTTAGATGTTGGAGATCAAACCTAAAACACATGCTAGGCAAGTTTTATTCTACTGGTCTATAGTCTAACTCCTTAAATTCTTTACCTGTTTCTGTGTATGTGTGTGTGTGTGGGGGGTATGTAGGCATGGAGAAGGTGTCAGGAATCCTCTGTCACATCACTTTTGCCTTATTCCTTTTAATTAATTAATTAATTAATCTTTTGGTCTTTGAGACAGGGTCCCCCTGTAGCCCCAGCTGACCTAAAATTCACTAAGTAGATCAGGCTGGCCTTGAACTCACAGAGATCTGCCTGCCTCTGCCTCCTGAGTGCTGGGATTATAGGCATGAGCCACTACTCCTTGCCTGCCTTATTCCTTTGAAGCAGTCTCTCCCTGAACCTGGAGCGCCTTCTTTTTTTTTTCTTGCTAGGCTGACAGCCAGCAACTCCTAACAATTCTGTCTCTTACCTCCCACAGCACTACAGTTACAGGTTTGTGACAGGCCACACCCAGCTTACTATGTTGGTATCGAGAAACCTGGTCCTCATGGTTATACAGCAAGCTCTCTTAATATTGAGCCATCTCTCTAGCCCTTTGTTTTCTTTTTGAAGAAATTTTTAGTGGAGCCCATTAATTTTTTTCTGTTCTGATGCTGGGCCATTTTCATGTATGTGCCCTCAAGTCTCTCAGGTCTTTTTGCTTGAGCTGCAAGCACTTTATTGACTGAGCTATCTCCTCAGGCTGTGGCTTTGAACTTCTGATCCTCCTCCTTCCACCTCAGTGTTGGGATTATAAGCATGTGCTATCAGTTTATATGGTATTGGGGACTGAACAGGACTTTGTGCATATTAGGCAAGCATTCTACCAACTAAGTCACATCTTAATGTAGGTGAATTTGGACATGCATGCCACAGTGCATGTGTGAAGGTCATAGGAAACTTTGTGGAGTTGGTTCTTTCCTTCTACCTTTATGTAGGTTCTGGGGACTAAACTAGTTGCTAGGCTTGTGTGGCAAGCAGTTTTACCTGCTTGAGCCATTTCACTGGTCTACCATCAACTTTTCTATGTGATGTTTATCCCAGATCCATGCCCATTTTTGAATTGGGTTACTAGTTTCTTTGTTGTTGAATTGTAGGTGTACTTAGTCTTTTTAAAGTTATTTTCTATGAGTTAGACATTTTACTTGAAAACCTAACATTTCTGGCAATGAAGTACTGAAGATTATTTTAATAGAAACAGCATTCTGTTTTACAGATAAACAAAAAAAAAGTGTTTTGAAACATTGCTAGGAGCATAGGAGGGGATTATTGGTGTAGAAAAAGGAAGTATGGAACAGATATATGAACTGGACCACAATTTGTAGTCTCCAAACTTGAAGGAGTAGGGACTTGTCCGAGAGAGAGTAGGCTAATTTGTGAGTAGCTGATTTTAACTAGAAATAGATTTTAACTAGAAAAAGATTTTGGAATGCACCAACTCATTCACATGATATAGTAAGTAAATAGATATGAATCAACCCTTGTGGCTTCATACATTTCAAGGAAATTTTAAGGAAAAGTTTTAGTGAGAACTCTATCTGTTGCTTAGAAAGGGCATCCATCTAAAAGATTGCCAATATATACTAGTCACAAAGTCCATAACTTGGAACCAGTTTCTTTAGCTCTATGAGCTTTTGCTTTTTTCTCCATATCTCATAGAGGATTTGGTTGGGTAGTGAACTGGAAAGTATTGGAAATGATAACATCAATTCAGATACTTGGATCCTGCTCTTGCTTAGTTTTAGAACTGGGCAAACAAAAATGAATTTGTTTTTGTGTATGTTTTTTACTCAAAGTTCACAATCTAGTGGGGAAGAAGGATATAGTCATTGCTTTGTTTTTTATTTTTTTCATTTTGTGGTGTTGAGGATTGAACCCAGGACCTTATGCATATTAGGTCAGTGTTTTTGTTTATGTACCTGCTTCTCTCTCTCTCTCTCTCTCTCTCTCTCTCTCTCTCTCTCCTTCTCCCTCTCCCTCTCCCTCTCTCCCCCTCCCCCTCTCTCTCCCTCTCTCTCTCCCTCTCTCTCTCCCTCTCTCTGAGTGTGCGCGCTACTGTATGTGTGAGTGTTCGTGTAGAGTCCATAGGACAACGTGGGGTGGTATTCCTTAGGAATCATCCACTTTTTTTTTTTTTACGAGATAGTCTTTAATTGGGGCCTGAGGCTTATAGATTAGGCTAGGCTAGCTGGCCTGCCATTGAGTCCTAGGGATCTGCCTGTCTCTGCCTTCCTGGTACTGGGGTTACAAGTACAAGCCACCATGCCTGACTTTATTATTAATATTATTTTGTTTGTTTTTGAGACAAGGTTTCCCTGTAGCCCCAGCTGGCCTGAAACTCATTATGTAGACCCAGATGCCTTGATTTCACAGAGATCCGCCTGCTTCTTACTCTTGAGTGCTGGGGTTAAAAGCATGAATCACTACATCTGGCTTCACACTTGGCTTTTTATGTGAGTGCTGGAGATGGAACTCAGGTCTTTATGTAGCATGGCGAGCACCTAACCACTGAGGTATCGCTCCAGCTTTCCCTTTTTTCAAAGGAGCTTTTTAATGTCTGTGAAATAAAAGTTTTTTTTGAGACAGGGTTTCTCTGTAGTGCCAGCTGGCCTGGCCTGGAACTTGCTATGTAGACCAGGCTGTCCTCAAAATCATAGAGCTCTGCCTGCCTCTGCCTCCCAAGTGCTGGGACTAAAGGTGTGTGCCACCATGCCCAGCTAAGAGAAAAGTTTTCATTTCAGGGAACAAGTAAGTTGTAGAATTCCTCTAATACTCTTTTCTGATAAAAATAAGTATATTGTAGTTTTATATTGAAGAGCAATAAAAAATAAGCTATCTAGGCATGATTTTACATGCCTTTAGTCCCAGCACTTGGGAGATGGAGGCAAGAAATTTTGAATTTGAGGTCAGTCTAGGCTACATAGTATGGCTCTGGGGTTGAGGGTGGGGGGGACTGGAAAGATGGCTCAGCCGTTTAGAGTGTTTGCTGCTTTTGAAGAGGACTGAGTTTAGTTCCCATATTGGGCGGCTCCTGCAACTCTAGCTCCAGGGGATCCTATGCCTTTTTCTGGCTTTCTTGGTGAACCCTCCCCCCCACATGTGCATGTATACACAAAGAAACGCATATACACATAAATAAAAATAAAATTTAAAAAGATAAGGTTATCTTCTTAAAGCTTAGTCTGGTAGGTTTTGATTGTGATGTACACTGAAGTTGGAGGTCAGAATTCTAGATGACTTGTCTCAAAAGTGAGGTGCTGCCATTTGGAATGGGCAAGATAGCTTATGTATTATGTGCATATAGTATTACAGTTGATATTTCTATTTTTAAACAAAAATAATTTACACTTAAGCAGTTAATACTTTTTTTCAGACACTTTTGGAGATTGTTTACTTAGCAGTACTGGGAATTCTGGGAATTGAACCCAGAGTCTCTTGCATGCTAGATAAGCACTTTTTTTTTTTTTTTTTTTTTTTAAAAAAAAAAAAAAAAAAAAAAAAAAAAAAAAAAAACTTTTTGGCAAGAAATTCCTTCAATCTACATCCTTGGGGACAGGCTGTGACAGCCTAAGGGCTCTGTGTGTCTCTTTGAGACGGGGTCTCTCTCTAGCTCCAACTGGCCTGGAACTTGTTATGTAGACCAAGCTGGCCTTGATCTCACAGAGATCTGCCTGCCTCTGCCTCCCAAGTGCTGGGAATAAGGATATCTGCCACCATGCCCAGCTACTTTCTCTTTGAGACAAGGTCTCAGTATGTAGCCTTGGCTGACCTTGGATTCAGAGAGATTCGTCTTCCTCTGCTTCCTGAGTGCTGGGATTAAAGGCATGTGTCATTACATACAACTTTATTCATCTTTATTTCTCTGTGTGAGTGTATGCACATGCCACACAGCACATGTGGGGAGGTCAGAGGACAACTTTTATGAGTTGTTTCTCTTGTCATGTGAATCCTAGGGATGGAACTCAGGTCCTCAAACTTGCTGGCAAGCACCTTTACCCACTGAACAGTTTCTCCAGCTCCTTAAGTTTCAAGTATTACTCTCCTGTGCATTTATTATGTATAGTGTATGTTAGTATATTATTTACTACTCTCAGAAATGCTTAGACACATGGGGATATATGTTCATAATTTTTTCCCTGACCAAATATTTGGAATGCTGAGCTTTAGGCAATGGAAAACAAATGAGAAATTTTGTGTATAAGAATGATTGGATTTTTTTTTGGTCTTTTTGAGACAGGGTCTCCCTGTAGTCCCAGCTGTCCTGAAACTCACTATGTAGACCAGGCTGGCCTTGAACTCACAGAGATCCGCCTGCCTCTGCCTCCTGAGTGCTGGGATTAAAGGTGTGTGCCACCATGCCTGGCATATTATTTTTATTTATACAAGGAGACCCAGGTATAGGAACATAGGAAATGGAACATAGAAAATATAGGAAAATGGTTTGGGGTAAGAACACTTGATAAGAAAGCAAGAGGACCTAAGTTAAAATCCCCAGCACCTACCTAGGCGTGGTCAATAGTTCCTATAACCTCAGCATTGGGGGTTGGAGACAGCTGGATCCTGGGAGCTCGCGGGTTCGTCACCATAGCTGAAGCAGTGAGGTTGGAGTGCATTGAGAGACCCTGTCTAAGAAAATAAGGTGGAGGATGAGAGAGAAAGACACTGATGGCCTCTGTATGCACATACGTGCTCACACTATACACACACAAAAAAGCTGTGAGAAATTGAAACAGTTTTTTTCTTCTTCTAGATTAACTGCTGAAGTACTGATCGAGTTCTGCGTTTCTTCAATGAGGAACTACAGGCTGATCTTCTGCCATAATCTTAAACAACCATAAATGACAAAAGAATGCTTGCTCATTGAGGGTAGCTGGTACAGAAGCCATTTTTTAAACTTAGGTGTTTAAGTACTCAAAGGTAAGCTTCCAAAAAGATAACTGTACATACTGTGTACATCTACAGAGATTTTTCTTGTTTACCCTTTATAGTTGTCATTTGGTTTTCATTCTTTCTGGTTTTTATATCAGTTATTCTTGTAGCTACTATTTGAATAGCTTAGAGATTTTGTATTAGCTGACACGCAAGTGTATCAAAGAATAGATGTTGCTTACCCAAGACTATGTAAATTTATGGCTTTTTTTTGTTGTTCCTAAATTAATTTCTACTGTTCTATAAATTGGCTAGGTTGTCTGCTAGTCATGTTGTGATACTCACTTTTTTGTGTTTTGTTTTATTTTTGTTTTGGTTACTTTTGAGACAGGGTCTTCCGACAGCTGACTTAGAGCTAACTATGTAGAATAGGCTAGCCTCTATTTTACAGAGACTCACCTGCCTCTATTGGGATTAAAGGCATGGGCCAACACACCTGGCTTTGTGACATTCTTTTATTTATTTTTTTTTATTTTTATTTTATGTGTATGAGTGTATTGTCTACATGTATGTAAATATGCCTGTAGAGGTCAGAAGAGGGCATTGGATCCCCTGGAACTGAAGTTATGGATGGTTTTTAGCCATCATGTGGGTGCTGGGAATCAAACCTTGGTCCTCTGCAAGAGCAGCCAGTACTCTTAACTACTGAGCCATCAGGAGAATGCTGAGCCTGTTGTGACATTCTTAAATCTAGTAGCTAAACTGTATACAGTTGGGCCTTATTTTTTAGAGCTTAATCTTAGTAGATTTACCTTTGATCTGGATGTTAATTTTGTTCATTATCAATATTTGGAAAAGTTTTTCTTTTGTTTAAAGATACCCTCTTTTGTTTTAGAGAATGTTAATTGGGATGATTCTTTGGGTAGGGACTACGTGTTCTCTAATGCTTCAGATACTGAGGACAGTTATCTGAGGCATTGTTTCCTTTTTCTGATCTTGATTTATTTTTATGTGTGTGAGTGTATTACCTGAATGTATGTAAATACCTGTATCATGCAGTGCCCATAGAGAATAATAGAGGAGGGCATCAGATCCCCTGGAACTGGAGTTATGGACAGTTGTTAGCCACCCTGTGGATGCTGGGATTGGACCAGGGTCTTCTGCAAGAACCATCAGTGTTCTTAACCACTGACCCATCCCTTCAACCCCCTTTTTCTGATCTTAATCTTACAAAGTTAAGACAGCTATTTCTTCTGAACTAATCTGCATTTTTTTTCCTCATTAAAAGTTGAGGTTTAATGCCAGGCATGGTGGCACATGCCTTTAATTCCAGCACTCCGGAGGCAGAAGCAGGTGGATCTCTGAGTTCAAGGCCAGCCTGGTCTAGATACCAAGTTCCAGGCCAGCTGGGACTATAGGAAGACCCTGTCTCAAAAAGATGCCCCCCCCCCCAAAAAAAAAGTTGAGGTTTAGAATTGAAAAATTTTCCTTTTAAGAAAAAAAAAAGTGTTAGAAGTTTTTATTGAAAAAAGAGCTGATAATCTTGTTCTTATCAGGCATTGTTTATCAAAAGTTATTGTTAGCTGGGCATGGTGATCTATGGCTGTAATCCCAGTATTTAGGAAGCTGAGGCATGAAGATTTCGAGTTTTAAGATCAATCTGAGTTATATGAGACCAGGTCTCAAAAAAAAGTGGTTATTGTTACTATTTCCTGTTTGGGTATTTGTGAATTGAGAGGTTAAATAAGCTTCATATTGCAGAGTCCAGAGATGGATTTTGGCTTTTTACTAGACACTAGGCATCATTTTTGGAGTAATAGTCTTTTTGGGGCCAAATTTGTTCCTTAAATTGCCTTTGAGATAGTAATGTCACTTTCCAACTTTCAGTTGCTCTGTTTTGGCATTATTGAATATGCAGGCACTATAGGGCATTCAGAACTAATTTTATAGTAGAGAAAATGCTTAGATAATTACGTTGTGCTTTATTTGTAGACTACATCATGGGCCTGATAATCATTTAAATAGATGAGAACACATGCAGGTGTAAAGCAGTTTTTCTTTGATGTATTTGCTCATATTGCCACCTGTTAATCATTATAGTCTCTTTTTCTTTTTGTTTTTTATTTGGCAGAAAAGACAGCTTTGATTTCTGGCTGCAAAAAAGATATGAGGAAGAGCTCCTCCCCTTCCTTGAGTAACTGCAACTCCGTTCTTGCTAACAAAATATTTGGAATTCCACTTGATGAGCTGCAGCAGGGAGGACATCCAGACAATGAGGTTCCATTCATAGTCCGCCACGTTGTGGACTATATTGAGGAACATGGTATACATTTTCTTACTTTGAGGGCTAGCTTTTGTTTTAATAAACAAAACTTACCCCTTTTTGATCTTGGATTAATTTTTTTTTAAGTGTGGATAGAGCAAACAAAGAACAATGTAAACCGTTTTTAAGGTTTTAGTGTATTTTTGCTTAATTCATATACCTAGAAATGACCGTTGCCCAACCTAGAACATTTTTAGTGGGGGTAATAGGAATTTTTTTTAATGGGTATAAAGGGTGGGACAAAAATAGAGTGCTGTGTTGCTAGATAATTAGTTAGATGGTTTTTAGCCAGATCTGGGGAACCAAGAAAGACTTTCCAAAAGTATGAGAATTTTAAGTTGAAAATGAATTCTGTGTAGTCCAGTAGTTGAAGGTCTAGCTTACCTTTTGCCTTGAACTAACGTAGGAGGTCTGGAGCAACAAGGACTGTTTCAAGTCAATGGAAATGCTGAGACAGTGGATTGGCTTCGGCAGAGATACGACAGCGGAGAAGAGGTGGATTTGGTTAAGGAAGCAGATGTTCCCTCAGCTATTAGTCTTCTTAGGTTTTTCCTTCAGGAACTTCCTGAACCTGTTATACCTGGCAGCTTGCATATTCACTTAATGCAGCTTTCTCAAGGTAACATCATTTTTTTCTTATCAGTCATTTATTATTAATTTCAGAGCCCTTTTAGAATCTTAATGTGTGATCAGTAAGTATAGTATTCAGAAATTATTTTCTTTTTTTTTTTTTACATTTTATTTATTTTTATTTTATGTGTAACAAGTGTATTGCCTGCATGTACATGAGTGCATCTGTGTTGTGCAATGCCGTGGAGGTCAGAAGAGGGCTTCAGATTCCCCTGGAACTGGAGTTAAGGACAGTTTGTAGCGGCCATGTTGGTGCTGGGAGTCAAACCCAGGTCCTCTGCAAGAGCAGTTGGTGCTCTTAACCGCTAACCCATCTCTCCAGCACCCAGAAATTATTATTTACTCATTTTCTCCTTCGGGTTGTATGGTATAGTTAAGGGAATGGCAACTTCTTGGATCCTTATAGTATTATTTTTAAATTTAGGTATTTATTTGTGTGTGTGTGTGAGTATATGACATGTGTATGTGTTTATGAGCATGTATGCGTGTGTGCCACACCATGTGTGTGGATGTCAGAGGACACAACCTTTGGTGTTGGTCCTCACCTCTAACTTTTACATGGGTTCTGGGAATCTGAACACTCAGCTCATCAGGCTTATGGCAAGCATTTTTACTGCCAAGCCATCTTAAAAACAATTTGTGTTTGAACATTTATTTTGTGGTGTGTGAGAATGTGTTTGGGTGCACATGCCACAGTATGCATATGGAGGTCAGGTGACAGCTTGCAGGAGGAGTTGGTTCTGTCCTTCCACCATGTGGGTTCTAGGGATTGAACTCAGGTTGTCAGGCTTTGTAGCAAGTACTTTCACCTGCTGCTGAGCTAGCTTATGGACCCAAGATAAAGTTTCAACATTTAATTAATTTTGTTTTATGTATAGGAGTGTTTTGCTTGCATGTATGAAAGTGTACTACATGTGTCCCTCTGCCTATGGAGGCCAGAAAAGGGTATTTGATCTCTGGGACCTGGAGTTACATAAGGTGTGAGCCACAGTTAGATGCTGGGAACCAAACCCCAGACCTCTGTAAGAGCAATAAGTGCTCTTAATTGCTGGGCTCTCGGTCTTTAGGCCCCCCACCCCCATCCCCCAGCTAAAGTTTTAAAGGGGATGTAGAAGAGAAACAGGTATTAGTGAATATATAGTAAAGATAAGATAAATACATGGATATGATACATGGTAAGTGCTACAAAATTGGAAACACTAAGAATAATTTGTCAGGGTCTGGAGAGATGGCTCAGTGGTTAAGAACACTGGTTGTTCTTGTGGAAGACCTGGGTTTGAATCCCAGCACCCACATGGCAGCTAACAACTGTCTGTAACTCCAGTTCCAAGGGATCCAACAGCCTCTTCTGTCCTCCACAGGCATTGGCTAACACGGGTGCACTTATATACAAGCAGGCAATATATGCGTACAGATAAAATAAAAATAAATATATCAAAAAAATTAAAAAAAGATTTATTTTGGCTAGGCATGGTAGTGCAGCCTTTAATCCCAGGACTAGGGAGGCTTCAAACTCAGAGAGCTCTGCCTACTTCTGCCTCCTAAGTGCTGGTATTAAAGGCATGCACCACCACACCCAGCATAAATGGTTTTCTTAATAGGTTCTTACAATTAATTTTCCATCAGTTTACAGGTATGATGATTTAAAAAAGTAATAATTCAGAGCTGTTCCATTCAGTTATGGGTGCCAGGTACTGAACCATTTGAATGAACATTTGCTAATATTACAAAGTATAGAAAAAGTTATTTGGTTGCATTTAAAATCTTTTTAAAAAAAAAGATGTAAGTGCACCCATGTTGTGCAGTGCCCACAGAAATCAGAAGAGGGAGTCAACTTCCTTGGAACTGGGGTTATGGACGGTTGTTAGCTGCCATATGGGTGCTGGGAACCGAATCGAATTTTCTGCAAGAACAGGGAGGGCTTTTAACTACTGAGCCATCTCTTAGCCCCTGCATTTAAAAATCTTAAAACTCCTGATATACACACACGTGTGTGTGTGTGTGTGTGTGTATGTATGTATGTATGTGTTGTGTGGATGTGTTTGGGTGCATATGCATATGTGTATGCATGTATATGGAGGCCAGAGATTGGTCAATATTGGGTGTCTTCATCCGTCACTCTGAATTTAATTTTTTTTTTTTTGATCTTTCTGAGACAGGGTCTCCCTGTAGCCCCAGCTGTCCTGGAACTCACTATGTAGACCAGGCTGCCTCTGCCTCCCGAGTGCTGGGATTAAAGGCTTGCGGCACCACTCCCGGCTTAAGTTTTTTAATTTTATTTTATATTCGTGTTTTGTTGCATGTATATAAGTGTACCACATGTTTGCAGTGCCCATAGAGGCTAGGAAAGGGTGTCAGATTCCTTGGAGCTATGAATCTATGAATGGTTGTTTGCCATCATGTGGATGTTGGGAACCAAACCCAGGACCTCTTGCAAGAGCAGCCAATGCTCTTAACCACTGAAGTCATCTATCCATCCCCTCTCCTTATTTTTTGAGATAGAATCTCTCACTGAACCTAGAACTCAGTAAGCCCAGGGATTCCCCCTCCTCAACCCCGGTCTCTGCCTCCCTGTTGCTGGAATTACAGGAATGTGTCACTGTGCTTGACTTTTTACTTGGGTGTTATGGGTGTTGGGTATTTGAACTCAGGTACTACTACTTGTACAGCAAGAGTTACTAAGCTATCTCCCCAGCCCAATACACTTTTTAGGCTTCTGTTGCCTTGCAGAGATTGCCAGTATCACTACCATAAATAACCTTTTACCGAAAGATTTTTTTTCTTTTTAAAGATTTTATTTTTTATTTTATTTGTATGAGTATATTGCCTGTATGTGTATGTAAGTGTACCACCAATGCCTTTGGAGGCCAGAAGAGGGCATTGGCTCTCCTGAAACCATGTGGGTGCTGGGAATTGAACCAGGGTCCTCTACAAGAACAGCCAGTGCTCTTAACTTGCTGAGTCATTTTTCAAGCCCCCCAAAGCTTTTTTCTGTAAGTTAATTTTAAGAACCTGCAGAAAGGCTGGGCATGGTGGTGCATGCCTTCTGTAAGTTAATTTTAAGAACCTGCAGAAAGGCTGGGCATGGTGGTGCATGCCTTTAATCCCAACACTTGGGAGGCAGAGGCACATGGGTCTCTGTGAGTTCAAGGCCAGCCTGCTCTATGTATTGAGTTCTAGGCCAGCTGGGAATATAGGGAGGAGACCCTGTCTTAAAAAGACCAGAAAAGAACCTGCAGAAAAATGAAAGTAATAAATTGCTTCATTCTGAAGTACCTCTGAGAAATTCTCCTAAATTAGACCATCATCAATTAATGGGGTTCATAGAGGCCTTGTTTCTGTTGGTGAAAGCCTCATTGACATAACAAACACAAGGCCTTGCTTCTGTGATAGAATTTACCTGGGTAAAAAGAAACCATAGTCAAGGGGCTGGAGAGATGGCTCAGCGGTTAAGAACACTGGTTGTTCTTGCAGAAAACTCGGGTTCAAATCCCATCACCCACATGGCAGCTAACAACTGTCCATAACTCCAGGGATCCAACAGCCTCTTCTGACCTCCGCAGGCATTGCATGACATGGGCACACTTACCTACATGTAGGCAATACACACATACACATAAAATAAAAATCAAAAAAAGTCAAGCACAAATAAACTATGCTGAATGTGGTGGTTCATGCCTGTAATCCTAGCACTGAGTCAGGAGGATTACTCAGGTGTTGGAGTCCAGCTGGGGCCACAGAGTAAGACCATGTTTCAAAAACAAAACAAGCAAATGAAGGAACCAATGACAATTTAAAGAAGAAAACCAAATGAGAAACAGACTTTTTAATTTAGTTCTGTCAATGTTACTTATGTTAATTGTTCTTTTCAGAATGTCAAGGGAGATCAAAATTCCCCTTTCATTCCTCATCCTGTTTGTTGATGTAGAAAGTTGTCAGTGATATTATATGCTTATTGAATTGCGTCTCTACTGTTGGCTCATTAGTAGTTTGTGTTAACTGGTAGGTCAGTTATATTTTGACTTCTTGTAGTTGGCACTAGTTTGGAAACACAGGTACAGTTGTGCAAGAGGTAGTAAGATGAGAAAAAAGAAAATTAGAGAATTGGGGCCCATGAGTAATAGATGAGGAAAACATCTCCAAACAGTTGAGAAACTGAAGTTCCTTTTTTCTAGCCTCCCCCTTTCAAACTCTTCCACTTCATAAGTGAAATGCAAAGCCCTAAGGCAGTTGGCCTCTCCAGAGGAAGTGAAGAGGTTTTGAATTGTTACAGTAAAAAAATGATGTTGGTGGAGTAATGGGAACCTGGCAAAATATCTGAGCTTTACTTTTTACTTCATGAAGAAAACCTGTCATTATGTTTTATAGATTATAATAATGAAGATGAATTTGGAAGAAAGTTGAGGTTCCTCTTGCAACAGCTTCCACCTGTTAATTACAGTTTATTAAAGTTTCTGTGTAGGTTTTTAGCTAATGTAGCATCACATCATGAAGAAATTTGGTCTGCAAATTCTTTGGCTGCTGTCTTTGGTCCAGATGTCTTCCAGTAAGTGGTTTCACAGTTTTTAATTTTTTTGAAAAATTGGGTTTGTGAAATAGACTCATCATATTGTCTCCCAGGGATTGTAGGATGCTTGATGATGAACCATTATTTTTTATAGTATATCCGATTAATTCTCACAGCATTGCTGTGAAGAGGGTACAAATTAGGTAAGTTTTACAGATGGGAAAACTGAGGCACAGAATGATGACATAAATTGCTCTGTTTTATAAAGTAGCTCATTGGTTCTTTTGTAATTTTACTTCTAATTAAGAACTCAACTCATTTTAAGCTTTTATTCTTAGCATTTACACAGATGTAGAAGATATGAAAGAGCAAGAAATTGTGAGCAGAATAATGGCAGGACTTTTGGAAAATTACTATGAGTTTTTTGAGAATGAAGAGGAAGATTTTTCATCAAATGATCTGAGTTCAATTACTGAACAGGTGAGTGTACCTTAACATTCTACTATTAGGAGAAGTTTTGTTTCTAAGAATAAACTCTTGCTGGGTGTGGTGCCAAATATCTTTAATCCCAGCATTCAGGAGGCAGAGGCATGTGGATTTTTATGAGAATGAAGCCAGCCTAGTCTACAAATCGAATTCAGGCCAGCTGGAACAATAGGGAAACCTGTCTCAGTTAAGGAAAAAAAAAATAAAGAATATATGCTTGACACAAAGTTATATAGAATTTGCCTGCTAAACTGTAGGTAATTCTCTATTATTATATGTAATCAGTAGGTTATGTATCCACATATCATAGGGTTGGAGTCTATCTGCATTACCTCTACTTTCTGATCTCAATTTGGTACTAAGTAAAAGGCATTTATTTATTTTCAGTGCTGGCAATTACTCTGGGGCTTTGAGTATGCTAATCAAGCATTCTATTACTGAGCTAAACTCCAAGCTAGGAAAAGGTAGAGAATTTTTGTATGTACTTCTCTTAGGTATTTATTTTGTGTACCCCAGGCTAGCCTTGAACTCCTGCTTTAGTCTCTTGAGCATTGGGATTCCAGATATGCCAACATACTTGGCTAGCAGATAATTTAAATTTTGTGACTATAGCAAATTATTCAAATTCATTATTGATTGATTTTTGGGTTGACTTATTTTTGGTTGTTTGAGACAGGGTCTTAACTATAGGGTTTAACTGCCACTTTATTGTTTGAGACAGGGTCTTAACAGGGTCTTAATTGCCACTTGATTGTTTATTTACTTTAATTAGTGAATTAATTTTTGGGGGGACAGGGTCTCCCTGTAGCCCCAGCTCACCTGGAACTCACTATATAGACCAGGCTGGCCTTGAGATGCCTGCCTCTGCCTACTGAGTGTTAAGATTAAAGGCATGCGCCACCACACCTGGCTGCTACTTTATTTTTCATGGCTAATAATATGCTTGTTAAAGAAATAGTAAGAGGGCTGGAGAGATGGCTTAGTGGTTAAGAACACTGGCTGTTCTTGTAGACGAGCCGGGTTTGAATCCCAGCACCCACATGGCAGCTAACAACTGTCCATAACTCCGGGTCCAGGGGATCCGACAGCCTCTTCTGTCCTCTGTGGGCATTGCACAACATGGGTGTACTTATCTACATGCAGGCAATACACGCGTACACACATAAAATAAAAATAATAAAATATTTTAAAAAGAGAAATAGTAAAAAGGGCTGGAGAGATGGCTCAGCAGTTAAGAATGTTGACTGTTCTTGGAGAAGACCAGGGTTTGAATTCTAGCACCCACATGGCAGTTAACAACTGTCTGTAACTCCAGTTCCAGGGGATCCGGCACCCTCTTCAGTCTTCCTTGGGCATTGCATGACATGGATGCACTTACCATAACACTCATACACATAAAATAAAAATAAATTAAAAAAAAATTTAAGAATAGTAAAAAACACTGGGGAGGCAGAGGCAGAAGGATCTCTGTGAGTTCAAGGCCAGCCTAGTCTACATAGTGAGTTCCAAGTCAGCTGCGGCTACAGGGAGACCTTGTCTTGAAAAGACAAAAAAAAAAATAAAAAATAGTAAAATGTGTTGTTCTAATACCCCCTTTTCCCTGTTCTCCCTCTCATTGATTTCTTTAGTGTTTTTCTAGAGTTTTTAAGTTGAAATAGAAGTAAATTTTTTTTAGACTCCCTCCTTCCCTCCCTCCCTTCTTCCTTTTCTTCCACAGAGTCTGAAATATGTGGCCCTGGCTAGCCTGGAACTCACTAGTGCCAGGATTATGTAGACCAGGCTGGCCTCAAATTCAAAGATCCATCTGCCTCTGCCTCTTTGAGGCTGAGGCTCATTATATAGCCTAAATTGGTCTTGAACTCTTAATTCTCTTACTTCAGCCTCCCAGTGCTGGAATTATAGACATGCACCAACACACCTGTTTTTTTTTTTCAGTTTTTAAACAGGAAATTAGCATACATAGACAATGATCTGTACCTTGTTTTAAATCAGTTGATAATATATATATTTTAGAGCTTTTTCTTGTTAGGATATAGAGATCATGTTCTTTCATGTTATATCTGTAGTTTCTATTATATGGATAGAACCTTAACAATGTATATGATTTATAGCACCATCTCTACTTGAAAAAGTGATAATATTTTTCTACTTCAGAGCAGTACTAGTCTGTGTATTTCTGGTGTAATAAGTAGCTCTACCTATCATTGTTATTTATACTATACAGGTTTTGATAATAAGTTATTTGGCCATACTGTTTATTAATGGACATTTTGTAAACATGTATGGGTTTTTGTTTGTTTTTGAAATAGGGTCCTCACGTATCCTAGACTGGTTTCAAACTTGCTGTGTGGTCAAGAATGACTTTGAAGTCATGAGTTGGGATTATAGGTGTGCACCACCATGTCCAGTTTTATGTGGTGCTGTATGAAACTCAAGGCTTCATGCATGCTAGGCAGTGACTCCAACTGAGCTACATCTCTAACCCTAGTTATTCACTTTTTTTGATGTATTTATTTTTATTTTATGTGTATGAGTATTACACCCGCATGTATTTAAGTGCACTGTGTCATGCACTACCCACAGAGGCCAGAAGAGGGCGTCAGATATTCTGGAACTGGCACTATGGATGATTGTTAGCTGCCATGTAGGTGCTGGGATTTGAACCAGGGTCATCTTAACCACTGAGCCATCTCTAGCTCCTAGTTACACACCTTTTAATGTTTGGGGTTTGTGCCTTAAGTTCTTTTTAGTTTTTTGAGGCAGGGTCTCATGTCGCTCAAACTGGTCTTCAGTTTGCTCTGTATCTGAGATTGGCCTTGAACCCCTGACATCCTATGTCAACCTCCTGAGTGCTAGGATTACTGGTATACACCACCATACCTGGCTCTAGATGATTCTTGGTGCTGGGATTTTAGGAATGTACCACCATGTCTGGGTGATGCTTCGTTTGTTTGTGGGTTTTTTGGCCTTTTTGAGATAGGGTCTGCCTGTAGCCCCAGCTGGCCTGGAACTCGCTATGTAGACCAGGCTGGCCTTGAACTCACAGAGATCCACGTGCCTCTGCCTCCCAAGTAAGTGCTAGGACTAAAGGCATGTGCCATCATGCCTGGCTCTTGGTTGATACTTCTTAAACGTGAATGTTTTTTGATATTTTAAATCTATTAAATTCTATGTCATTTTTTCTCCTTTCAGTTATGTTTTAGTCTAATAGCTCGAGTTTCTTTAGTAAAATAAATGACTATTCAAAATAAAATAGCATTATGTATGTTTGTGTCATTGATTTTCTACATTTCTAAGATGTTTGATTTGCAAGAATGATGACAACTTGATTTAATGTTTATAGACTCCTAAAATTTGTAGATTATGCCTTTGTTATTTTTTATATTGTGATAGAGTTTTCTGGTATATTATCCTATAATTTCCTTTTGTATGTAAAACTGTATTTTTGTCTGATGTGTATTACATCAGTATTTTTGTATTATTTTAAACACTAGAAAATATTTAAATATGTCTTGCTTTGCATTAGATAGAATGATACTTAAGCAAGACTTAAGAAGGAATGTTGAATTCTGTAGATTTTCCCATAGATACAAAAAAAGGATGTTAGAAGGTTAAGCGGAATATGGTCAGGAAATGAGGTAGAGGGGGGAGGTTGAGGCATTTAATTATTAGTTGCTAATTGCTAGGATCTTACTGGGATCTTACCATTTAAAAAATTTTTTTTTTTTTTCTGTCTTTTTTGAGACAGGGTCTCCTTGTAGCCCCAGCTGTCCTAGAACTCACTATGTAGACCAGGCTGGCCTCGAACTCACAAAGATTGGCCTTCCTCCACCTCCCAAGTGCTGGGATTAAAAGTGTGCACCACCATGCCCGGCAAAAATTATTTTTTTTGAGACAGGGTCTCCTTATAGCAGTAGAAGGCACTATTATGTAGACCAGGCTGGCCTTGATCTCACAGAGATCTGCTTGCCTCTGCCTCCTGAGTGCTGGGATTTAAGAAAGATATGCACCATCATGCCCAACTAAAATAAACTTTTGAGTAAAGTGGGTTACAGGTAACAAAAGTACAGACTTCTGAAGCTTGTTTTTCTTAAATCAGGTTTGATAACCTTCAATTTCATTTTTAAGGCAGAGTTGATGAGGTATTTGAGTGAAAGTAAAACATCCTCCAACTCAACAGAGTTTGTGTTTAAGTTTCTCTACCGTAAGTGCTGTCCATTGTCTCATCCACATATTCAGAGATATAGGCAAGTATGGCCTATCAGGCAGTGCTTTGCTTTTTCTCTTAATTTTGGTAATTGAAAGAAGCAAAGTTTATACAGCACTGTCATTTATACAGGTTTTGATAAGTTATATAGCCATACTGTTTATTAATAGACATTTTGTAAACATGTATGGGTTTTTGTTTGTTTGTTTTTGACATAGGGTCCTCATGTAGCCCACACTGGCTTCAAACTTGCTGTGTAGTCAAGAATGACCTTGAAGTCATGCTCTTGAGATTTTAGGTGTGCACCACCATGTCCAGTTTTGGAGTTTCATCTCATTAACTCAAGTATTTAGGTGTTAAACCCTTCTGGAGGTAGTAGGTAGTTTTAATAATTGTATGGGTTGAAACAATGAACAGGCAATGTTTAAGAAATGTCTTGACGAAATCAGGTAGACTTTGTATGGGATCTTTAACTGATTGAAAATCCAGTAGGGTGGTTTGAAGATGGAGGTGATAATTATGTTTCTTTATACATTTGAGAAGGCAGGTAGCAGCGTTCTCCACAAGCTGGAGTCTGGAGAGCAGGCATTTCACGAGGTCCTAGAGAAGGGAATTACAGCAGTCAAAGAAAGAAGAGATGTAAGTATGGATGAAGGTTTTCTGTAAGTGAAGCTGAGGCAGCTACATAAGTAGGGCAAGCTCAATAACTTAGAGACTAGAGTTGTTGAGCAGAAGATCAGGTTGACAAAGGATTTTTAAGAAAATATTTATTTTTTGTATGTTATGAGTGTTTGCCTCCATGTATGTTAGTGCACCATGTCGTGTAGAGCCTGTGGAGGTCAGAAGAAGGCATTGGATCCCCTGGAACTGGAGTTATGGAGAGTTGTTAACTACTATGTGGGTGCTGGGAATTGAACCTGGGTTGTCTGCAAGAGCAGGCAGTGCTCTTAACCACTGAACCATCTCTCCAGCCCCGACAAAGGAAGGATTGAGAACTTTAAAAGAACAGTGTGGAATAACAGAGCATTTTATTGTCTTCTTTACTGTGCTACTCTTTCTCTTTAATAATTGAGTCCATTATTGGAGGATGTTACATTGGTTGGACTGAGAGAAGAAAAACACATAGATGAAAATACTAGAGATTGTCAATTATGTAGTTTATTGATTTGAATGTGACACATTCAGTATAAAGTAGTAAAGGCATTCATAGTTCCTAAAAGCTACTGACTATAGAAACAAAATTATTTTTAGTTTTTTTTTTTAATTAATATTTTTAAAAAAATTTTGTTTTTGTGAAATTTTGTATGTGGTGTAGGTATAAGCATGTGTAGGCTAGAGGGCTGTGGTGGGTGTCATCCACTCTTGCTGTCTACCTTAACTTTTGAGACAGAGTCTCACCTGGCCCCGTGCTCAACAGTTGGCTAGGCTGGCTAGCCAGCCTGCTCTGGAAATCTTCCTGTTACCCCAGTGCTAGGGTTACAGATGTACACAACCGTGTCTGGTTTTTATGTAGGTTCTGGGAATCCAAATTGAGATCCTCATGCTTGTGTGGCAGGCACTTTACCAACTGAGCCTTCTCCCATTTCCTCAAATTTTTATTTTAGTGTGTATATGCATGTGGTGTTCATGTGTGTTTGTGGGCATGCATATATGTGCAGATATATGTGCAGATACACGTGTGTGCATTTGCTTGTGGAGGCCAGAAGTTGGCATTGGGTGTCTTCCTTGATCATTGACTGCCTTATTTATTGAGGCATAGTTTCTCATTTATACCCACTATACAGGTCATTAATTTGGGCTAAGTATTTATTCTGCTTAAATAAAAATTTAAGGGGCTGGAAAGATGGCTCAGTGGGTTGAGCACTGGCTGCTCTTATAGAGGACCTGGGTTTGATTCCCAGGACCCACATGATGGCTAACAACCATCTGTAACTCCAGTTGCAGGGGATGTGATGTCCTAAAGACATCCTCTTCCAACCTCTGTGGGAATTGCATGACACAGGTGCACATACACACATTCAGGCAATACACTCATACACATAAAAATAATAAATATTTAAAAAATTAAAAATTATTATTGTGTATATGTGCATGACATGGTAGACACAGATGCCATGATATGTGGGTAGAAATTGGTTCTCTCCTTTCACCTTTATATAGGTGAAAGGGCTTGAACTCAGGTTTCCAGGCTTGCATGGTAAGAGCCTTTCCTTGCTGAGTCATCTTGCCAGCCCTATTTTCAGTTTAGCAGATCATTTTAGTTGCGCTTGTTGGTTTAGGCCTGTAATCCCAGCTACTTGCTAGGCTAAGGCAGAAGGATCAAAAACTCAAAGGCCTGCGTGAACTGCTGAGTAAGTTCTAGTGCAGCCTGGACAACTTGCTCAAACCCTGGCTCATAAAAAAATATTAAAAAAAAAAAAACATCTTAAAAAGTTTCAGAGCTGGGCATGGTCCTGCTGGCCTTTAATCCCAAAACTCCAGAGGCAAGAAGGCGGCGAATCTCTGAGTTTAAGGTCAGCCTGGTCTACAAATTGAATTCCGGGCCAGCTGGGGCTACAGGGAGACCCTGTCTGCAAAGAAAAAAATTTTGGTATTCCACCAGAAATCTTTTATTAATTGAGAGGCACAATACTCATTTATTTTTTATTTTTTAAAAAATTTCATAAACTTTAGTGTGTGGGTGCGTGAATGCATGTATTATATGGCATACCTGTCAAGGTCAGAGGACAACATTGGGGAATCATTGTTCTACATATGATTTCAAGGATCCAAGTGCTTTTACCTGCTGAGCCATCTCACAGGCTCAATATTTTCCACTTTATGCTTATAAAAACTGTGTGTGTTGTGTGTTTGTGTTAATGGTATTAGGATTGAAGCCTGGCACTCACTATGTAGACCAGTCTGGATTTACAGAGCTCCACCTGCCTCCGCCTCCAGAGTGCTGGGATTAAAGGCATGTGCCACCACGCCTGTCTGATAGATCAATTTTTAAAGTTGATCAAATTGAAAATGATTCTTCTTTCCCATCTATATATTTACTTACTTAGCAGTAACTACAAAAAAACAAAAAGCTACCAAGTCAGGCAACACACACACACACACACACACACACACACACACAGGAAAAAAAATTGTCTGTCATGTGCCTGGTGTGGCGGCGCATGCCTTTAATCCTAGCACGCAGGCAGCAGAGGCAGTTGGATCTCTGTGAGATCAAGGCCAGTCTGGTCTACATAGTTCCAGGCTAGCTGTGGCTACAGGGAGACCTTATCTCAAAAAAACAACAAAAAATTGATGCATCATTTGGCATTTTCCCATCTGTGTATAAATTTTAAGTTAGAGAATAATCACTTAGGCCAATGATTTTCAGTGTTTGTGGTTTTTTTTGTTTTGTTTTGTTTTTTTCTTTTTGAGACAGGGTCTCCCTGTAGCCCCAGCTGGCCTAGAATGCACTGTATGGATCAGACTGGCCTTGGACTCACAGAGATCTACCTGCCTCTGCCTCTGGGATCAAAGGCATGCACCACCATGCCTGACTTTTTTTTTTTTTAAACCATTTATTTTGTCTGTGTGTGGAGGTCAGAGCACAATGGGTAAAAGTCAGTTGTCAAGGTCATTTGGTCAAGTTTGGCAGCAAGTGCCTTTACCTGATGAGCTATCTTGCCAGCCCACTCTTTTCAGTTTTTTACATCACTGTTTTTTATGCTAGATGAGGGATTACATTTACAATTATACATATTAAACGATCTGCCATACATCTTTGCAAATTGAAGTTACTGACTTTTTGTGTGTGATACTCTGGATGAGCCTAGGGCTTTGTGTATACCAGGCAAGCATTCTACATCTCTGCATTATTGTTAATTATGAATTTTCATGTGACTAATGACTTTGATACACCAGTTATTGTTGAAAGCGCCCACTTGTAGTTTGGGTAGTACGCTTTTTATTCATTACAAAAGAATGTTGCTACTTGTAGGAACTAGCATCTATGCTATATAAGAATGGGAATAATTCTTTTTTTAATATTATTTTTTATTTTATTTGTATGAGTGTATTGCCTGCATGTATGTGAGTGCACCGTGTTGTGCCATGCCGCGGAGGCCAGAAGAAGGCTTCGAATTCCCCTGGAACTGGAGTTAAGGACGGTTCGTAGCCACCATGTGGGTGCTAGGAATCGACCCCAGGTCCTCTGCAAGAGCAGTCAGTGCTATTAACCGCTGAGCCATCTCTCCAGCCCCAAGAATGGGAATAATTCCTACACTAATGATAGCTATAGTTACTACTGAAGAGTCTACTTAGTTATTTGATCCTTTGAACCAGCTCTGTGATTTATTTATTCTTTTTAAGACAGGGTCTCACTGTGTAGCTCTGGCTGGCCTGGAACTGTATCATAGATTAGGCTGGCCCCAACTCATTGAGATCTGCCTGTCTCTGTCTTTTGTGGTCTGGGATTAAAGATGTATGTGTTCCACCATGCTCCATAAAAAGTCCTTTTTGATTTTTTGTTTGTTTTGAGAAAGGGTCCCCTTGTAGCCCCAGCTGGCCTGGAACTAGCTATGTAGACCAGGCTGGCCTCAATCTCACAGAGATCAGCCTGCCTCTTGGTATTAAATGTGTGTGCCACCATGCCTGACTCTTTGTTTTGCGTCTTAGGTAGTCCAGTCAGGCCTCAAACGTACTGCATAACTGAGACTTGCTATCACCACCTCCTGGATACTAGGATTACAGGCATTAGATACCAGGCCCAGCCTACTATATTACATTTTCAACTAGATAACTCATACTTACTGATGCAGTTTGAATTAATATTACACTGTATTTTTCTTTTGGTTGCAGTTTTACTTTGTGACAAATATAGCAACTATATTTGTATGTCTATCAGGGAAAACAGCATTGCATGTAGTAGTAAATAAGTTTATTATAGGTATTTCCATTGCATTTGGCTAGAATGACAAAAAATGTACTTTTTGGTGTTGTAGATGGAATGCTAGGGCATTGGTGCATTCTGAGCACATGTGCTCTACTACTGAGGTATATTCTCAGCTCTCCAGTGTGTGTGTGTTTGGTCATTTTGAGACAGAGTCTCCCTGTAGCTCCAGCTGGCCTGGAACTCACAGAGATTCGCCTGCCTCCATCTCTCTCGAGTGCTGGGATTAAAGGCGGGCACAACCACGCCCGACTTTCAACATATATTTTTATTGCTCTGTGTTTGTTTAATCTGAATTAGAAGTTAACTGACATTTTCTGAAATGTAGGAAATTAGTTAACACTTAAAGCAACACTTTTGTTGTGGGTTTTTTTTTGTTTTTTTTTTTTGGTCTTTTTGAGACAGGGTCTCCCTGTAGCCTCAGCTGTCCTGGAACTCACTATGTAGACCAGCCTGGCCTTGAACCCACAGAGATCCGCCTGCCTCTGCCTCCCGAGTACTGGGATTAAAGGCGTGCGCTACCATGCCTGGCATGTTGTTTGTTTTAAAAAAAAAATATTTTATTTTATGTATATGAGTGTTTGCCTGCATGTATGTGCAGTGTACCTGTGTCATTCAAAGCCCATGGAGGCCAGAAGAAGGGGTTGGATCTCCTGGAACTGGAGTTATGGATGGTTGTTAGCTGCCATGTGGGTTTTAGGAATCGAACCTGGGTCCTCTAGAAGAGCAGCCAGTGCTCTTAACCGCTGTGCCAACTCTCCAGCCCCACACTTTTGTTGTTTTAAGACAGGGTCTGATTATTTTTACTGTGTATCTCTGGCTGATTTGAAACTCATGTAGAGCAGGTACTGCTTGCCCCTGTCTCCTGAGTACTGAAGTTAAAGGCAAGTACCACCATGGCTAGCCTAAAGCAACACCTTGGTACTATTCTCCCCCCCCCCTTTTTTTTTTTTTTTGGTCTTTTTGAAACAATGTCTCCCTGTAGCCCCAGCTGGCCTGGAACTTGCTATATAGACCAGACTGGTCTTGAATTTACAGAGCTCCTCTTGTCTCTGCTTTGGTGCTGGGATTAAAGGCATGTTCTCTTTCCCCCTTTTTAAAAGACAAGGTCTCATGTGTCTCAGGTTGATCTTTAACTTGCTTTGTAGGATAACCGTGAATACTTATTCTGCCTCTGCCTCTCAAATACTGGGTTCATAGCTGTGTGCCACCAAACCTGGCTTTTTGTGCCTTTCTTCATTTACTCAATATTAAAATGACTTATTTAATGTACCTAGAAACAGGAAGAATGAATTCGAAGTCTTTTCATAACTAATATATTTATAAAACTGGTTAGAAGATGAAGCTTTTTTAAAAATATTTTTGAGACAAGGTTTTGCTGTGAAGTACTGATAGGCCTAAAATTTGGCAGCACTCTTCCTGCTTCTACCTCCCTAGTGCTGGGATTATAGGCAGGCATCATAATGCTTACCAAACAAAGCATTCTGGGGGCTTGGACAGATGGCTCAGTCTTTAAGAACACTGGATGTTCTTCTAGAGAACCTGGGTTCAATTCTCAGCACATGGCACCTACAGCCATCTAAAACTCCAGTTTCAGAGGATAAGATACCCTCTTCTAGCCTCTGCAAGCATTACACACACGTATGCAAAACATTCATACACATTAAAAAAATAAGATACTAAAAAAGCAAAGCACTCTTACTGTTAATTCAGTTGCAAGTTTTTTATAGCTTATAATAGTTTATAACCTTATATTCTTATTACTATTCTAATGTTCAGCATCAAAATGCTGTTTAACATAAGCAAGATAAAAATAAAAAGTTATATTTGTCTTGTTTGTAATCTTGTTATTTTCCATTTCTGTTTATTTAGCTTTTTAATACATAGGGCCTTGTAAGGTCAATGCTCTACCACTGAGTTATACCCTACAGTCCTATAATTTTATTTTGATATAAAAAAATTGGCACTTTGTAGAACAAATTGGTATTAGGAAGTGAAGGTTAAGTATTTATGTTTAATCTTAGAGTAGTATGTCTTAGATATGTCTTTTAACAGCTTTATTAAATTTTAATTCTGAATTTCCTTTTATTTATGTAGGTTAATGAACTTTCTGAGGAAGAAGAGGAAGATGAAAAGCTGGAACACATAGAAGAACTTCCAGAAGAGGGTGCAGAAAAATCAGATGACATGCCAGCGGTGGTGCAGCTGAGGACTGAAAATGTCCTGGAACCAAATAGTGTTACATCAACAAGGTAAATATTTCAGTTGAATGAATTTTGGCTTTTGACTTTTTTGTTCTCAATGTTGACTCTCTCAAGCACTGTACATAAATTGGAAGTGTAGCAGAATTCCTCACAGTGGAAGCCATATTTCCCACTTGAGCCTTTGCAATTCTTTCTTGTTAAATATATATCCTATAGATATTTTCATAGTTCTCTCATTTAACTTTTGTGTAATGTTAGCTTTTCAGTGATGCCTCCTCATCCTTTATTCTTGATTTTTGTCTATACCTTTCTGTTTTGTTTATGTCATTTATGACAATGTAACTGTTATATGTTGGATCTTAAATGTCCCTCAGAGTTCTTTGTTAAAGTTGTGTCCTCTGGAGTATTGCTATTGGGAAATGGTTGAACCTGTAAGAGGTTGAACCCAATGGTTTTCTTTTAGATCATTAATGGTCCCCAAAGGATTTTGGGATCCCTCTGCCTTCTTTCTCTTGTCTCTTGGGCTTGGGGTAAATGGTCTTGCTCACTTTTACTCTGATATCCTGCCATACCACAGGGCCAAAAGCAACATAGCCAATCAATCATGGTTTGAAATTTTCAAAACTATGAGCCAAAGTAAAATTCTCTTTTTAAGTTGATTATCTCCAGTATTTTGTTACAGTGATAGAAAGTTGACTAACATGTTAATTGTTGTTGTCTTCCAGCACTAGAATACAAAATACATGACAAAGGTATACATATGTGCAGGTGTACTCACCTTTGCATGGGGAAGCTGGAGTAGATACTGACTGTCTCTTATCACTTTTCACCTTAGTTTTTGAGACAAGGGTTCTCATTGAACCTAGAACTATTCAGGCTAATCTGTCTCTACCCTCTTCCTTCCTGTTTGGGGTTAGAAGCCCTCAGGCCCACAGGAGTGACTTTTACATTGGTTACTGGGGTTCCAAACTCAGTACAGCAAGCATTTTACCCAGTGAACCATCTTCCACAATCCTACTTTTAAAAAAGATTTTGTTTTTAAATTTCTTTTTATTTTATGTTTATGACTGTTTTGCTTGCCTGTATGTAAGTGCACCCATGTCATGCAAAGCCCTCAGAGGCCAGAATCAGACGTTCGATCTCCTGAAAGTGGAGTTACGGACAGTTGTTAGCTGCTAAGTAGATGCTGGGATTCGAACCTGGGTCTTCTGCAAGAACAACCAGTGCTCTTAACTTATTAACTGCTGAGCTATCTCTCCAGCCCCAATGTCAGCTTTTTTTTTTTTTTGTCTTTTTGAGACAGGGTCTCCCTGTAGTCCCAGCAGGCTTGGAACTCACTATGTAGACCAGGCTGGCCTTGAACTCACAGAGATTCACCTGCCTCTGCCTCTGGAGTGCTGGGATTAAAGGTATGTACCACCATGCCCAGCTCAGTATCAGCTTTTTAAAAACATTTCTGTGAGATAGTTTGTGCAGTGTAAGTATTAAACAAAAACAGCAACCAAAAAATCTTTTATATTTCTGTTTATAGTAGTCTAGGAAGATACATTAGAAACCTAAGTGAAATAAAAATTCAAGTAATGTTTTATCTTTGCTTAAATAGCAGTTCCAAGACTCCTTGGTCTCAAAATTTATACTTTGAAAAATATTATTGAGGACTCCAAGGAAGTTTTGTAAATATTAATTGTATCTGTTGGAATTTACCAGTTAATCTACTGATTTCTTGGAGTTGTGCTTTGGAGGAATGCTTCAATTTGTAGCCAAAATATGCCTTTATGACCTCATAGTTTTTTATTCATAAATTCCTTCTCTTATTTTAAATCATCTTAATTGTTTCAGTTTTATGGATCCCTTACATGGCTAGACTTGAGAACCCTGTGATAGTTAAATTTTTTTGTATGTGTTAATTTTTAAAAATTTTATTTATTTTAGCTGGGCGTGGTGGCGCACGCCTGTAGTCCCAGCACTTGGGAGGCAGAGGCAGGCGGATCTCTGTGAGTTCAAGGCCAGCCTGGTCTACATAGTGAATTCCAGGACAGCTGGGGCTACAGGGAGACCCTGCTTCAAAAAGCCAAAAAAAAAAAAAAATTATTTTTGTGTGTGTATGAATGTTTTTTGCCTGCATGTTACATAAGTGTACCCAAGTGTATGTGTGTGCAAAACCTGTTGTGGTCTGAAGAGGGTAATGGAGCTGGAGTTAAGGGTGATTGTTAGCTATGAGTGTTGGGAACCAAACCTCAGTTCTGTTCAAGAGCAGCCTGTACGCTTAACCACTGAACCGTCTCTCCAGCCCAGTAGTTAATTTTGATTCTTTATTTTTTTGGTCTTTTTGAGACAGTCTCTCCCTGTATCCCCAACTGGCTGGGAACTCACTATGTAGATCAGGCTGGCCTTGAACTCAGAGATCTGCCTGCCTCTGCCTCCTGTAATTTTGATTCTTAACTTGATTGGATTGAGAGATGCCTAGGAGATAAGTAAAGCACATCTTTGTATGTGTCTGTGAGTACATTTCTGGAGATGATTATGCCATGAAGTCTCTGATATAATCAGTGGTTTAATTCATTGAAAGATTAAAAATTTTAATAAACTATTTGGAGGTGATGATGCTATGGAAAATTGGAATTAATTAGAGGAAATATGTTGCTAAGGGCATGCCTTTAAGGGTATATCTTGGCCCTGGTCCTTTTCTTGTTACTCATTGCTTCCTTGCTGTCATGAGATGAACAGCTTTCCTCTGCTGTATTAGTCACTTTTCTGTTGCTGTGATAGAAACACTGACCCAAGCAATTTATAGAAGGAAGAGTTTATTTGAGCTTATGGTTCCAGGGGAATTATAGTCCGTCATGGCAGGGAGGGATGGTGGTTGGAGGCAGCTAGAGCAGGAGCAGCAGAAACCAAGCTCTCATATCATCACGCAGGCACAGGAAGCAGGAGGGTAACTGGAGATCTGGCAAGGTTTAAGAACTCTCTAAGCCCACCCCTAGTGATGTGCTTCCTCCAGGATAGCCACACCTTCTAAAACCTCCCAAAACAGCGCCATCATGTGAGGACAAAATGTCCAAATACTTGGAGCCTGTGGGGGACATTCTCATTCAAACCACCACATCTGCCATAACATTCCTTCATTGTGTTTCTGCCTTCCTTGCCTTAGGCCTTAAAGCAGTGAACTCTATGACTATACCATAGAGCTATATTCCTAGCCCCTTGTTGTTCATTATTTTGAGAAAATTGAGAAATGTATTCATTTTTTTGGGGGGGGGGATGTCTTTTTGAGACAGGGTCTCCCTGTAACCGCAGCTGGCCTGATGCTTGTCTCCTTATGTAGACCAGGCTGGTCTTGAAGTCACAGAGATCAGCCTGCCTCTGCCTCCCAGTGCTGGGATTAAAGGAGTGGGCTACCACTCCTGGCTTTATTTACTTATTTATATTTATTTATTTTAAGTGATGAACTCATTGTATGTTAGTATAAAATACTTCTAATAAGAAGTAATTTTATGTACCTCTCCTTTCTGGCTTAAGCTAGTCTTATTTTCTGATATATTTAATATGTTGCTACTATAGTCTTAAAATTCTTATGTTGAATACTAAGTCTCAAGGTGGTAGTATAGGATTAAATCATAGGGACAGCACCTTGAAAGAATGGGAATAGTGTCCTTATAGTGTCCTCATCTGTTCTGCTATGTGAGATAAAGTAAAAGGTGATTACCTGTTTTTGAATAGATCCTCACCAGATACTGAATCTGCTAGCGCCTTGATTGTATATTTTCCAGACTTGAACAATAATTCCTGCTTGTTTATAAGATACCCAGTCTATTAAGGTTACCTGAATTGCCTAAGAAAGAAAATTAGTGTTTCTATAACAAATACCTAAAATGTAGAAGTGGTTTTGGAACTGGGTCATCGGGCTAGGAAAGGTTTGAAGTTCATTCTAGGAAAAAGTTGTAACTGCTGTAAATGGATTGTTTGAGGCAATTCTTTTAGGGCTTAGGAGGAGAGAGAAGATCTGTAGTGAAGGTCTCACTCTAATACCTGAGTGAATGAGAATGTGACATTGGTAGAATTTGTTTAGTAAAGGCCATTCTGATAAGGTTTTACAAATGAACACAGACAGCAGAGGAAGCTGGTTGGCTCATACCTATAATTTTAGCACATGGAGGTAGAGGCAGGCAGATCTTTCTGTGGGAGGCCAGTGTGGTCTACATAGGGAGTTCCATAAAGGTGTCCTCTGACCTCTACATGCACACCATGGCATGCACACACACACACACACAAATGAAATACACACAGATCCCCCCCCCCCCCATTTTTTTTTTTGGTCTCAAAAAGACCAGAAAGGGGGTGGGGCACACATATTAGAGAATACTAAGGGTTATCTTTTTTTTTGAGACAGGGTCTTACTATATAGCCCTGGCTGGCCTGGAACTCACAAAGATCTGCCTCCTCTTTAGGAATTAAAAGCATTTGCCATCAGCCTAGCCTGAGGGTTATCTTGACAGAATCTATTCTCCAAGACAATGGAAGAGTTATTCTGAAAATCATTCATCAGGGCTGCCACCCCAAGACTGGCTTGTGAGTGAAATTGTGAACTTAATCATGGTTTACTATTTAAATTCTTATTCTTTGCATCAGCTTCTTTGCATAACCCACATGATTTTGTTAGATTAGCTGTTAGTAGGTAAATTTGTATAAATTAAAAGCACCTATAATGTATGTTGTCAATCCAAACATCATCTGTCTTGCTACGTTTTTTTTTTCTTTTTCACTTTTTAAAAAATTTAATAACCACATGATTAGAAGAAGCATTTTATTACAGCTTTAATATATTCAATAACAATTTCCAGAGAAAGGATACATCACTTTCAAAAGTGGCTGTAAAATTTTAAGTTCACAGTTGAATTAATACAGTTATGCAATATTGAACTGAGTATATAAACCCTGTAAGATAAAATTGAATGAGTTTTTAACCTTTAAAAAAGATCTCCATTTCATTTTAAAATATAGTGTTTCCTACAGAAAAACTCATTTTTATTGGCGTGGAGGAAAGACTTGCTTCCTTTCTTGTTATCCCAACCCTGCATTGTGTGTGTGTGTGTGTGTGTGTGTGTGTGTGTGTGTGTGTGTGTGCGCGCGCGCACGCACGCACATACGCACACTTATACACATTTACCAACTAGTGAAAGGATTTTTGTATGTTATATCAGTTTGCATTTTGGAGACAGATGTGTAAGATGTACCCAAATTTAGAAAATTCACAGCTGGATAGAATATAGATGATTGAATTGGACATGGTGGGGCACACCTTTAATCCCAGCACTTGGGAGGAAGAGGCAGGCAGATCTCTGTGAGATCGAGACTACCCTAGTCTACATAGTGAGTTCCAGGACAGGGGCTACAGGAAGAACCTGTCTCAACAAGACCTCTCCCCCCCCCCTCACCAAATAGATGATTGAGTGGACAGATATATTTTGAAGAAAATTTAAAAATAACTAGAATAGTATGTAAACTATTGATAGACATGAAAACTGGTTGTTGGAGTGCTTGTTTTTAGGATACTGTGTTAACAACTGTAATAAATGTGTAGTTATGGCATTGCCAGCCACTGCAGCTCTGTGTGATGATGGCTTGTGTGTGCTTTGCCATGATTAGAACTTAAATAACTGGGGATTGAGGGAATAGCTCAGTGATTGCCTACGGTGTGAAAGGCTTTTTTGTTCCATCCTTGGCATTGCAAAAACATTAAAAGAACTTGTATAACTGCATCTATAGGGAATCTATGGGCTGAATAGGAAGAAAAACAATTGTGTCTAAAAGTTGGAAATATTGGAGAAACATTACAAAAGATATAATATGAATAAATTCATTGGAGATTAACCCTGTTTTAGTTTTGGATCCTGACTCTTGTGGCTATTTTCACCAGTGGAAATGTCTTATGCTCCATTGCATTGCTAGTATCATCTTTTTTTTTTTTTTTTGGTCTTTTTGAAACAGGTCTCTCCTGTAGACTAGGCTGGCCTTGAACTCGCAAAGATCCGCCTGCCTCTGCCTCCCAAGTGCTGGGACTACAGGCGTGCACTACCATGCCTGGCGCTAGTACCATCTTTATAAATAAAAATCTGTTTTATTTTACATACTTTGGAATATATAAAATGGAAAATTGTAATAGAAAGGTATCCCTCTTATACTTGATGTTGTCTAATACCAAATTTGCGTTTACCTAAGACAATCAGACAAGTAAGAATGTGCATTTGTAAAGGAAACTGTATTGGCACAATGTTTTATTTTTTACTTTTTCTTTTTGTCTTTTGAGATAGGGTCTCACTATGTAGCACTGGCTGATCTAGAACTCCTTATGTAGACCAGGTTGGCCTCAAACTCAGAGATCCACCTACCCCTGGGTGTAGATTAAAGGCATGTGCCACCATTCCCAGCTTTGCCCAAAGTTTTTAGAAGCCATTTGCCTTTGAGAATTTTCATAAGACTTGTTAAAACATTGAAGGAAGTACCAAAATAAATTTAGCATTTAATTTACATATATATATATATTTTTTAAATGAGGACACTTATTTTTTAACAAGTAAATTTTTTTTATTAGGAGGCTGAGGTGGGAGGGCTGCTAATTGAAGGTCAGCTGGGCTACTGTAGTGAGACTGTCTCAGGACAAGAGAATAAACAACCCCCCACCCTCAAATGAGTAAAAGTTTTTGGATCTTTTTTTTAAATCTATCTATACAGTTATCAGTCTACTTATTTACCTGTCAACTTACCTGTTTTGAGATGTTGACTCTTGCAGCCCAGGCTGCCCTCAAACTCTCTACGCACCCTGGAATGACACTGAACTCTTGAATTTCTGGCCTCTACTTCCCAAGTGCCAGGATTATAGAATATATCCCACCATGTGCTGCCTAGATCATTATTGATATTTGATTGTTGTTTTTTTTTGTTTTTTTTTTTTTGTTTTGTCTTTTTGAGACAGGGTCTCCCTGTAGCCTCAGCTGACCTGGAACTGACTATGTAGACCAGGCTGACCTCAAGCACACAGAGATCTCCCTGCCTCTGCCTCCCTAGGGCTGGGACTAAAGATGTTGTGACACCATGCCCTATGATACTGGATTGTTTTAAAGGTATTATGTCTTTTAGTCTAATCTGATTTTATTTATGTTTTACTAGGATTGATGCTGATACTACTAATGTCAGTGATGGTAACATAGAATGTTCAGAACCTGTGGCTAGCATTACTGTAGACAATGAAGTCATGCAGCAAGATTTTATATTTGAGGATCAGAAAAATAATCAGGTAAGTGATATGAAAAAGTCTGCTGTAGGTGTGCTTGAAGCACCACTCTTGATTGTTTCATGTGTTCCTTTAGTATCAGAAGTTATAGTTGAGTAGTTGTCCTCACATACTTGTCTCAGTCATAAATTTCCAAGGATATACATTTTTTCTTTAGAATTTAGGGAAGCATGTTGGGCAGAAAGGTAGATGTGAAGCACCTTACTTTATTATTACTATTGTTAATCTTTGTGTGTGTGTGTTTGTGTTTGTGAGAGAGTGTGTACACATGCTATGGCATGTATGGACAGAGGGCAACCTTGGGTGTTAGTCCTCCTTTCCGCCTTGAGACTGGTCTTTTGTTGTGTGCCACTGCATACTCCATGCTAGAATTGGAGCTTCTGGAATTTCCTATCTCCGCCTCCCATTTGCTGTAGACCATTGGGAGCTCAGGTATGCATTACCACACTTTATATGGGCTCCTCACACTTGTGCAGCAGGCACTTTTACCCATTGAGCGATCTCCATAGCCCAAATGTCCTTTAAAACAGTTCTTCTTGGTAATGTATGTGGTGACCACAGTCCTTTAAACCCTGTACTCAAGAGGCAGAGGCAGGCAGATCTCTGTGAAGTCAAGGCTACCTGGTCTATATAATGAGTTCCAGGTCAGTGAGGGCTACGTAGTGAGACCCTGTCTCAGAAAAACAAACAAGATTAACCACCCCCCACCCCCCAAATTACTTGCAAGAAAAATTTATGATGCCAGCTGGAGTAGTAAGGTGGTATTGTGGTTGAATTTTGTTATTTTTCAGAACTTTCTATGTATATAATATAGACCAAAAAAAATACAAAGTAATATAGACAAAAAATGATTTTCATTTTTCTCTTTATAGTTCTTAATTGAAGTATATCCCTTTAACAAAAGACAGTTTAACAGTAGAAAAAAAAAGCTTAATAACATGCATACCTCATTTACACATACAAGATAAGGGAAACAGTAAATCTTTAAAAGGTGGCATAGATTTTATGGGTATGAGTGTTTTGCCTGCATGTATACAAATGCACCACAAGTATGCAGTGCCTGCAGAAACCAGAAGAGGGTGTTGGATCCCCTGGAACTGGAGTTAGATACAGTTGTTAACTACCATGTGGATTCTGCGACTCAAACTTGGATCCTCTGCAAGAGTAGGAAGTGCTTTTAACCACCGAGCCAACTCTCTAGCCCCTAAAGGGTGGCCTAAATACCATTAATACCTTCTGAAACAAAGAAGGGTGGGTATGATAAAGAGATGACCAGGAAGACTATTCGAGAAAAAACTAAGTTCCGACAGACTGATAAAGATACTCTTGTGATATAGTCATCTTTTGGTAGAGGAGACACTCTTAGAAGTAGAGATTTCTGTTACATATGAAATTTTGTGATGTAAAAAGGGTAATGTTTCTTTTTCTTGTGTTTGCTATTTCCTAAAATAATGAGCTCAAACTAATCTTTTATTACTTATATTTTCTGTGTATGAGTGTATTGCCTGCATGTACATAAGTACACCCATGTGGTGCAATGCCCATGGAAGTCAGAAGAGGGCATAGGATCCCCTGGAACTGGAGTTACAGATGGTTGTTAACCTCCATGTGGGTGCTGGGAGTCAAACCTGGGTCCTCTGCAAGAGCAGCCAGTGCTCTTAACCACTGAGCCATCTCTTCCAGCCCCTCACAGTAATCTTTATGCCAAAGAGGCATATGGTATGTTTTACACTCTACTATTGGAATCGTTCTGCAGTTACAGAAAACCCATGCATATTATTTTGAAAATAGTAAAATTATCAGTGTCACATATGTTATTGGTATCTTTGTTTTAAAAATAATTCATCATGCTGGGTATGGTGGTGCATGCTTTTAATCCCAGAACTCAGGAAGCAGAGGCTACCTGGTGTATGTAGTGAGTTCCAGGCCAGCTGGGACTACAGGGAGACTCTACCCCACTCCAATATATATATTTACATATATCTAAAAAAATTAAGCCGGGAGTGGTGGCGCATGCCTTTAATCCCAGCACTTGGGAGGCAGAGGTAGTCATATCTCTGAGTTTGAGGCCAGCTGGGGCCTCAGAAAGACCAAAAAAATTAAATTTTCAGAAGTAGAGGTCAGTGGTAGAGTGCTTGCCTCACATGTGAGAAGACTTGAATTTGATCCCTAGGAATGAAAGAAAAAATTACTACAAAAACATCTAAGACATTAGACATCTAAGACATCTAAGAAGTATAGTTGTTTTGTTTTTTTTAAACAGTTTTAAGACTAAGTACTTTTAGAAATAAGATACTAGCTAAACATGATGATGCACTTTTAATCTCAGCACTCTGGAGCAGAAGTAGGTGGTTCTATGAGTTCAAGGCCACCTGGTCTACATAACAAGTTCAGGCCTTTTAGGGTTACATAGTGAGATCTTGTCTTTTTTTTTAAAAGATAGTACATGAATGCATAACGAAGTTTTCTTCAGCATATTTCCATCGTAAACCGTTCAATAAAGTAGGTAGAACGAGCAGTTTAGAGTCAGCACACTTATTCCATCATTTTCTTTTCTTCCTTTTCATGTAGTCTCTCGACTCTTCATCCTTCTGCCTCTTCTGTGCATGTGGTACCGTGCTTGGCTATTTTTACTTTGGTATTTTTTGTATGTGGGCACTGACCTCAGTCTCAAAAACTCCTTCTGCCTAGCTTCCTGAGTCTGAATTACACATATGAACCACCACATGGGGTTCTACTTTTGCTTTTTGTTTTTCCTTAAGGTTTATGCATTTAATTTTTATTTTGTGGTGTGTGTGTGTGTGTGTGTGTGTGTGTGTGTGTGTGTGTGTGTGCACACGTACGTGTTTGTGTGTACTATGTACATGCAGGAGCGAGGGGAGGCGAGGAGAGGGAGTAAGACCCTCAGAAGCGGGGGGCGCAGGGGTGTGTTATCAACTAACCTGTTTATGTGTACCATGTACATGCAGGAGCCAGTGGAGGCTAGAAGAGGGTGTAAGATCCCCTGAAGCTGGGGTTGCAGATGGTTGTAATGTACCATGTGGGTCCTCCACAAGAGCAGTAAATGCTCTTAACTGATGAATCATCTTTCCGGCCCCCCTAATTTTTACCTCTTTAAAAAATATTTTATTTATTTATTTATTTATTATTATTATTATTATTGGTCTTTTAAAAATTATTTATTTATTTTTGGTCTTTTTTTTTTAATAGGTAAAAATTTAATTTGCTCACTTCCATTCTTCTAAAACATCCAGAACTAGAATGGCTTCTTGAACAACAGCTTTTAGCAGAGAATAAAGATCACAATAGAGAGAGATGCCCAGCTTCCCACAGCAGATTCCCTCTTAACGGAAAAACAAAAAAGAAGAATGCAGGGTGTGGTGGTTGTATACACCATTGCAACACAAGCACAAGCGGCTGGATCTCTGTGAGTTTGAGGCCAGCCTGTTGTTCTACTTAGCGAGTTCCAGGTCAGCCAGGCCTGGAGACCTTGTCTCAAAAAGGAAAAAAAAAAAAAAAAAAAAAGAAAAGGTAAAACAAAAAAGGTCCATTTTCCTTAAAAAAAAAAACAAGAAAAACCACACACATTTATTTATTTAGATGAGAGACATACATCTTTTTTTTCCTAAAGGGCTCAATCTAATGTTTCTCGAAACTTCAGATGAGAATGAGAAACACGTGGGTGTACTCTAACCATGATGTTATCTGACAGAAGATGGCACCCACTGAGACACTCAAACCTACTTTAACCATGAAGTCCCAAGATGTGTGGCAGGGAAGCATTTTGCCAGGAAAAACTAAATTAAAGTCCAGGCAAATATGCTTCACTCATCTGGTTCTTCTCTAATAGATTGCTCATCCAAATCTAACAGTGTGGTTACAACCCTGAAAGTGTTTATGAAATCAGCCTTAATTCCCAGATAACTTTATCTGCTAGGGATGGAACAGAGTCTTCAGCATGATGCACAGTTGACTTGTACTCTGCCACTGGACAACAACCCCAGCTCCTGCTCTTCTGACATGGTTTCATTATGTCCTTAGACTGGCCTTGAGTTCAATTATGTTGCCCAGGCTGCTCTCAAATTCACGATTCTCCTGACTCTGTTTCCTGAGTGTTGGGGTTACAGGTGTGTACCACTATGGTCAGTTTATCTGCTAATTTTCTACCCTGTGATCTTCAGGTTTTTTTGTTTCTTCTGTCTTCTTTTCTTTCCATAATTTACCAAGGATAATCCCTAAAAACAAGAGTATTCCTATTGTGTGGTTGGAAGTAAATTTGTCCCACAGTCATCTGACCTGCGGATGTCTAGCATATAAATTTGGTGGGCCAGATGGGCTCCGATGGCGGCCACAGCAGCATAGTAGGGGGCAGTCTGACCACTGTTGGCTTCCACTAGGCTCAGTGCTCCCAGCATGGTGACCCTGAAGCCACTGAGCCACTGCTTGGTATTCTCTCTGAACAGCAGTGCCGTAGACTTCAGACCAATCAGAGCATCATCTTTTTTGTCCTGATGGGCATAAATAGTATCATGTATCAGTGTCCACATAACTCCAGAGAAATACGGCACACCGATGGGTCACAGGAACCCTTGATAGCAGACCAAGTAGTGCTCCCCAATTAAAAGTCAGCCCCAAGGCTGAGGCCAATATGTGATTCCTTTCATTAGAGGGTAGGTGATGACAAGAAGTAAGGACGCTGCTCCCAGAACTATGCTGTAATAGTTCAGACACAGAAGAATGCCCAGTGCCAAGGTCAACTGTCCCCCAAGAAAGACAAAGGATTGGAAGGTTGAAATGTCTCCAGCTGCTATTGGGCAATTTGCTGTTCTTTTAACCTTTTTATCGTAGTCACGGTCCCACATGTCATTAATGGTACAGCCTGCTCCACGCATCAGAACAGCTCCAGTGCCAAAGAGGGACAGTATGTACCAGTCTGGAAAACAACCTGGTTCAGCGGCTAAACTGATGCTCCAGGTACATGGCAAATACAGTAGATGGGTTTGTCCAACCGCATAAGGCGCAGGTAGGGCTGCAGAGGGCGTGGCGCTGAGTTCACCACCACCACCACGGCCGACAACCCGAGTGTGCGCTCGCAGCTTGCTCCCACTGGTCCCATGTGCCCGCCACCCCTGCCAGGTGTGCCTGGGCCATGGAGTGCTCCTGTGGACCCGGCCGCCGGCCGCCACACCAGCGCCACGGCCCGCAGAGCACACCGCAGGGCCAGCATGGCGCGAGGGTCTCCCTGTAGCCCCAGCTGTCCTGGAACTCACTGTGTAGACCAGGCTGGCCTTGAACTCACAAAGAGCCGCCTGCCTCTGCCTCCCGAGTATTGGGATTAAAGGCGGGGGCCACCTCGCCCAGCTATTTTTATTTTTTTTATGTGTAAGTGTATTGCTTGCATGTTTGTAAGTGCACCTGTGTCGTGAAATGTTGCGGAGGTCAGAAGAGGGCCTCGGATTCCCCTGGAACTGGAGTTAAGGATGGTTCATATACGCCATGACTGCTCTTAACCTCTGAGCCATCTGCCAGCCCCTATTTTTGGTTTTTTTGAGACAGTCTCCCTGTAGCTACAGCTGACCTGGATTCAGTATGGAGGCCACACTGGCCTCAAACTCACAGAGCTCTGCATGCCTCTGCCTCCCAAGTGCTGGGACTAAAGACATGCACCACCACACCCGGCTATTTATTATTTTTTAAATACTTTTATTTTTTTTAAATTTATTTATTATTTTTTGGTCTTTTTGAGACAGGATCTCCCCATAGCCCCAGCTGTCCTGGAACTCACTATGCAGAACAGGCTGGCCTTGAACTCACAGAGATCCGAATGCCTCTGCCTCCTGAGTGTTGGGATTAAAGGCTGTGCACCACCACACCCGGCCTTATTTTATTTTTTAGTGTGTCTGAGTGTATTGCCTTCCTGCTAAGTGCATCTGTGTTGTGCAATGCCCTCAGAGGTCAGTAGAGGGCGTCAGATCCTTTGTTATGCACAATTGTTAACTGCCATGTGGGTGCTGGGTATCGAACCTGGCTCCTCTGTAAGAGCAGCCAGTGCTTTTAACCTCTGAGCTCTCTCCGGCTGCTGTTTTTTACTTCTTAATAGCTTTATGACTCCCACCAAGTTAATTGGCTTTTGAGTGGCATTTTACTTTCCTGTAGGAAATAAAGAAGGGTAATACCTGATGGGAGATTATGATGGAGAAAAGAAGTAAAAATATTATGTTTTAAAACAGTTGTTTTAACTCGAAAATATTTCATAAAAGTGCAAGGCTGGGTGTGGTGTTACATGCCTTCAGTCCCAGCACTGGGGAGGCAGAGGCAGGCAAATCTCTGTGAGTTCAAGGCTAGTCTGGTCTATGTAGTGAGTTCCAGGACAGCTGGGGCTACAGGGAGAGCCTGTCTCAAAAAGACCAATAAAATAATAATAATAATAAAAAGTTAAGGTGTGATTGTTACTTTCACTGGACTTGTAATATTAGATGAACCTGTTATTACTTACTCAGTTATTGCTTCTGTAGTTGTCCCCTCACCCTTCCTGAATTACCAGTTTATGTGTCTACTACCCAGTCACTGCCACCAGTATAAAATATTTTTATTTACCATCCCCGCCCACCTTCAGGAATACCCAGAACCTCTTTTTTAAATTATTATTTTTATTTTATGTGTATGAGTGTATTGCATGCATGTAAGTGTACACGTTGTGCATTATCCAGGGAGGCCAGAAGAGGGCTTCAGATCCCCTGGAACTGGAGTTACAGACAGTTGTTAGCCGTGATCTTGGTGTTGGGATTCAAACCACGTCCTCTGCAAGAACAATCAGTGCTCTTAACTGCTGAGCCAGCTCTCTAGCCCCCTTTTCTTTTTTGTATGTAGGCACTGGCCTCAATCTCAAAGGATTCCCCCTTTATGCGTGCATGTGTGTGTGTGGTGCTGGGAAGGAACCAGGGTCATATACATACTACACAAACACTACCACAGCAACACTCTACCACAATCTGGAATGTTTACTTACTGCAGAAATTTAAGAGTTCTTTGCCTATTTTGGGCAATATCATATATATGTCTATAGAAATCATTTCTTTTTAATGTGCTTCTGGACTATGTAGTAAATATTTAGAACTTTTGTCTTAGACAAAGAGATTGGTCTCTGCAGAGAAAATTGGTGGAATATAGTTACCTTGTTTCCAAAATGAAGGCCAGAGTGTTTTGGAAACTGATAGCCATCCAAAAGGAAGTGCTGGCTGTCAGTTGACTTGTAGCTTCATGGGACCTCATCAGTTTTGATAACATTAATTCAAAGAAGAGAATAGATTAGGTTGAACTCTCCAAATGTACAGTTTAAGGTTTGGTTGAGCAAATGAAATTTGAAATATTTAGGATATTCAAAAGGAGTAGCTAGCATGCTTAAAGGAGAAATAGGCAGAGGGGAAAGAGTTTATTTCATTTTAAGTTACAGTTCATCATTGAGGAAGGCTAAGGCAGGATTCAGGACAGGAATCTGGATACAGGAACTTCATGAAGCAGAGACCATGGAGGAATGATATTTACAGGTTTGTTTCCCTCGGCTTGCTCAGTTACTTTTTTTTTTTGTCTTTTTGAGACAGGGTCTCTCTGTAGCCCTAGCTGGCCTGGAACTCACTATGTAGACAAGGCTGGCCTTGAACTCATAGAGATCTTCCTGCTTTTGCCTCCCCAGTGCTGGGATCAAAGGCATGGGCCACCACACCCAGCTTAGTTACCTTTTCACATAGCCCAGGCCCACACTTATAGGGAAGCCCTCCCATAGCAATCAGAAATCAAGAAATTGCCCCACAGACATGCCCACAGGCCAGTCTGATGGGAGGCAGTTCTTCAGTTGAAATTCTCTCATCTCAGTCTAGGTTTGTGTCAAGTTGACAAAAATTATGACTGTGTATATGCCTGTCTGTGTGCACATGCATGTGGAGGCCAGAGGACAACCTTGAGTGTTATCCCTTGGGAGCTGGTCTACTTTGTTTTGAGACAGCATCTATCACTAGCCTAGGGTGAGTCGGCTAGGCTGGCTAGCCAGTGAGTTACAAGAATCCACTTGTCTCTGCCTCCCAAGTTCTGGGATTCCAAGTATGTACCACCACAGCAGCTTTTTTTTTTTTTTTGGTTGATCTTTTTGAGATAGGGTCTCCCTGTAGCCCCAACTGGCCTAGGACTATGTAGAGCAGGCTGGCCTTATAGATTTCTGGCCTCATAGAGATCTGCCTGATAGATATCTGCCTGCCTCTGCGTGCTGGGATTAAAAGTGTGTGCCACCATACCCATCTTTTTTGGTTTTTTTGAGACAGGGTTTCTCTGTAGCCCCAGCTGGCCTTGAACTCAGAGATTTGCCTGCCTCTACCTCCCAAGTGCTGGGATTATAGGCATGTGCCACCATGCCCAGCCCCCCTCTTTTGAATGTTGGTTTGGGGGATCAAACTCAGGTTTCCCCATGTTTGAAAGACAAGCATTGTACTGACTACATTCTCTCCAGCCCTCATTTTTCTTTTATATTGCCTCCAATTGCCTTTCTGTTTAGTACTTTTCAGTATTTAAAAAGCAAATTTAAGAATTAGGTTGTCTAATGCCGAATATGGTGGCTCAAACATAATCTCAGGTTGGAAGGCTGAGGTAGGAGAATCATAAGTGTAAGGTCACCCTGGGCTACATAGTAAGATTGTGGTCAGCCTGGGAAACGTAGCCAGGCCTTGTCTCTAGCTAAAATAAACTAAGGACTGGTGTGTTGTTTAGTGGCAGAGAACTTGCCTAACATTCACAAGGTCTTAGGTTCCATTCCCTGTACACACGTAAGCACACACACATGCCCTCACCCCCCGAAAAGGACAAAGCCAGGCATGGTTTTACCTGCCTGTAATTTTAGCACTTTTGAGATAGGAGTCTTGAGTTTGAGACTAGTCTGAGTGAGATCTTGTCTTGAAGAAGGAGACAGAGTTTTTTTCCCTTCTAAATATGGCTGTAGGGTATATTGACATTAGCTATATTTGTCTTTGTACTATGTTCAGTTGTCACAAAGTTTAAAAAAAAGTACAGATTAAATAAGAGTTGGTGATGGTATATTATGCTTTTATAATAGAGGCTTTTTTATTGTTTTAAGATCTTTTTTGATTCTGTCTTGATAACTAACGCAGATGAAATCCTGGGTAATGATTTTTTTCATGTGCCCAGAAACTTTCAAAATGTAGGTTTACATTCTAGAGATAAAGATTGATAGAAGTTTGATTTCTAGGTCATTACTTCTCATGCTAAGTTTCTGGACCACTTTGAAAAATTATTGAGAATGTTAAGCCAGGTGTGGTGGTGTATGCCTTTAATCCCAGCACTCGGGAGGCAGAGGCAGGCAGATCTCTGTGAGTTCAAGGCTAGCCTGGTCAACATAGTTGAGTTCCAGGCCAGCTGGGGTTACAGGGAGACTGTCTCAAAAAAAAAAAAAAGAAAGTTTATTGAGAATCTTAAAGAGTGTTTATTTTCCTTTGTGGGCTTTCTCTATCTTTGAAGCACGGTCTCACCATGTTACCCAGTTCACCTTGAACTCAAATCTCCATGCCTTAGCTTTAACCAGCCCACCTCCCTTAACCTTAATCTAACCTGTCATAGTCTGCCGAATAATTGGGACTGTGGGTTCATACCACCATGCTTAGCTTGCTCCTTTCTTCTTCCCTTTCTCCCTCATGAGTGCATGTGTATATACATGCACTGAGGCCAGGGATCAACATCAACTGTCCTCAGTTACTTGCTGCCTTATTTTTTGAGACAGAACCTCAAAACCTGGAGCTTGCCAATTTGGTAGACGTGAGTAGCCAGCAACCCCAGGGATCCTCTTGTCTCTGCCTCCCCAATCCTGGGATTGCAGGTCTGCACCTAGCTTATTCACATAGGTGCTGGGAATTGAACCCAGTTCCTCATACTTGCACCACAAACACTTGACCAACAGCCCGCTTTTTTATTGATATATGGCTCTTCTCATAAAAAACTGTAATTTGGAAGTTGCATTATTTTGTGTGTGTGTGTGTGTGTGTGTGTGTGTGTGTACATGTACATGAAATTAATCCCTGCCTAAGGAAGACAGTTCAGTTCAGTTGCTTTTGTATTCATAGTGTAGCTGTAGATTGGATTGATTGCAGAGTAGGAGGCAGTTCAGGAGATACATAGCTGGAAAAGGGAATAGATTAGTTGCTTTCTTCAGATAATTATGCATCTTTCATAAGAAAACTGGATCAAATGGTAGTTTCTAAAGAGTTTAATAAGGGACCAGCAAGATGACTCAGTGGATAAAAGTACTTGCTACATGCAAGCTTATCGATCTGATTCAGCGCCCAGGACTTGTAGTGAAAGGAGAAAACTGATTCCTAAAAGTTGTCCTCTAACTGCTACACATGTGCTGTAGCATGTATGCATATATATGTGCATACACACACGTGCACACAAATAATCAAATAAAAACTCAAGAAAAACATCTAAGAGGAATTGAAGCTTTTGTTGCTTTTAAAGATCTTATCAAAACATGAAAAAGTATAAGACTTTGAAGGCTTTTTGTTTCATTCATTTGGAGGCAGAGTATCACTATGTAGTCTAGGCTGGCCTGGAACTCACTATGTAGCCCTAGGATGGACTCAAGCTTTGGATCTTCATGGTCTACCTCTTGAGTGTTGGAATTATAGGCAACCTCACACCTATTTCTCTTGGACCATTTTTAATTTGTGAGAGAGGTAGGATGAGGTAGCATCATTAAACTGTTGAGAAATAGAAGATTGTTCTGTGTTTCTGAGGTTCAAGAGGGCCCCCTGTATGAAAAGAAGTTTTAATTTTAAATGTGTATTTAATGAAGTGATCTGGTTGAAGACTCTTCTATTTCCTTCTGGAAATAACCAACTTATATTTTTTTGTTGAGGAGAAGCACAGCAAACATTAGTAGGCAAGTGGGATCAAAAGATTGTCTTTTTTATTTTATTTATTTTTTAACTTGGGGTGCTGGAGATCAAATTGAGGAGGCCAGGGCCTTACCTATACTAGGCAAGTACTCTGCCATTGAACCCCATCTGGTGCCCAACACCATTAGTATTGAAGAAAGGAATTCTAAGGAAGGAGGATAGTAGTGATGGTACCTATTAACTACAGGGTAGAGATAATATGGGGTCCCTGCTATATTAATATTTTTAAAATTTTGAGGGAAGGAAACTCTGTACAAAGAGCTGCCAATTCCTACAAACTGTTCCAAATAGCTAGAGAGGAATGTTTGACTAATCAGTAATCTAAATGTCCTATTTAGATTGGTAACATTCTCTCATATATGAGTGTTGGGAGTGCTGGTAATACAGGGGTGGTATTCTTTTGTCAGTCTGTAGGTATATTGTTAGAGCCATGCAGTGACCACGGTGATAGTGAAGATGGCTATCCTGATAGGTAAGCATCCTTTGTTCTTGATAAATTATTTTGAGATTTGGAAACTTCACACATTTTTGGTTGCATTTTTTAGATGAATATATCCATTATAACATACAGTTTAGGTAATCTAAAAAATAAATCATGTTTCTTGTTTTGATGGGAGACTTAGCACATATTAAATAGCCACAAATATTTAAAGCTTCACAGCTTCAGACAGATATTAATTATAAACATTCAGAGAGAACTCATTTGCGTTCTTAGAGATTCCCCCAAAACTTTGACTTATAGAACAATTACGAATTTGATACTGTAAATATACCTGTCAGTGATATAGTCTGGGAACTGTGGCTAATCAGCCAAGTAATTATAGGATATGTGCTTTAGCAGATAAAGTACAGGGTCTTTCTTATTTGCCTTATTTGTCCTTACCATGTCCCAGTACAGTCTTACGCATTTGGTGCTTGTTTACCTCCCTCACCAATTATAAGATCAGGAGATGTCTGAGACAGTGAGATTTCAACCAAATGTAGAGCCTCCTTAGGTACAGTCCCTTTAAATAAAAGCTTTTGCAGGCTGCTTTAGTCAGTGGATAAAAGTTCTTTCAGTCACTTGGGTTGTGTTACACATTGCATCATTCTTTTAGTTTTCCAAAAGTGCATTATAACATTCTTAGGAAAGGTGATTTGATACTCTGAAAACACATCAGTAGTGAGGGATCTAATACAGCATTACTAATTTGTTGATAGACTGTTGGTAAGGGTAAACTTTTGTTAATGCTGTTGTCTTTTTTAATCGTGAGTAGGAAACCTGTTCTTGGAGGGTAAGTAAATTCTTTGGAGCCATGTCTCTGGAGTGTCCTCATACTCTGAAGGTCCACAGTTTTCCTGCTTACAGCAGTTCCTTGTGCTTCCTTTCAGGAGGCAGGACTGATCCTCTTCCAGCCCAGGGAGTTTTGGAGCTATGGGCTGAAGATATAAGATTAACAGCATTAACAGGCATCCCCAGAATGATGACATCTGGATATGGTAGAGCAATAAGGATCCATTTAGTGAGGACCCAGTCTTTTTGGAAAGCTCTTTCCTCTTCAACTTGTGTTTAGGTTAGCAAACTTGTTTTTAGATTCAGAGTTCTTTGGTTAGGTGTATGACATTTTTGCATGTTTAACGCCCATGTTTCTCAGATTTAAGTGATTAGTCTGCTGAGCAGAATCCAACTCACTCTACCATTGTCTTCCACCCTAAACAAAAGAAAGCCTTGAGCTTATTAGGGAATTTAATCACCAAGGATAAGGTACTTATGTCTATGAGATGACGTCCCATATTTAAATCAAGACTTGTCTTCCAAGTGCTACTATTATGATCGGTTATAAGTAGCACTTAAGTATGTGTATTATAACTTGTCACAGATGTCTTTGAGGAGAATTTCCCACTGTGGGCATATTGATAGCCTACTGTATTAATAGCAGATGCTCTGTTGATTGGCCAAGTAGGTAGTAGTCATTCTTAAAATTGATTTTAAATGGGGTTTACTTTTTCTGAGGGACTAAGATTTTTCCCTTTTTTGCTGCTGTTAGGTTTTTGAGGAAAGCATACAAGTAATATCCTTGGATTACAGGCTAATCTTATGATAGTACACAGACTTAAATGACAGACCTGTACCTCTTCAGAAAGAAGTCTTTGAATGGGAGAATAAACCTATTGGTTAAAACTAACATTTATTTGATAAACTTCCATTATGTATCCATTCTTAGTAGTTTCTATACTGTGGATTTTCTTTTCTTTTCAAAAAGATTTTTCTTTTGGAGGGTGGTTTTGTGTATGGAGGAAATAGTGGAAAGTGTTACTTAATTTTCCTAAACCTGAAGTGATTCTGTGGATCTTTTCAGTATTGTGTGATTTTTCAGATATAGGGCTCCAAAGAATAGGCATATGCCCTGTTGTCATTGTCTCCACAAATTTTAAATGCTAAGCTACATTGGGGAAGAGAAGAATCTAGGTAAGAAATTAGTAGTAGTAACCTTTTTATTCTTTGTATACTAACAATTTTACTTGTGTTTTTAGGAAGGAATATTTGTTATGTGGCAGTGATAAATTGCCACCCTTGATTCTGGTAAGAATTATTTTTGTATTATAGTTCTTAAAAATGTTGCTTACTGTGTCATTTATTATATCTGGCCTTTAACCCTTGCATTGAATAAGCTGAAAGGAGATATAAATATCACTCATTAAATATGTTGCAGTTAAGCAGCAACTAATATACCACTTTTGGTTATAAGATTGTTGGTTATGAAAGTGCTTTCCTGAATTTGAGATCCAAACTTAATCTCCCAGTAAGACAATTATTTTTATTTTTATTTATTTTTTTGGTCTTTTTGAGACTGTAGCCCCAGGTGGACTGGAACTCACTATGTAGAGGCTGTCCTCAAACTCACTGAGATTGCCTGCCTCTGCCTCCCGAGTGCTGGGATTACAGGTGTGCACATCCAGTAAGACATTTATAATAAAATTATAAGTTTACATTTGAAAATAGTTTGGATAATAGGAATGGGACTGTTGGCTTTATAGGCATAAAGTAATAAAAACTTTTAAAAACTACAAATAAGAAATAATAAACTAATAAAAATTACAAAAAGCTGTGTATATGCTCATTGTCTTTAAGCCAGTTGTCAAAAGCTTCATGGTTGTGAAATGCATTCTTTATTTTAAAATACAGGATTCTAGTAGCAAGATGCATGATTTGAATGCCAACACTGAATCAGAAGTGACAGGAAGTCAAAGTGTTGGTGTTCAAGGAGAAGCAGCATGTATACAGATTGCACATTTAGATCTGAAGAGTGTTTCTGATGGTGATAAATGGGAAGGTAATTTCATACAAACATTATTTTCCTAATACTGTTGATTTAATTGTAACTGAAATTACTCAAAGAAGTAATGAGACTGCTGCCCTTTTGGACAGTGCTTTCCATCCTGATCTCTCCAATCGGAGATAAAGTTTTTTGGTTTTGTTTTGTTTTTTTCTTAAGTACATTAGTAGGGCAGCTCTCTCATGAATCAAGAATTTCACTATTTGACCTACTAGCTTTGAGAATGAATGTTGCAGCTGTTGGTGCATGTGTGTAATCCCAGTATTTGGGAGAGGTGAGGCAGGAGGAACATGAGTTTCAAGGCCATTCTGGACTACATCATGAGACTGGCTCAGCACCCCTCCCCAAACTGCACTCCCCTGTGCTACCAATCATAGCAGAATTGATTAAAAAATCACCTTAGAGTAGGTTTTTTAAAATTGTTAAATCAGATGCCAACCAATTTAACAGAGGGTATCTAGCTATCTTTCCTTAACAATCATCAGGGAATTGTTTTTTGTTCTTTATTTAAAAAATCTTCAAGGGTATGTCTGAGTAAAGATTGTACCATATACCTGTGTTAGTTTACAAAAGTATGTTGTGGAGACCCTAAAATTTGCACCAAGGAATGACGCTTAAATTTAACAAGCAGCATGGGCATATGCATTTCTTAAAACTTAGCAAATACATGCTAAAGATTTTTTCTTTTCTTTATATATGTAAAGATTTTACATTAAACATAAATAAACCAATATTGAATTTTATTGAATTATTTGCTTGCTGAAAAATACCAGTAACTGCAATTTACTTTGAAATCTATATTAAAAAGGTGACCAATGAGATGAAGTATTATATGGCAGTTATAATAAAATGTTAATGGTATAATCTGTCATTGATGTATGGGTATTTCAGCTTTGCTGTATTTTTGTCAACTTTGAAGTAGATAGAATGCTGGAGGAGGAGGAAAACAAGCAACAAATTTGGATCCATGAATCTTCGTGGATCATAAACCTTCCTAGATAAAAAACAAGACAACTGAGGACTCTTATACCAAGTGGCATATTTGGTTAAAGATCCCTGGGCTTGTCGCTTGACAAGTTACTTAATGACATACAGTAGCAATTATAAGAGGAATTGCAGTGCCAGTGCCACTTGATGATGATTTCAATGTGTATGTGTTTTTGTTGTTCTTGTTTTTCAATCTAACATCTAGCTATTTCTTAAAAGTTCCTACCAAATCCTTCTCTGTGCCAGTCTTTATTGTTGTCCCTGGAACCCCACTAAGTTTTGCTCTCTGACTTTGCCATGCCCAGTGGCATATTGTGAGCCTTAAACTACATTAGGAAGTTGTTTTTTGTTTCTTTTGGTCTGGATTATTCAGGACTTTTAGAATTCATGAAGAAGCTCCCTTGAGAATTTATGTTAGTAGACTGGTGGCAATGAATATCAACTGTCTTTCTTAGGTATTTACTGAAAAAGAGCAGTGGCAGGACTGGAGAGGTTAAGAACACTGGTTGTTCTTGTAGAAAACCCGGCTTCGAATCCCAGCACCCACATGGCACCTAACAACTGTCCATAACTCCAGACCCAAGGGATCCGACAGCCTCTTCTGACCTCCGAGGGCATTGCACAACATGGGTCCACTTACCTACTTGCAGGCAATACATGCATACACATAAAATAAAAATAATAAATAAAATTTGAAAAAAGACAAAAGAGCAGTGGCTAATGAGAGCATTCCTGGGAGCCTTAGTAGGAAAGCCTTTTCTTCTCAGATGAAGATGGGCTTAGGATGAAGGGCTTTTGCTTCTTCCTCCTAGGGGATACAGATAAATAACCATTTATGATCTTTGACAGGAGGTTCTGATCCTATTTTAAGCATGGAAGAGTGAGTGTTTTCCATGGTCTAGAGAGACTAGTCATTCTCTCTCTAGCTTCAGCTTTCTGGGGACTCCCCAGAGAGAACTCGGTATGCTGGATTGTCTTTATTTTTTTTTCCTTGTCAGAAAGCAACCTATAGTTTGTTGGAGGGAAAGGGGAATCCTTGATTTTCAATGCCTGTGCTGCTTTATTAACTATCTTCTGACTCATCAGTCATGACAGGTTTTTGTAGGTCTCCTGCTGACTTTTCCAGGAGTAGAAATCAATGATCTTCAGAAACTCAATATTATTAGATGAGTGAACTTCCTAGCCCTGAGAGCGTGTAGCTGTCAAAACCCACAAATATGAACATTGATTTTTCTAGGATTAGATGTTGGAATGTTCTAAATAAATGTTTTAAGATAGCGAATTTCTTAAGACTTTGGGTATTTTGAAATCCATAGACATACTTTGATGTGACTGTAGTAGAGAAATGGGGATGATTCATATCTAGGCCCACCTCTTTATTTCCTGGTTTTTTTTTTTTTCTTTTGTTTTCCTCAAAGGGTGGTTAGCAGAAAGCAGTCAGCAAGTGGGTTATGTATGTCTACCACAACCAGTGTAAATTTGTTGTTCAAAAGTTTTAATGGAGGTAGCCACCATCTTTCCCTCAGGTTCTCTTCTGCTAACTTTGGAATGAAGTATAATTGTAGGTTCTTTTCAAAGTATGAACCAAGGAAGACTCATGTTTGTTTGTTTGTTTGTTTTTTCTTTTTGGTTCTGAGGATTGAACCTAGAGCTTTATAGATGCTAAGCAAGCACTCTGTCACTGAGCTGCAACCTCAGCCCTTCAAGGGAGATTTGTTTCATTTAAATCAACTGTACTGAAAAACTTTAAACAGTACCTGGTTAAAAGTTTCTATTTCTTGACTTTTATGTTTGAGTTTAATAATAATCGCTTTTGGTTTTTGCCTTACTTGCTGAAATGGAAATGTATGTTTAAAGCCTGATTAGTAGTAATTTCTTTGAACAAGTTTTTAGCAGAATACCTAATGGGTCTTAGGGAAATAGTTATCTTTGGCTTTGTGTTATATGTATGGTTTGTTCTGCCTGTGCTGTGTGTTCACTTTAGTATTTTTTGCCATTTTTTCCATTTTATTAGCATCATGCCTTATCACTTTTCCCCTCATTGATTTCAAAACAATGCATCTGCAGAGAGATGGGGAGGGTAAGTATGGTTCACCGTAGTTTAGTTTTTCACCCTTTCATGGTTTGCTTTGTCTGTTGTTTCATTGACCCTTCTCCTCCTGTCCCCAAATCTTGGGAAAACTGCTTTGGGGTAAAAACTCAGAAAAACAATGTTTTTGTTATTTTCTTCTTTTCTTAAAACATACAATTTCTCATAAAATGTTCATTACTAGTTGTTTTTGTTGGGGCACAGGTACAAGGGTTGCTTTGAAATCACTGCATTGCTGAGTTTATTGTAGGAGTACATGCTCTGTAGCTACATTTTAGTTACCAGATTTATCTGAGCCTCAAAAACAAGCTGAGTTATTTTCTAAAAACCCTTTAAAAAGATAATGCTTGAAACAGCTAATGCAGAGTTAAACTATATTAATGAAAAAGCTGTCTTGACTGTTGTCTAAAGAAAAAGACAACTTTAAGCCAGGTATGGCTTAATCCCAGCACTTAGGAGGCAGAGGCAGGCATATCTCTTGAGTTTGAGCCCAGCCTGGTCTACATAGTGAGTTCCAAGTGAGTTGGGGCTATAGGGAGACCCTGTCTCAAAAAGGCCAAAAATAAAAAAGGCCACTTAAAAATTTTGTCTGTGTGCAGAGGTATTAGTTATATTAGCATGGTTTCATTGGTGAGTATGACAGGATTGCTACAATAAGATAAAGGTATTTAAGGAGAGCTACTACTGTTAAGTTTTTCCTTGTGAGCATTAAATTATTAAACAGGAGTCTTATAACAGAAAATAATCGTCATAATTTAATGTTAGAATTAACATTATTTCACAGTTTAATGCTAGGTCTTGACAGGGTGAGTTAAGTCCTCTTTCAAAATCAGACATGCTACCATTCTGCCACAAGGCTGCTAGCTCCTCTTTTGGAAATATTAACAATTCTGTGCAGTCAGTCCCATTTCTTAGTGTTCTGTGTAGCATGGTGAAAACTTAACATTTTAACATAGCCAGCCACTTGATAGTGAGAGAGAATCATATGCCTGTTGAATGTTCACTGTAGAGAATTTTACTTAAAATGCTTTTCTATATAACATCTTTAGAATATTGAATTAGGACTATGTTAAATAACATCTTTAGAATTTTTTATTTTTGGTCTTCTTTTTTTGAGACAGGGTCTCCCTGTAGCCCCTGCTATCCTGGAACTCACTATGTAGACCAGGCTGGCCTTGAACTCAGAGAGATTCGCCTGCCTCTGCCTCCTATGTGCTGGGATTAAAGGCGTGCGCCACCACGCCCATCCTCCATCTTTAGAATTTTAAAGAACTTTGTAGTGTTCTTTCTTGCTTTGCTACTGGGTTCAAGCATTTAAAGTGTAGCTCTTTATGTGAAGATAGAATTCTGGACTGAAGAGTGAAGTTGGATAATTTTAAATGACAAAAGGAGTTAGGAATCTTCTAGTATCTCTTGCTTTGGTCTTTTTCAAAATGTTTATGAACCACTACATGATGATAAGAGTTAAGGAGTATATAGCTGATATTTTATGACTTTTCCATGTTGACTCAAGGTACCCATGGTACTATCCTTTGTGTTTATTTTATAGAACCGTTTCCTGCTTTTAAGTCTTGGCAGGAGGACTCTGAGTCTGGAGAAGCTCAGCTTTCTCCACAAGCTGGAAGAATGAATCATCATCCCCTGGAAGAGGACTGCCCTCCAGTATTATCACATCGCAGTTTAGATTTTGGGCAAAGCCAGCGCTTCCTACATGATCCAGAAGCATTGGATTTCTCGTCAAAGGCCCTTTCCTTTACTAGGTATTTGATTATGTATTTATAAGAAGCAGTTCTCATTTTGTACCAAGATCCTTTGAAAGATTTACTCTTCCAGGCCTGCAGTTGAAAGCTGCCTTTCTTAGTTCCTAAAGCATGTTTTTGTAATTTTTTACTATTAAATTCTGAATTTATTGAGTTATATGTAGTACTTGGGGTTTAATCTTAATAAGACATTTCCTCATGATGTATTCCTCATTCATTTATTCATTGAGGATTGAAACATGGAGCTCTAAAAGCTGAGAAGTAAGTGCAGCTGATTCCAAATGTTTTATTTATACTCAGTTGCCTCAGTTGGGGTAGAGTGGAGACTATAATCCTGGCATTCTCCAACAGCATCGCAGAATAGGCAGACTTTCCAGAAGGAACTAACCTGCCATTGTGCAGACCATGATGCTATCCAGTGAGATGGCTCTGTAGATAAAGGTGCTTGCTGACCTCCACACGCCATGATATCCATGCATCCATACATATGATACATCAACAACCCCCTGCCCACAAATGAAGCATCCAAGGTAGCCAAGGCGCAGAAGTTTGTGAAGAAGGATATGTAGTCTCTGCTGTGATGGTGAATCTCATACCTTCATTCATTAGGCATGGTTCAGCAATTAATTGCCAAGACAATGGTTGGTTTTCCCAGTTCAAGCTGTAATGCTTTTTCAACTTCTGGAATTGAAATAGTTTCAAGAAACCAAAGTTGCTAAGAACTTCAACTCAAACAGCACCTCATGAAGTAATAGAGGAGAAAGCAGCATATTTAAGTGCACCTTCTTACCTTGCCAGGGGAGAGTATAGCCTGTCAGTCATGTTTTAACGGAAGCTAATTTTGCTCTTGAAATGGAGGCTCTGGTTCCCAGTATTTCTATTCAGATAACTTTAAAAATTATTAGTATTGTGTGCGTGTGTGTGAGCGAGACAGAGAGTGTGTTTGAAGGGACCTATTCTGTGCCATGGTATGCATTGGAGGTGAAAAGACAACTTTATATAGTCTTTTCTTTCCACCTTTTTGTGGGTTCTGGGAATTGAACTCAGGTCATCAGGCTTGCATGGCAAGTACTACCTCTATCTAACTGGTGAGTCATCTTGCTCTCCCAGGTAACTTTTTTGATTATCAGAGAAGGTAGACAGTTGATTGTGCACATGAAGATACAGATACTACAAATACAACTATTCTTCCAAAAAGCACCACATAACAAGGGAGGCATCCTTCAGGTATTGAAAGAGGTGCTGCTGCATTTTTAGGGAATTAAGCAGCCATAGGTTTTACTCCTTCCTGCTGGTCTGTAGACGAGACAGTGAGTGGAAAAAATACTACATAGATCACAGCCGGGCGTGGTGGCGCATGCCTTTGATCCCAACACTTGGGAGGCAGAGGCAGGCGGATCTCTGTGAGTTCAAGGCCAGCCTGGTCTACATAGTGAGTTCCAGGACAGCAGGGGCTACAGGGAGACCCTGTCTCAAAAAGACAAAAAAAAAAAAACACAAAAATCAAAAAAAAAAAACAAAAAAAAAAACACAAAAATCAAAAAAAAAAAACAAAAAAAAAAACACAAAAATCAAAAAAAAAAAACAAAAAAAAAAACACAAAAATCAAAAAAAAAAAACAAAAAAAAAAACACAAAAATCAAAAAAAAAAAACAAAAAAAAAAACACAAAAATCAAAAAAAAAAAACAAAAAAAAAAACACAAAAATCAAAAAAAAAAAACAAAAAAAAAAACACAAAAATCAAAAAAAAAAAACAACAAAAAAAAAACTACATAGATCATAACACAAAATCAACTCATTCTCCTTTGAAGGAGAAGAACTTCCTCCAAATGGGGACAAATTGAGTCATCAGATTTTGGAACAACCAACTGGGGCTGGAGAGATAACTCAGCAATTAAGAACACTCACTGGCTGCTCTTGCAGAGGACCTGGGTTTAGTTTCCAGCATAAACATGGTGGCTAACAACGGTTGAGAACTCCAGTTCCAGGGGATCTGATGCCCTCTTCTGGCCTGTGGGCATTGCACATCATGAGTACATTTACATTCAAGCAAAGCACTCATATACATGAAATATAGATAAATAATTTGAAAATAAGGCTCAGCTGGGTATGGTGGCACATGCCTTTAATACCGGTAAGGCAGGTGGATCTCTTGAGTTTGAGACCAGCTTGGTCTGTGTCTAGATCTCTATGAATTGAGGCCAGCCTGGACTACATAGTGAGTTCTAGGCCAGCCACGGCTACATAGTGAGACCCTGTCTCAAAGAAACAAAAATAATAAAAAGTAAAAGGCTCAATATAGGCCTCCCTGTGCTCCTAGATAATGACCACATTCCAAGGTGGGAACTCTCTCAGCTAGATGACCAGGATACCTACTAGGGAATGCTAAAGCTGTTCTTCATGAAAGAACTGGAACAGAGTGTGAAATGTGTGAGGCTTACATACTGGCTTTTCTCATTCAGTTGGAAAACTGTAGAGAACAATGATAGGCCCAGCAATGGTAAAGAGTGTTTAGGTTAACATTATAAACATCAAATTCAAGCTTTAGAAGAGCTTTAAAATATTTTCACAGGGAGCCGGGCATGGTGGCGCATGCCTTTAATCCCAGCAGGTGGATCTCTGTGAGTTCAAGGCCAGCCTGGTCTACATAGTGAGTTCCAGGACAGCTGGGGCTACAAGGAGACCCTGTCTCAAAAA
>NW_008339573.1:1487801-1503782 GCF_000622305.1 Nannospalax galili
TTCACAGGTAAAATGAGTGCAAACGTACTTTGGTTAATAAAAGCAGCTTTTCAGAAAGTATAAAATTCTAAGTTGCTTATTTATTTAATGACAGGAACCTCCTGCATGTTGGGATTATAGGCGTGCATACAACAGACATGGTTTATGTGGTGTAGAGGCTCAAACTCAGAGTTTTCTATATGCTAGGAAAGCAGTCTGCTCATTTAACTACATCCCCAGTCCTAAAATTCTAGTTTACATGTGTTTTATTATTAGAAAACCTCAAATTTCTTTTATTGAACAACAATGAAAAGAGTTTTATTGTCTTAAGAGCTAATGGAGCATGTGTGTGGCTGAAGAGAAGGCTCAGGGGTTAAGAGCTGCTAACAGCCCCCTGTACCTCCAGTTCCAGGGTGATCAGATGCCTCTGGCCTCCACAGACACCTGCACTCAGATGCACAGACACACACGTACAAAGAAAATGCTGGACTGGAGAGATGCCTCGGAGGTTAAAAGCACCGGCTGCTCTGACAGAGGATCTGGGTTGTTCCCAGCACCCACATGGTGGCTAACAACTTTCTGTAACTTTAGTTCCAGGGAATCCGATGCCCTTTTCTGACCTCTGAGACCACTGCATGCACATGGTACATTTACATACATGAATGCACACAAAACACTCATTCATAAAATAAAAAATAAATTAAAAAAATAAGGGTTAACATGACATGTACTTCCAAATGCTGTAAGAGTAGGCAACTGTTCTGAATATTCTTAAATTTTTCTTTTTAATTTTTATGTGTATGAATGTTTTACCTACATGTGCAGTACTTCTGGCAATGTCTGCAGATGCCAAAAGAGGGTATTGAATTCCCTGAACTGGAGTTATGGATGAATGTTAGCTGCCAAGGGGTGCTGAGAACCTAACCTAGGTCACCTGAAAGAGCAGCCAATGCTCTTACAATGTGTGTGTATAATTTATTGTGTTTGAGACAAAGTCTCACTGTGTAGGCCCAGCGAATATGGAACTCCCTTTGTAGACCAGGCTGGTCTCAAATTCATGGAGATCTGCGTGCCTCTGCTTCCTGAGTTGGGGCTGCCGGGGGGAGCTAAAGGCATCTGCTACCACATTTGGCTAAAATATATATTTAGAGCCTGGTATGGTGGCACACTGGGGGGGGGTAGAGGCAGGCACACTGTGAGATTGAGACCAGCCTGTTGTACTTAGTGAGGTCTTGGCCAGCTGGGGCTTCAGTGAGACCGTGTCTCAACCACCTCTCCACATTTTTTTTTTGGATTAATCTTCTAAAATATAAGCACTCCCAGTTAGATGTGTTTGAGTTATTGATAAAATGTATTTGATTTTTATATTACAAGTTTATAAAATAGATTTTTGTGGAAACTTAAAAACATCTTAACATTGATTCTGAATGTCAGCTGTTGTAGATTGAACACCTAGAACTCAGAGCTGTTAGATACCTTTCTTTTCTGATTTTGTTCAAACAAGTTTTAAAGAATTCCAGACTCTGTATTACCAGTTGTGTTAGCTGATTTCTTTATTAGCTGTCCTTTAGTGTTAGAGATTTCATTTGACTCAAAAATTATTATTTGGTCGGGCGTGCTGGCCCACGCCTTTAGTCCCAGCACTTGGGAGGCAGAGGCAGGAGGATCTCTGTGAGTTCAAGGCCAGCCTGGAGTTTCAGGACAGCTGGAGCTACAGGGAGACCCTGTCTCAAAAAGACCCAAAAAAAAAAAATTATTGTTTCTATATGTGTGTGTGTGTTTGCACATAGGGGTGTGCATGTCACAGTTCACCAGTGGATGCGAGAGCATAAATTTCAGGGGTCCATTCTTCTACTATGGGTTCTGGGGATTGAACTGAAGTGAGCAGGCTTGTGTGGTAAGCACTTTTACCCACTGAGCCATCTCACCAGACTAGCCCTAACTTTGCTTTTGAAAACTTTTTTCCTATTGGGGAGTGAGCACACATGCCACAGTGCTCGTGTTGAGGTCAGAAGTCAAGAGGTCAACTTAGTGGAGTCAGTTCTCTGCTTTTACGTTTACATGGGTTTCATAGATGGAATTAAAGTATCTTTACCTGCTGAACCTTCTTGTCCTAATTTCACTTTTAAGTTGCCCTTATTAGTAATAGTAGTTTATCAGGGCAATAAATAGTATAGTGTTGATACATGAAAGTTTAATACACAGTGTTGGCCTGTTGTTTTAATTCAGAATTCGAAGATCATCCTTTAGTTCAAAAGATGAAAAAAGAGAAGACAGAACACCTTATCAGTTGGTCAAGAAACTTCAGAAAAAAATCAAACAATTTGAGGAGCAATTTGAAAGGGAAAGAAATAGCAAGGTAAGTTTGTAGCACTGCCTAGACCAAGTTTGATTTAATACCAGCATTGAGAGGCGGGACTTTGAAGACCATTATTCCAGCTCTTAGAGAGAGAGAGAGAGAGGAGAGAGAGTGGGGGGAGGAGAGAGAAGGGAGGGAGAGAATCTCAGATGCTAGAGAAACCATGATTATATACACATGAGAGCCAACAAATCCTTAGTTCCTTTGATTTCTGGGCCAATATTCTTGCCATTGCACCATTGCATGTTTATGTTTCCATTAACAAACACTTTTTAGATTTTTTTTTTATGTCTTACTTTTTGAGTTTTTGAGACAGGGTCTCCCTGTAGCCCTCCCCCTGGCCTGGATCTCAGTATGTAGAACAGGCCAGCCTCGAACTCACAGAGACCTACCTGCTGGGATTAAAGGCATGCGCTACCATGCCTGGCCCCTTATTAAAATTTTTAAACCAAATTCTTTAACAAATCATATTTCTGCTCTGACAAAACCCACAAATGCCAAAAGAAAAGAGTGTGGGAGAGAAAGTGTGTGTGTTTTAATAATTAGAGCTGTGTGAAGTAGAAATAGTCTAATACCTAGAAACAGAAGACCTGTGTTCAAATCTGGGTCAGTTGTCTGACCCTGCTTTGGAAGAGCTTTTACTTAATATCCTGCCCTAGTGAATTAAAATGAGGATTGATTGAAGTTTTTGTTCTTGGAACCATAAATACTTTTTTTTTTTTTTAAACTTTTGTCAAACCCAATGTTTAATTTTTCTTGTGATATAGTTTGTTAAAAGGATAAATTTCAACACTGAACAAAAAACAAGGTGGACACCTGATAAAAACACCTGAAATTGACCTTTGCCTGTCACACATGTTCTCACGGAATAAATTAACTTGCTTATCACAAGTCCTTAATTTTTCAGCCTTCCTACAGTGATATTGCAGCTAACCCGAAGGTATTAAAATGGATGACAGAGCTTACCAAACTTCGGAAGCAAATTAAAGGTAGAAAATGTGCATTTTGTAGAAAATCTGTGTTTTTAAAACATTCTTTATAATTCTGTGAGAATTAAATTTTTTGACCATTTTAAATCATGGAACTTTTTTGAAAAAATAAATTTTCCTTTGTTCTATTATTAGTTAAGGCCATACTAAGAGATGGGAAACCTTGTGCTGTGTTCTTTCAAATGTCTTTCCTTTATATGTATTAATGTATTAGTAGTATTTTTTTGAAAGATACCCTAGATTATACGTAGGTGCACTAGTATTATACAGCTTATCTTAAATATATTATAAATATTAAACAGCTTTGGGTTTTGGTAGGTGTGGAAGGGTACAAATTTTATCTAAGAAAGAATATACTTAGAAGGTGGGAGTACATCTAAGTGGTTAGAGTACTTGCCTAGTATGAGCGAGACCCTGTTTCATCTCCAGTCTCTCAAATTTTTTTTTTTTAAACCTAGGTTTAGTGAATTTTTAAAAACTATTTTAATTTTTTTGATGTGTATTATGTCTTGCATGTATGTAAGTACACCCATGTCATGCAGTGCTCATGGAGGACAGAAAAGGATATTGGATCCCTTGGAACTGGAGTTTCAGACAGTTGTTAGCTACCATGTGGGTGCTGGGAATTGAACCTGGGTCTTCTACAAGAGCAGCCAGTGCTCTTAACCTCTGAGCCCTCTCTTCAGCCTCCCTGTAGTGAATTTTTGACACTGCAAAAACTAATTGATAAATTATAAATTCTTCCTAAACCCTAAACTATATAGTGCCATATATTTTTGCATATTAGCAATTGTTAACATATATTTATTCTGTGGGTGTTTACTGAGTATGCTTAATGATAATTATTGGCGCCTGGAGAGATGTCTCAGTGGTTAAGAGCACTGATTGCTCTTGCAGAAGACCTGGATTCGAATTTCAGCACCCACATGGTGGCTAATAACCGTCCATAACTTCAGTTCCAGGAAATCTTACACCCTCCTCGGGCATTGCACAACATGAGTGCACTTACATACATGCAGACAATACACTCATATACATAAAAATAACAAAATTTGTAAAGAAAGGGTTTATAATATTAAATATTCAGACACTTCCCCCCTTTTAAAAAATTTATTTATTATTTTTATTTTATGTGTATGCATGTATTACCTGCATGTAAGTAAGTGCACCCGTGTTGTGCAATGCCTGTGGAGGATAGAGGAGGCTGTCAGATCCCCTGGAACTGGAGTTATGGACAGTTGTTAGCTGCCATGTGGGTGCTGGGATTCAAACCTGGGTCTTCTGCAAGAACAGTGTTCTTAACCACTGAGCCATCTCTACAGCCCCCACTTCCCCCCTTTTTAAAGGATTATTTAAAAACCACTTTTCTGTATGAAACTCTGTATTTTAATAATGAAATGGAAATCTTTTTTAAAAGTTAAAACCTCATTTAATTTTATGTCTTAAAAGGTTTATACTGAGTACAATATTGTATAACTGTAATGATTCAACTGTAAAACTAAAAATATACAGCCAATTTTGAAGGAGATGCATCCTAGTTCAGAAAATTGTTATTGAATATGTCAATGCTGATGTAATGAAATGCTTCTTCTAAGTATGTGGTTATTAAATAATTTAAAAAACAACAACAAAAAACTAAACATCAAGAACAAAAAACCACTTTCCAGGCCTGGAGAGATGGCTCAACTGTTAAGAGCACTGGCTACTCTTGCAGAGGACCCGGGTGTAGTTCCCAGCACCCATATGGTGACTAATAACCACCTATAACTCCATTTTCAGGGGGTCTGATGCCCTCTTCTGACCTCTGCGGACATTGCACAACATGAGTGCTCTTAATGTACCTGCAGGCAATACACTCGTACACATAAAATAAAAATAATAAATAAAATATTTAAAAAAAAACTAGTTTCCACATTAATTTTTGTCATTAATTTTCTTCCACTCTTACTGTCATATATCCATCCTTTACATAGATGGCCAGAACTATCTTTTTAAAATATGTTAATTTTGCGGAGGGATCTTTTTGAGACAATATCACCCTGTAGCCACAGCTGGCTTGGAACTTGCTATGTTTACCAGGTTGGCCTGGATCTCTCAGCATCTCACAGTGCTGGGATCAAAGGCCTGCATCACCATGCCCGGCTTATCATGTTAAAACCTTTCTATGGGCTTTCCTTTCCATTTAGAATTATTCTAAATCCAAGCTCTACAATGGCTTTTAAGGCCTTGAACTCTGCCCTTTGTTGATTTTTATCATGTTTATTTCATTTTATGTTTTCAAACATGCAAAGATTTAGGACTTTTGTACAGGCTCTTGCCTCAATTGGGGACAAATGACTTTTCCCCTTAAATCTTCTGTGCTAGGTCAGCTCTTCCTATTAATCTGTATTCAAGACCAGAATGACATCATTCAGAGAGACCTTGTTTGTCAATCCCATGTAGTAAACTCCTCCACAAAGCACACTCCTTTTAGCACCGTGACTCCCACTTGTATCTTTGTGTGTGTGTGTGTGTGTGTGGGTGTATTTGGAGGCCAGAGTTCTACAATGACTGTCTTCCCCAGTCATGCTCATTTTATTCAGTGCTTGTATTTTGTTGTTGTTGTTTTTGAGACAGGGTCTATTTGTAGCCTCAGCTGGCCTTGAACTCACAGAGATCCTCCTGCCTTTCTGCCTCTAGAGTACTGGGAATAAAGATGCTCGTATTTTTTTAGGCAGTCTTCTCCCACTTGGATTTCACTATTTGGCTAGCCTGGCTGGCCTGCAAGCCCCAGGGATACTTATGTCGCCTCTCACTTAGCACTGGGATCATAGGTGTGCGTCCCCGCACTGATTTTTTTCATATGGGTGCTGGCGGATCTGAACTCAGGTCCTCATGCTTGCACAGCAAGAACTTTACCAACTGAGCCATTTCCCCAGTCCTCTCTTTTACCTTTTTCATAACACTTAGCAGTCTTTGAAATTACTAAATTTATTTGTGTAATTGTATAATTATTGTTTTCCTTCTTTAATGTGTGCTCCATAAAAATGTGTTTTGTTTACTACTTGTCTTTAGTACTTATTATAGTATCTTGCTTTATAGTAGCCTCCTTACAGCTATTAAAAGGATGAATATAATTCTTCTGTTGCTATATGTATAATTTAAATGCATAACTTTGAAATGTCTGAGCCTATATACTATCAATTATTAACCTATTCTCTTTTTTTCTGAAATTTAGATGCAAAACACAAAAACTCTGATGGAGAATTTGTACCTCAGACACGTCCACGTAGTAACACTCTTCCAAAAAGTTTTGGCTCTTCTCTAGACCATGAAGATGAAGAGAATGAAGGTGAACCTAGAGTCATTCAGAAAGAGAAGAAGCCTTCTAAGGAAGCAACTCTTGAACTGATTATGAAAAGATTGAAGGAAAAACGTGCTGAGAGGTGCCTTCCAGAAGATATCAAGGTAATGTTTGTTGATCCTTGGTTTCTGCCCAGGATAGCCTTTAGAACCCCTGAAGCAAAGTAATTATCATAGCAGGATAGAGATATCTAGGTATTTTGGCTTGTCTACTTCTTAGGTTGCAGACTGAGAAATATGCTTTTATCAACATTCCAGAAGTGCCAGATCTTCCAGGAGTTGAATCACAGTAATGGAACTTAAAAAACTGGAGTGTTATGGATTTATTCATGTTCAGTTGGCAAGATGAGTGTGTAGAGCATGAAATAGCCGAGTCTGAATCTGGTAGCTGTATATTGTACTCTTAGTGCTAATCTGTTAGTATCTGGCATAAACTATGTATTCTGTCACCTGGTCCTTTCAACAATTCTATGAGGGATATAGATGTGATATTATACATTAAAAATATTACATTGAAAACTGAGCATAGTGGCACATGCCTGAAATATTGGATTGGGGAGGAAGAGGCAAGGAGGATCAAGAGTTCAAGGCCAGTCTCAGCTACATAGTAAATTTGAGGCCAGCCTGGCTACATGAGACCCTATCTCAAAAAAGTAAACCAACTAAACAAAAAAAAAAAAGCCCCCAAACCCATGTGATATTATGGCTAGCAGGATTAAATGAATTAAGTTTTCTGAGGAACCATTACTCTTTCTTTGTGTGGTATATGCACGTGCACATACGTGTATAGGTATATGTACCTGTGTGCACAGAGGCCAAAGGAGGATGTTCAGTGACCTGTTCTATTACTCTTTTTCACTGAACCTGGAGGTGTAGGCCCCATGATTCAGGAACCGTTATACAGGAATCCTTAGTCAGTAAAGGTTGTCCCTAAGGCAGTCCAGGTAGAACAGTTGGTAACCCAAGACATACATGAGGAGAGATTGCTGGGTAGGTAGTCTTAGGTAAACTTTTGTTATCTATTGCAGGAATATAATCTAAAGCGATATTTTTAACAGGATATTGTACAGTGAATTTTTTTTTTTTTTAATTTCTAATTTCTCTCTGGTCAGAGATTGGGAACTGTTAATCATTTCTGAAAATAAGAATTTATATCGTCTAGTTGAAGGGTATTCCTTTGGAACATAATGGTTCATTGAGGTAATGGGTGAGCCTGTGGAACAAATTCTGTGAACAAATAGATTTGTGGAGTTCTGTCAATTCTGCCATTCAGAACACTAAAAAAGGCATTATAAAGACTGTACCAATGTACCAATTCCAATAGTGTCAGCATGCACAAGACCCATGCACATTTAGGCAGACAAAAACCCACACAGAACTGTGGAAATGAACAGCAAGCCCCAATCTTAATCAAAGAATTATTGGTAGCTGATTGCTACTTGGTGAAGAAGAACTGATCTGAAAGGAGAGACTCTAGATAGGCTGACTAAACCCTGGTGGATGAACTTGCACTGAGGGACATCTTGGGACACTAACTTTACATAATAGGCTTTAATACCAATGACAATGTATGAACTCCAGTGAGGAGGGGGCTATGGGAGGGGGGCCAAAGGGGAAGGGGGTAGGGAGTATAAAGATGATTATATGTATGAAATACACAAAAATTCAATAAAAAAAAGAAAAGAACGTGTCAGCTCATTCAAAGGAAAACACGAGATTGTAGAGTAGAAGTCTGAGGTCACAAATAGACATTGTTGAGTTTTTTTCTAGGCTCTTTCTATTATACTGCTGCCAGGGTTTCAGGGTTTCCTTAGTATTACTGGGCCGTAAAACCAGTGAACGTGTGTGAGACGTGTGTGTGTATCCACTAGTCTTGTTTGTTTTATGAGTTTTTGTTTTGCTGTTGATTAAACTCAGGGGCACAAGTCAGGCACATTACTACTGAACTATATTAGCAGTCCTTCATTTTTGAGAATGGGTCTTAACGCAAGCCAGATTGGCCTTAAACTTATGGTCCTCCTACCTCTCTCTCCGACGTGCTGGGATTTACCTACATGAACTACCGTGCCTGGCCTATGTTCACTAATTTTTTTTTAATTTAAAAAGATTTTATTTTTATTTTATATGTATGAGTGTTATGCCTGCATGTATGTAAGTGTACCTATGTCATGCAAAGCCCTCAGAGGACAGAAGAGAGGGTGCTGGATCCCCTGGAACTGGAGTTATGAACAGTTGCTAACCATCATGTGGTGCTGGGAATCAAACCTGGGTCTTCTGTAAAAACCAACAGTGCTTTTAACCACTGAGCCATTTCTTCTCCAGCCCTGTTCACTATTTTTTAGTTTATTTTTAGTTATCGTGTGTGCACTCTACAGCATACACGTGGAAGTCTGAGGACAACTTTCAGAAGTCACCTCTCTCTTTCTACCATGGGTTCTGTGCGTTGAACTCAAGTTGTCAGGCTTAGGTATTGAGTACTTTTCCTTGCTGAGCCATCTTTTTAGGCCACATTCATTATCCTTTTTTTTTTTTTTTTTTAAAATTATTTCTATTTTATGTATATGAGTATATTACCTGCATGTGTGTAAGTGCATCCATGTCATGCAGTGCTTCAGAGGTCAAAAGAGGGTGTCAGATTCCCTGGAAGTAGAGTTACGGATGGTTGTTAGCTGCCATGTGGGTGCTGGGATTTGAACCCAGATTTTCTCTGAGAACAGCTAGTGCTCTTAACTGCTGAGCCATCTCTCCAGCCCCAACATTCATGATTCATTTTTTTCTTTTTTCTTTTTCTTTTTTTTTTTTTGGTCTTTTTTGAGACAGGGTCTCCCTGTAGCCGCAGCTGGCCTGGATTCGCTATGGAGACCAGGCTGGCCTTGAACTCACAGAGTTCAAGGCGTGCGCCACCATGCCCAGACCTTTTTTTCTTTTTAAAACATGCATGGAAGCAGCCAAAGTGAGGTAAAGGAAGTGTGTATCCCTTGTTCCCCAAAGACCTTAGGCATACCAAGTTTTCTTCCAAGTTGATACATTCCTGAGGAGGTTTTAGTTTTAATTATTTTTATTTTATGTCTGTGAGTGTATTGCCTGTATGTAGGTAGGTGTACCCATGTCATGCAAGCATTCATGATTTTTTTTTTTTTTTTTTTGGTGTTTTTGAGACAGGATCTTCCTGTAGCTGCAGCTGGCTTGAACTTGCTATGTAGACCAGGCTGGCCTTAAACTCACAGAGATCCACCTGCCTCTGCTGCCTGTGCCTGTGCCTGTGCTGGGATTAAAGGCAGGTACATTTTCGTGATTCTTAATGCTAACAAAAGACAATATACAGCATTATGAAATAACAAACTGATGCATGTTTCCCTGTCTGCTGAGTAGGTACTGTTATATAAGTGCCTTTATGTGTATTTAATCTTTATTTGAGCCCTTTGCAGTAGAATGGAGTATTAGCGTTTTATAGATTAGGATATTGAACATAAGGAGATTAAGTAGTTTACCCAAACCAACATTTATAATTTATTCAAATAAAATACAAATTAAGCTATCAAAGGGTATTGACATTTACATATTAGTAGACCAGGATTGTATAGGAGAATGAAAAATGTTTATGCAAATAGTTAAGCAAAGAATGCATTAGCCTGGGATGGGCTATACAGATGATGGTCTGCCCTTTCAACCTAACTACACTGTAGGAGTGAGGAGAGTAATGATGCCTTTTCCCCCCACCCTGATTCTAGAAAATGACAAAAGATCATTTGATAGAAGAGAAAACTTCTCTCCAGAAGAGTCTTCTTTATTATGAAAGTCAACATGGAAGGCCGGTAATACTTATCTTGCTAAAAAGATTTGATTTTTTACTTTATAAAGAGCATGAATCACCTTGTGGTCTGTATTCTTCAGATCTATTTTTATCAACCATTGTTTCCTATAGTCGGGAGATTACCTACCTACTTAAAAAATTAAATTTTGGTGAGGACATCATTGCTTACTGTTTTGAATATATATATCTTAGGTTTCTGATAATAAGGTTACTTTGGTTTTGTTTTGTTTTGTTTTGTATTTTTTGTTGTTTTCCTTCAGGTGAGCAGGGAAGAAAGGCACATCGTTAAACCTCTCTATGATAGATACAGGCTTGTGAAACAGATGCTGACAAGAGCTAGCATTACTCCTGTACTTGTAAGTAAAACAAATACTTGGGTATTTTTTGTTTTTGTTTTTTTTTTTCCCAGTGGTCTTTTTGAAACAGGGTCTCCCGTAGCCCTAGCTGGTCTGGAACTCATTATGTAGACCAGGCTGGCCTGGAACTCACAAGAGATCCATTTGCCTCTGCCTCTGGAGTGTTGGGATTAAAGGCATGTACCACCACTCCTGGCTATTTTGTGAGCTTGGAGCTCACTAAATAACCTAGACTGGTCTTGAAATTGTGATAAGTCTTTTTGCTTTAGCCTTCCAAGTGCTATAATTACAGGTATGATTTGCCTGATGCAAATATTTCTTTAGTTCAGTTTACCAAGGTGTAAAACTTTTTTTTTTTCAGACAAAAAGAAGCAACAGAAATTTTTAGTAGTATTTTGGAGAAATACGTAGCCAAGGCTAAAAAAACTGATAGTTGAGATAACTAATTTTAAAGGGATAGGAAATGCCTGCAACTCTTTTCTAGCCACCTCTGGCAGCACTCACATGCGTATGGCATTAAATCCTAGCAAAATCACAACAGTTAGACTATGATAGTCTTTCTTCCTTGGTGATGATAGAGACCAAGATCCAGTAAAGATGTGTACAAAGTTACTGTGATAAGACACTAACCAAAAGCAACTTGGGGGAGGAAAGTGTGTATTTGGCTTATAGGTTACAGTCCATCAGAAACCATGGAGGAATGCTGTTTACTGGCTTACTTCTCCTGGCTTGCTCAGCTACTTTTGTCGTATTTTGTTTTATTCACTTTTTGAGACAGGGACTTTGTATAGCCCCACCTGGCCCGGAACTTGCTATGGGAGACCAGGCTGGTCTTGATCTCCTCCTGAGGGCTAGCATTAAAGGTGTGTGCCATCATGCCCAGCATCAGCTACATCCCATGCTCATCAAAATAGACATGCCTACAGGCCAGTCTGATTTAGGAAATTCCTCAATTGAAGTTTCCTCTTTCCCTGCCTCTTGTCAAGTAGACAAAACCTAATCAGCACAGTTATCAACATAAGGGGCAGAAGTAACACTCTTATGTCCGCTCACCTAGTTCCTTTCTATTTCCATTTCAGTTCATATCTCTGAAAAGTTTTGTAATGGTCATCATGAGGGTGTTCTTCTAGTTGCATTATAATAAACACACATAAAGTGGGTTTCGAACTTTTTTTAGCACGTGTGCATGTGTGCGTGTGGATGTGTGTGTCGGGTCTATGTGAAGGTCAGAGGACAATTTACAGTAGTTCTCTCCTTCCACTATATGGGTCCTAGGGATCCAACTGAGGTTTTCAGGCTTGGCAGCAAGAGCCTGTATCTGTTGAGCCAGCTTGCTAGCCCTATGTTTTAAAGAACAAGTTAATCTTTTCTAATAGAATCTATTCAATTCAATCTAACTTGTTTATTCACAGTCAGCAAGAAGGCTTGCTTCTACCCCCTGTGTTGCTATAGGAGTTCTGTAATTGTAGACATGAATGCCATGGCATGCTCATACCCCCACGTATACACATACAATCATATACAAAATAAATGTAATAAAACATTTTTTAAGTAGTGCATATTTGGAGGGGGTTGTTGTTGTTTTTGTTTTGTTTTGTTTTTTGGTCTTTTTGAGAGTCTTCCTGACCTTTTTGAGAAAGGGTAGCCCCAGCTGGCCTGGAACTTGCTATATAGACCAGGCTGGCCTTGATCTGCCTTCCTCTGCCGGCATTTAAGGCATGTGCCCAGCAAGCAGTGCATATTTGTATGTGTGTACTCTCTTTTTAAATTTATGAGTTAAAGATGGAGTCTTGGCTGGGAGGCAAGAGGCAAGTAGATCTCTGTGAGTTTGAGGCCAGGCTTGTCTAATGGTAAGTTCCAGGCCAGCAGAGGTTACAAGGACACCCTGTCTCCAAAAAGGTGGAGTCTTGCTTTGTTGTCCAAGCTGGTTTTAAACTTGTGAGATCAAGTGATCTTCCCAACCTCAGCTGCAGAGTAGCTGGGACAGTGGATATGCCAACAGTATGAAAAACATACACTCTTAATACTTCGGTACAGATCAAGTACTATTCTTGAAGGGTTGCAAATTTGATGCCGGCTAGAGCAACTTAGCAAGACCCTGCCTCAAAATAATTTTTTTTCCTAAAAAGTGAAGGAGGGCGTGTCGGGGTGGCACATTTCTTTAATCCCAGCACTTGGGAGGCAGAAGCAGGTGGATCTTTGTGAGTTTGAGCCCAGCCTGGACCACATAATGAGTCCAGGCCAGTTGGGGCTACAGGGAGACCCTGTCTCAAAAACAAAACAAAACAAAAAAATAAGAAGTGAAGGGGGGTTGGAATATAAGCTCGGGGGTGGAGTGATACCTAGCATGCTATGATGAATGAATTTTTTTTTTTTTTTTTTTTTTTTTTTTTTTTTTTTTTTTTTCCCGAAATGAATTTTTTTTTTTTTTTTTTGTGGTCTTTTTGAGACAGGGTCTCCCTGTAGCCCCAGCTGTCCTGGAACTCGCTATGTAGACCAGGCTGGCCTTGAACTCACAGAGATCTGCCTACCTCTGCCTCCTGAGTGCTGGGATTAAAGGCTTGTGCCACCATGCTCAGCACTACAATGAATTTTTATAGTGTGTTATTATATCTTCGTTAAAATTTTTTTTTGGTTTTGATTTGTTTCATTTTCTTTTTAAAGAAGACTATAAAAGAGTACTCGACCAAAGAAGAAAGTTACTTCAGCTGGGCATAGTAGCACATGTCTGTAATCATAGCCGGTGAGAGAGATGAGGCAGGAGAATCTCATTATCCACATACCCAGACTGGGCTATATCATCGGACCCGATCTCAAACAACCAAAAAGAGTTGAAATAAAGCAAAGAAAAATAACTAAACTATGTATAACATGTTTTTCTGTAGAATTTAACACATAGACACACATACATATACATACATATTCCTTTAAGACTTTTCTATACTTAAAGTTTGCTTGTTTTTTGCTGCTAAGAACTGAATTCAGTTTTAGTATATGCAATATAATATGTGAAAAGTTCACTAAGTATTTTAAATACTTGAAATATAAATTTGGTATTATTGTTTGTTATAGGGATCTCCCTCCACAAAGCGTCGGGGTCAAATGTTACAGCCGATCATAGAAGGAGAAACTGCACATTTTTTTGAAGAAATCAAGGTAACCATTTTAGAAAGACATTTTTGGGGGCTGGAGAGATGGCTCAGAAGTTAAGAGCACTGGCTGTTCTTCCAGAGGAGCCAGGTTCGATTCCCAGCACCCACATAGAGGATAACAACCATCCGTAACTCCAGTTTCAGGCATTGCAATGCTCTCTTCTGTCATTGCATGACATGGGGGCACTTACATACATGCAGGCAATACAGTCATACACATAAAAAGACATTCTCTAATTTTGTTCTTAACAAGAAAGTCGTAAGTCACAACCTGTTTGATTCTGTTTGGATCTTTTTAGGAAGAAGAAGAAGATGGTATTAGTCTGTCCTCTGAGTTAAGTGAGATCTTGAAAACAGCTGTACAGACACAGTCTTCATTGGAAAACTCAGAATCTGATGTTGAAGAAAATCAAGAAAAACTGGCTCGAGATCTCCGATTATCAAGTACTCGAGCAGCTTCTATGTATGTATGCTGGTTTATGATTTTAGCCTTTTTTTTTATTATTTTTTTAATTTTATGTGTATGAGTGTATTGCCTGCATGTATGTGAGTGCACCCATGTCATGCAATGCCACAGAGGTCAGAAGAGGGCTTCCAGTTCCCCTGGAACTGGAGTTAAGGACGGTTCGTAGCCACCATGTGGGTGTGCTGGGAATCGAACCCCGATCCTCTGCAAGAGCAGTCAGTCAGTGTTCTTAACCACTGAGCCATTTCTCCAGCCCCGATTTTAGCCTTTCTTAAAAAAAAAAAAAAAAAAAAAATTCTTGTGTACATGTTTGTGTGTGAGGGCAGACACTTGCCATAGTATGTGTGGAGGTCAGAGGACAACGTCAGATGTCGGTCCTCAACCTTGTTGAAGACAGGGTCTCTAGTTTTGTGCAGTGTCTCCACTTCTTGTCTTGCCATAGGAGTACTGAGATTGCAGACATGTGTCACTGTGCCTGGCCTTTTACCAAGGTTCCAGGGATTTAAACTTGGGTGTCAGGTTTATTTTCTTCATTGAATATTTTGATTTAAAGGGGCTAGAGAGAGCTCAGCAGTTAAGGGGGGTGCTTGCTTTAATACATGTTCTTAAATGCTTGAGCTATCTATCCAAACCCCCCAGGAAGATTTTCTCTTTTTTTTTGAGACAGGGTCTCCCTGTAGCCCCAGCTGTCCTGGAACTCACTATATAGACCAGGCTGGCCTTGAACTCACAGACATCTGCCAGCCTCTGCCTCCCTAGTGCTGGGATTAAAGGCGTGTGCCACCACGCCCGGCAGAAGATTTTTTTTTTTTTAAGTACTCTCAACTACTCTGGCTTAATTGTAGTGGAATATGTGTTCTAAAAAGCTCCTCAACTGGGCTGGAGAGATGGCTCAGCAGTTAAGAGCACTGGCTGGTTTTGCAGAGGACCCAGGCTTGATTCCCAGCACCCACATGGAGGCTATCAACTGTTCGTAACTCCAGTTCCAGGGTATCTGATGCCTCCTTCTGACCTTCTTGGGCATTGCATGACAATAGGTACGCTTGCATACATGCAGGCAATGCACTCATACACATAAAATAAAAATAAAAAAGTTCCTCAATTGATGTTAATTTGCAGCTAGAGCTAGAACCATTATTAAGAACATAATGAAGTGGGGCTGGAGAGATAACTCAGTGGTTAAGAGCACTGTCCACTCTTGAAGAGGACCTGGGTTCGGTTCCCAGCACCCACATGCTGGCTAACAACCATCTGTAACCAGTTCCAGGGGATCCATTGCCCTCTTCTGACTTCCACATGCATTGTACAATAATGGGTGCACTTATACACTGCAGGCAATACACTCATACACAAAATAAAACAATAAAAATTAAAAAAAAATTTTTTTTCGGGGGGTGGTCTTTTTCGAGACAGGGTTTCCTGTAGCCCCAGCTGACCTGGAACTCACTATGTAGTCCAGGCTGGCCTCAAACTCACAGAGATCCACCTGCCTCTGACTCCCAAGTGCTGGGATTAAAGGCCTGT
>NW_008339573.1:1504419-1536058 GCF_000622305.1 Nannospalax galili
AGTCTTTTTGAGACAGGGTCTTCCTGTAGCCCCAGCTGACCTGGAATTCTCTATGTAGAACAGGCTGGCCTCCAACTCACAGAGATCCACCTGCCTCTGCCTCCTGAGTGCTGGGACTAAAGGCGTGCGCCACCATGCCTGGCCTCAATAAAATATTCTTTAGAAAGGAATATAATGAAGCAACTGAGCCCTTTCACTAATGTTTTCTTTGCATTTCAATTTAGGCCTGAATTACTGGAACAACTTTGGAAAGCCAGAGCTGAGAAAAAGAAACTACGTAAAACATTAAGGGAATTTGAAGAAGCATTTTATCAGCAAAATGGAAGGTTTGTTAAGTGTTACAAATAGTGACTTTTTCTCCTTTAACTCACAAAATGCCCTTGGGTTAAGGGTAGTGTGGAATACATAAGATTAAAAACACATGGGCTTGTGAAATAGCTCAGTGGGTTGTAGGCACTTCTAAGCCTAACAGCCCTGACAACTATGACAACTAGTTTGGTCCCCAGGATCTACATGGTGGAAGGAGAGAACCAAATCCTGAAAGTTGTATGTGCCCAGCCCTACCACCACAATAAATAAACATAATAAAATTTAAAAAAAAGTTTTTTTAATATTTTATTTTATGTGTATGCATGTATTGCCTGCATGTAGGTGAGTGCACCCATGTCGTGCAATGCCTGTGGAGGACAAAAGAGACTGTCGGATTCCCTGGAACTGGAGTTATGGACAGTTGTTAGCTGCCATGTGGGTGCTGGGATTCAAACCCAGGTCTTCTGCAAGAACAGTCAATGTTCTTAACCGCTGAGCTCTCTCTCTCTCTCTCCAGCCCCCTAAAATTTTTTTAAACAAAATTTCAGGAATCAGTGGCAGAGCATTTGCCTAGCACATGCAGGGCCCTGGGTTAACCAGCACTGCAAAAATGATGAAAAATTTAAAACATTCCTTTATGCTTTTAAGCCATGTTGTTACTAAGGATAAATCAGAGCCATAGTAAATAACATCTAATATTTTAAGGGTTTTATTTAAAAATTATTTATTTATTATTTTTATTTTATATGTATGAGTGTATTGCCTGCATGTATGTGAGTGCACCTGTGTTGTGCAATGCCTCAAAGGTCAGAAGAGGGCATTGGATTCTCCTAGAACTGGAGTTAAGGACAGTTCATAGCCACCATGTGGGTGCTGGGAATTGAACCCAGGTCCTCTACAAGAGCAGTCAGTGCTCTTAACCTCTGAGCCATCTCTCCAGCCCATATTTTAAGATTTTTTGTTTTGTTTGTAGTGCTAAAGTTCAAACTCTTGAACATACTAGGCAAATACTCTACCACTGAGCTACAGCCCTGCCCGTGGTGACTTTATGTAGTTTAATATCCTTATCCTTTAGGAAGTGACTATAAAATGAGATGTGTCTCTTTAGAAAGGATACCATAGTAGGAATGAAATCAGCAACCAGTTTGGATTCTTAATGTTTATCCTGAGACACTTGTACTTAGGCTGTTTTCATTGTCCTTAAGCTGCTTGTTACCCAGGCTACTCATTCTCAGGGTGTTACAAAATAGTATGCCATATGCTTTTATCTAATTGATGTGCCTGGTTGACTCTTGGGAGACTCTGTTAAAAAAAATAAAAATAAACTCCTATTGAAACAGTGGCTAGGTGCTGCGATGATGGCTCAGTGGTTACATGTTAATTACCATGTACCACTTCATAGCTAAAAACATGAAGATCTGAGTTTGGATTCCTAGCATCTGTGTGAAAAGTTGGCCTACAGGGGCCAAGTACGTACACCTATAACCCCAGTGCTGTAAGGAGAAGGGAAGTTGAGACAGGTGGATCTTGGGGACTCACTGGCCAGCTAGTCTATCCAAAACCCGGCAAATTCCAGGCTCAGTGAGAGATCCTGTCTCGTGGAAATGATGGAGAGCAGCAGAGGACATCTGATGTCTTCTGGCCTCTGTAAGCACCTGCATACATGCACAGGCACATACAAATAAAGTAATAGCTGGCAGAATTGAGGATTAAATTATCGTAACTCAGAAATAGTTTTCTAAGTAACTAGGTTGTCCTACATCAGTAACTCTATTATAAATTCCTAAGTGCCTTAAAATGATTCCCTCCCCCCCTTTAAAGAGTTTCATGTTAGCAAGTATAATTAAGAAAAGCTGAGAACTGGGGAAATGACTCTGTCAGTAATGTGCTTGCTTGCTATACAAGCATGAGGAAATGAAGTTTATCCCCAGAATCCATGTAAAAAAGCCATATGTAGTAGGATGCATCTGTAATCTCTGGGGCTTGTTAGCCAGCTGGCTTAGCCAACAAGAAACCCTGTCTCATAAAACAAGGTGAATGATTTCTGAGGAGCAACACCCAAAGTTTACCTCTGTCTTTTACACACACGCGCGCACAAGAAAATTTTGAAGGGTAGAAAGACATTTTCATAGGCCTTAAAAAATTTTTTTTTTTTTTTAAATTTTTGAGTGTTTTACCTATATATGTGTTAGTGAACTGCGTGCATGCAGTGTCCATAGAGGCCATAAGAGTAGTAGTGGATCCCCTGGAACTTGAGTTATGAACAGTTGTTAGTTACCATGTACCATTGTCCTCGGCAAGAGCAGTAAGTGCTCTTAACCACTGAGTCATCTTTCCAGCCCTCTTTTTTTTTTTTTTAAATTTTTGAGTGTTTTACCTACATATGTGTTAGTGAACTGCGTGCATGCAGTGTCCATAGAGGCCATAAGAGTAGTAGTGGATCCCCTGGAACTTGAGTTATGAACAGTTGTTAGTTACCATGTACCATTGTCCTCGGCAAGAGCAGTAAGTGCTCTTAACCACTGAGTCATCTTTCCAGCCCTCGCATGCCTTCTTCATTTTCTTAGAAGACAAAGTTACTTATAATTATACTTGGGATGATTTTTTTTAGTTGGTAATTAAAGTGAAGTGCAAGGGTCACTAAAGGACTCTTTCTGTTACTGGTAAACCAATGGTTTACTTACACATCTTCACTGGAGTGGTTAACTAAATGTGTGGAAAGACTCAGGGTAGCTTTCTAGCACTTAGAGACATGGAAGCTTAGTAGAAGCTATCTTATTAAAATATTGGGTTACCTCTAGTTTTCTACCCTGCTCAGTGCTAAGAAGTATATAGGATTATTTAATCTGTTAGTAGAGAAATCCATAAAAATTAGGATTATTTTTAGAATGTTGAAGTGTTGAGAATTAGTCCAGTAACTTTTTTTTTTTTTTTTTTTTTTTTGCTCAGCAACTTTTATTTCAACTTAAATTTTATAATATCGAGTTTCATATTAGGACAACTTCTGAATCTTTATTTTCTAGGTGATTTTTTTTTTTTTTCTTCCCCAGGAATGCCCAGAAAGAGGATCGTGTTCCAGTGCTTGAGGAATATAAGGAGTACAAGAAAATTAAAGCCAAGCTTAGACTTCTTGAAGTTCTTATCAGCAAACAAGATTCTTCAAAATCCATTTAAAATACGTTCCTTGAAAATTCACATCATAAAGTCAGTTGTGTTCCTTGAAGGTATCACCATTGTACTTGGCTTGCACTTGAGTTCATTTTGTCAGTCTCTCAGAGAATCTCATTTTGTACTTGGTTGTGCCACTAAGCACAGGAAGGGGAGGGTCTAGTAGACCCTCTCTGGGGAAAGTAAGGGATGTTCCATGTGTTACCACAGACTCTCCTCTCCACCTTTAGCAAACACGGTTTCCTTCTTTATTTTGTACAACAGATACATCCTGTTAGCAGAAGACTAGAATTTTATTCTTTTGAACTTCAAGAACTTTGGAAATACAAAGCTTTTTGTTGTTGCTGCATTTTGGGAAAGGGGGGTTGTCCTTTTTTTCATTACTGAAGAAAATTTTGAGAGGAAAATCTTCACTGAATTCTTCGGTTGCTTTTTTCTTATAGGATGAGGATGACTGAAAAATTGAAAGTGACATATGCAACTGTGTTCTGTGTTTTTCTTAGAAAACCAAAATCAAACTGATTTTCAAATCCTAATGTGGAACACCTTTCTGTTTAATTCCCAAAGTGAAGCCTTTGCAGATAGTATGTTAGTATGTTTGCGATTCAGTGCTCACACAACTCTTGAATGAAGATAACAAGTGGGTAGACCAAAAGCAACCTTGCTTAGTCACTGAAAACATATCCCACACATCACTCATAGAGCTGAATCACATCACATGCTGCCTACGGGACTTCAGTTACTGTTTGTTCCTAAGTTACTGTTTATCAGCTGGCAATGATGTGATTTGTCTGGATCAGATCCTGCGCTTGTTCCCCCCACCCACCTCCAGATAATGTGAGAAAATAGCCATGTCAGTATGTAGAAACCTTGGTGGTGCTCAGATTTGTGTGTTTAATCAAATGGGCCTAAATTGGCACAGTAATCATTATGCCTAAGTAAATCTGTTCTTAACAAGGGCTATACCACTGCAATTTTATATGTTCATTCAGGGGGCTGCTCCCTCTTTATTGTAATCAGTAAAATGGCGATGAAGAAAACAACCTCTAAAATGACTGCTTCTTGCCCAGTCACTTGCTGTTTAAAGTGGCCATTTAGGGGATGTGTAGTGGTATGCCCCTTGTCGTGTACTCTCAGTATATCATTTTTCTTTGGCTTTGCATGACTTTTCTTCAGGTACTCTCCAAGGATCAAAATGCTAATCATTTTTATTGCCTAGTAACTTGTGTTAATAGAACAGATTTGGGTCAGGCTTAATCTAAGTGCTTTCCCCTGCACCTGGTGCTTTTTTGAATTGATAAATATCTCACTTTGTGCCCATAATTTGCATGCTCATGCATGATCTTAACTAGCTAATATTCAAAGTTTGTTTCATACAAGAATGGAATTTTGCAACATCCCTTAATAAGGTGAGGAAAGCATGAACCTCAAACTTCTGACACTATTACAGTGAGCACATGAGCTAGCTCAATAATGAACAGTGTCTCTAGTACTTCCCGTTTCACTTGTGTGTGCAATGCCTTTTTTGGGGGGGAGGGGGAAATCCAGTGGTAGGAATGCATAGTTGGGAAATTTTTAAAAAAGCACTAAATTCAGCCTGTTTGTGTGGTTTCCCTTTGATACCACTAGGTTATTCATAATGTATTTCTAGAAAAGTAATGTTAAAAATGCCAAAAAAATGTATCATTTGATTTGAATCCATCATGTGGTATACATTTTAATTTCTTTTAGTCTCCAGACAGGATTGCTACATCTAATTTTATGTGCACTGTATATTTTTATGAATGTTTTATTTTGTATACCACATGCAAAATGTCCATGTGCACTACTTAAATGTTTTAAATAATATATTCCTTCTTTATAATGCTAAATCTATTTGAGTACAATATTTTTATAAGTCAGTAGCCTGACTGGTTTCATTGAATTAACAGCTGCTTCATGATTTGGTTATTCAGTGTTAATTTTGGCTGTGTAGACTAGAAAAGTGGCATGGCAACACTTACGCTACATGATTGTACTGTGTCATAGTGGAGCATAGGTGGTAGACCTAGGCAGTTTGTGATAGTTTTACTTTGGTACAAATAATTATATCTATATAAATATTATATAGATTTATGTCCACCAGTATAATTGCATTGCTGTGTTTGGCACATCATTGTACAGACTTTTGTAATAAAAGAACTTTAATGTTCTCAGTCATTGTAAATGTATGTTTGTTTTTCCAGTAAGTATTAAAGAAAAAAGTTGAGATCTCAGTCTTGCCTTCAAGATATTAGGCTTTTTTGAATTACTGAACTTTCTTTAGAAAAAAAAAAAGGTGATAGTAATTTAAAAATTCCTTATTTACTGGGCATGGTATGGTGAGCACTTCCATTCCCTACTACCTACTCCAGAGACAGAGACAGAAGGATTCCTTGAGCCCAGGAGTTCAAGGCCAGCCTGAGCAATATAGAGATGCCCTACATAAAAAATAATCATAAATTTAAAAAGTAATTCCTGTGTTTATGTTTTTAAAAACACATTGAGCATTAATATGTAAATTGAGTGCTATGGTCAAATGATGTTGCTTTGGCTTTTCTGGAGGGGCTTACATAACTTAGAAAAATAAGAAATGTTTCCCTCTACAATATCAGTCATACACAACTTTCTAACCAGAAGGCTCTTAAAGCACCCTCATTTATAATTTTCAGACATAACTTATGGTCTTAATATGCCATCCTCTTTTATTTTGGGAAATTTGAAATGTTCTAGTTTAGAAACTATACTGAATTTCAAGTTAGAAGATAATGGTGAAATTTCTATGCTCAGTGAGGGAGTGTTCTTATATACTTGACTTTATCTAGGGGTTTTGAATTTTGAAGAGTGGGAAAGATTATTTTATACTTTCATTATAACATTCTCCCAGAACCTTAAGGCTTTATGAATTTATCTTTGGCGAAAGGGAGTGAGAGAGGCATGATGTACTTGAAACTACCAACCGTTTTTACGTGCTGTCTATGAGAAAATTCTCTCTACCTCTTTATAAACTATTAGAGCTATGTCCCATGAACTATAAGCATTATTTTGTATTGTCCCTTCAGAGTCCCAGAATTTAATAATAAATCTCATAATAAAAATTATGTGTACCATTGTGTGTTTACCGGAAGCATGTTGTAAACATACAAGGTGTTTTGATCAGCTGCATCCTCTTACTATAATTAATAATAATTGGTTTAGTGCTTTTAAAATGTGTCTGGGCTAGGAATGTATGTAGCTCAGTGATATAGCACATGCCTAATATTTGCAGGGGCCTATGTTCCACCCGCCCCCCCAGCACAGTGAAGAAACAGTGGAATATTCCTGAGTCGGGGGGTATATTTAGGAAATAATTTACTACTTGAATGAGTTTTTGCTAGAAGCACTGTGTTCCTATCAGCCTCACCTCTGCTTTGTCTCAGTATCGTAGAGCTGAAAGTTTTCTCATCACTTGGTTTAGTTTTAAGCTGATGTAGTGTAATTCCTTCTCCAGCTCCACAGCATATAAAAAGAGCCTAGGAGATAGTTTAGAAGTTAGTGGAGATAAGTCACTAATATACTTCTGTCTAACAGTAGATTATTAGTGCCTGTTGTGATTTGCCTTGATGGAAGATGGTTTGGTAAGCTCTTAAAGTATGCCTCTTATGGCCATTTGTGGCTCTTAACATTTTAAAGGTATATGAAGAACAGTGTCTACTGTGCTTACCAAGGATAAATGGTGGTTTCTATTATTTAGGGATATAGAGATGAGAACATTTGGTCTCACTTTCTGAGTAAATGGAGTTATGTGCTTTAATTTTGAAACTGGGCAGAAAATGAAAATGGGCATACCAGCACAATAAGTTTCTGGTTCAGGAACAGTGTCCTGCATATCATGGTGTCCCATAGTACTCTGGTTATGTCAAGTGCTTACTCTCGAAATTCTTGTTGAGTGACAGGCTGGTAGTCATCTTCAGTTTCTGTAGAATAATACTTTTTCTCAAGCCTCTCTTTCCACTTTTTCATCTTCTCTGCCCTTTGGATCTCCTGTCAATTTAAAGGACATGAATAGACTGCAGTCTTTAGTAGTCTCCGGTGAGTCTTTGGTACACAAACATTACAGGGTTCAGATTCTGAGCCCCACTGGCTTTTCAACACAGCCCAGTGCTTGGGTGTCTATTCGCAAGGTCACTTGGGAGGACTTAGTGTAAGGGTTGTTTAGGGTAGTGGGTACATAGATGTTCATAATAGTTAAAATCCACTTTAGCCTTATATAGCACCCTTCATTATGATTTTTTGTTTGTTTGTTTGAGACAGGATCTCACTCACTCTGTAGCTCAGACTGGCCTGAAACTTGAGGCAGTCTTTCTGCCTCAGTCTCCCAAATGCTGAGATTTAGGCCTGTACCACTACACCTGGCTCCTTCATGTGATTTAAAGCTTTTTTGGTCTTTTTTTTTTTTTTTGAGACAGGGTCTCCCTGTAGTCCCAACTGGAACTCACTATGTAGACCAGGCTGGCCTTGAACTCACAGAGATCCACCTACCTCTGCCTCTCAAGTGCTGGGATTAAAGGCATGTACTGCCATGCCCAGCAAAGCTTTTTGTATAGTATTTTATTTTGACTTGAATTGTGTCCCTGATATCTTTAATATGCCAATTAAACAGTTGTTCATACTTTTCATTAACTTTTCTGATTTACTTTAACAGTATTTTAAGATATAGTGTAGAATTTGGATTTACTTTGTGATTCAGTCTGAAGATATTTTCAAACAAATTGAGCTATTTGTATGTTTTGATACATTTAGTGTATCTGTTCCAGTTACATCATATTGCTTTGTTATATTTTACCATGTTGTCTTGATACTTCAGCTCTTTAGGGAATGTATGTATTTTTGTTCTAGCAACTTGTCTTTTTTTTTCCCCCCACCCTTCCCCAGTGCTGGGATTTAAACCTAGAACCTTATATACACTAGGCAGTTGCTTTATAACTGAGCTTTGTCACCAGCCCAGTGTGACTTGTCTTTATTTAAGTATCTTTTTCTACACCCTTAAAATCCACCTTTCTTGATTTGGTTTTCTCTTGTGATGAACCAGAAAATTAGCTTATAATTTCTCTACCCTTTTCTTTCTCTCTTCTGATACCCAGTTGTATTTAAAATTAACATACTTCTTATTTTTTATATCCGAGAGATGGTGTTTATTTAGGGGGAAATGCTGTCAATTAAATTGTGATATACCATTAATTATAAGACACATTCTGATAGAGATGTTAAAATGTTGGGAAAGTATATTAAAAGCATTTTAATACTATCTTATTTATCATTGTACTCTTAAATAATGCTGATGTTCTTGGCTTATTCTAAATGATACTCTTTAAGTTATTATATACTAATCAGTCAGCCCTTTGTGTGTGGGCTTGTTTTGATGACATCTTCAGGCTGGCCTCCAACTCACTATATAACTGAAGCTAGCCTTGAACTCCTGATCTCTCTGCTTCTATCTCCCAGATGATAGGATTACAGGTGTGAGACACTGCACCTGGATTCTAGCCAGCCTTTTCTAACTTTCTAGCTTGCCCTTTTCCTCCTTTGTCTAATGTCTTTTGAGGCGGCTCACACTCATCCTCTAGCAGAATCCTCAGAAAGCTATCTCTTGACCTTTATATTTGAAGCACAGTTTTGTTGGTTATAAAAATTCTTGACTGACATTTTCTGTCTTTGACTATATTAGATATTACCATGTTGATTTATGGTATTGAACATTTTCATGCTAACTTGATTTTCTTTTTAAGTACATCCAAATTTTATTTGGAAAAGCCTCACATTGACAATGCCAGGTAAAATTTCCCATATAATACGCCTTTTAATTCATACCATCTTTTATTTCAGGAGTGATTGTTTTGAATTATACATTTAAAAAAAATTTTTTTTTTTTTTTTTTTTTTTTTTTTTTTTTTTAGGGAGCCCCAGCTGGCCTGGCACTTGCTATGTAGACCAGGCTGGTCTCAATCTCTCAGAGATCCACCTGCCTCCTCCTCCCAAGTGCTAGGATTAAATGTGTGCACCACCCAGCTGAATTTAAGATTTTTTCAAAGACTCTTGAATTGTGGAAAATGTTACAAGAACATTACAAATACTTTAAAAAAAAAAAAATTCCCGAAAGGACTTTTGCATTGTTTGCCTTTAAAATTTTTTGATTTATTTATTTTTATTTTATGTGTACGAGTGTTATGCTTGCATTTGTGTAAGTGCACCGTGTTGTGCAGTGCCCTTGGAGGACAGAAGAGGGCATCAGATCCCCTGGAACTGGAGTTACAGACCATTGTTAGCCACCATGTGGGTGCTGGGATTTGAACCTGGGTCTTCTGCAAGAACAGCTTAGTGCCCTTAACCACTGAACTATCTCTCCAGCTCTAAAATTTTTTTAAAGTTAATTTTTATGTGTATGAGTGTTGTGCCTACATATATGTAAGTGCACATGTACATGCAGTGCCTACAGAGACCAGAAGGTGTCAGATCCCCTGGAACTGGAGTTAGCTGCCATGTGGGTGCTGGGAACTAAACCTTGGTCCATCTTCTGCAAGAGGAACCAGTGCTTTTAACTGCTGAGCCATCTTTCCAGGCCCTCTTATTTTATCTTTTAGAGGCAGGGTCTCATGTAGCTCAGGCTGGCCTTGAATTCCTGATTCCTTTTTCTTCCAAGTACTGGGACTACAAGTGTGCCACCATGCCTGGTCCTTTGAAGCTGCTTTTTTTTTTTTTTTTTTGTCTTTTTGAGACAGGGTCTCCCTGTAGCCCCAGCTGTCCTGGAACTTTGAAACTTTTTAAAGTAAGTTGCCTGGTTACAGTATAGCCCATACTGGCCTTAAACTCGTGATCTTTCTATGCCACTACCCTTCAGGTGTTGGGATTACAGGTGTGTCCATCATGCCTAGCTCTGCTCTCAGTTGTATGCATTTCCTACATACAAGGACATTTTCATTTTCTTTTTATAATCACAACCAGAATAAAAGGGGGTGTGTTTGTGTGTGCTGGAGAAATGGCTCAGTGGTTAAGAACACTTGCTGAGGACCAGGTTTGGTTCCTGGCACCTACATGGTGACTCAAAACTGTCAGTAACTCCAGTTTCAGGGGATCCAGTGTCCTCTTCTGGCCTCTGCAGGCACCAGGCACACAGGTGGTACATATACATTATATGCAGGCAAACACTCATAAGTAAATCTTTTTAAAAATGTTGACACATTATTACTATCTAATCCTCAGTGTCCTTTTCAAGTTTACTAGTTGTCCAGCTGTTGTGCTCATAGATAATCCAGCCCAGGATTAATCCAGTGTAGGGACTGTGTTGTCATTTTAATCTCATCTACACTTGGATTGTTTTTTAATATTACCCTGACTTTCATGATTTTGGCAATTTGAAGAACTCTGACCAGTTATTTCATAAATGAGCCTTGATATACTTTTTAGGTTTTTTTCTCTTTGGCAGGGTCTTACTCTGTAGCCCAGGCTAGTCTCAAACCCAAGGCAGTCCTCCTGCTTCAGCAGCTCAAGTGCTAAGAGTCATAGACATGAGTCACCATTCCTGACTCTCAATCTAGTTTTGTGTGACATTTTATGATTAGATTCTGGTTATCTATGGTTAACAGGGATTTACATTAGAAGTGCTGATTTCATACCATTCTATCAGGTGGCTAATTTGTTCCAGTACTGTTGGTGGGTACTTTGATTAAGGTAGTTTTAGACAACTACTTTTCTTTTTGTAATTACTAAACATTTTGAAGTAAGGTCTGCAAATGTTTCATTCCTCATCAGACTTCTGTTCATTTGTATGCTTAGATCATTCATATGTTTAGATCCATATGAATTCATGAAATTCTGTTTATTCAATGGGTTATAAGTCAGCGTGCATTATATTGCTTAAATATCTTTAGGTTTGGGTTGAGGGGATGGCTCAGTCAGGAAAGTGCTTGCTTTGTACACATGAGGACCTGAGTTCAGTCCTCAGAAGCCATGGAAAAATGCTGGGGGTGTGGGAAGGGCTGGAGAGATAGCTCAGTGGTTAAGAGCACTTGCTACCCAATCATGTGGACTAGATTCCAACACAATGTAACAAGCTGGCATCCTCTGCATACCTCTAACCCTAGTTCCAACAGGAGTATAGACAGGAGGATTACTTGGGGTTTGCTGGCTATTAGCCTAGCTGAGAAAACATGAGCCCCAGATTCAGGAGAGACCCTCCCTCAAAAGGAACAGGTGGAGAGTGATAAGAGGACACCCAATAACCTCTTCCAGCCTCCAAGTGCATGCACAGACATGTGTACCAACATACGTACACATACGCACCTGTAAATCTGTAGAAATAATTTGGGTGTAGCAGTGCACACTTTTAATCACACTGCTAGGGAAACAGACACAGGAGGATCTCCTAGGGCTTACTGGCAAGCTAAGTCTAGCCTAATAAGTGAGCTTCAGGCCAATGAGGACCAAACTCAGGTCCTTTGCAAGAGCATGATGTGCTCTTAAGTGCTCCTAACCTCTTAACCATATCTCTGGCCTCAAGAGAGACCCTGTTTTATTATTTATTTATTGTTGTTCGTCTTTTTGAGAAAAGGTCTCCCTGTAGCCCCAGCTGGCCTGGAACTCACAGTGTAGACCAGGCTGGCCTCATACAGAAATCAGCCTGCCTCTGCCTCCTGAGTGCTGGGATTAAAAGTGTGTGCCAGCATGCCTGGCAATTTCCATTATTCTTTAAGCAGTTTTACTGTTTCCCTCAAGATATTCTAGTCTCATCTTGTATTTTCCAGGTCTATAGTTATCCGTATCTCCAAGAGCCTTGGTTATTTTTACATGAGAATAGTATTTGGAAACCAAGTATTAGTTGTGGGCATTTGTACTAAGTAGGCTATCTTTTTCTCTAGTGCTTTCAGCAGACAAAGCTAGAAAATGCTTGTTTATATATATATGAGTATACACATACAATTCTACTCCAACACTACAAAGTTCATTTTAATCTTTTTATTCTGTGGTGGTGTGTGTGGTGGAGTAACCACAAGCATAGCAAGTTCTGTTTTTCTTTTTGACTTGAGTAGCAGGGACATCTTTTCATTTGAGTCCATTTATATATTCCTTAAATTTTACATTTGTTGAGTATATTGTATCCCAGCTGGCTTTGAACTCATTTTATATCTGAGAATGACTTTGAACTGCCTCCACCTCCTGAGTGCTGGGGTCACAGGGATTACAGGGGTGCATCATTATATTATTATTATACCCTATTTATGGGGCTTCTGGAGGTTGAATCCAGGACTTTATGCATGTTGGAGAAGCACTATCAACTGAGCTACATCCCCAGCCCTAAATATAAACATTTTAATGTATAAATACTTTATACTTTAAAATAATAATTAAAATAATCATGCTCACAAATGTATGAGAAATGCGTGATCTCACTGGAGTGTATGTATTGTAAATACCCAGTATGGTGATCCCACAATGAGTGTGTTCCAAAGGATCGGTGATCTGGCTGCAGATACCAAAAGGAGAGGAGGAAGCACCTGGAACCCAGATGGCAGTGAAGGGGAGCGGGGGGCAGGGCTCACAGGAGGCAGAGGCAGGTGGATCTCACAACTTGGTCTACATGGCAAGTTCCAGCTTGGGCTACAGGGAGACTCTGTCTCAAAAACAAATTGTTTTGTTGGGCATGATGGCCCTCGCCTTTAATCCCAGCACTAGGGAGGCAGAGGCAGGCAGATCTCTGAGTTCAAGGCCAGCCTGGTCTATGTAGTGAGTTCCAGGACAGCTGGGGCTACAGGTAGACCCTGTCTCAAGACAAAAAAACAAAAAACCAACAAATCCAAATTGTTTCTATGAATCAGATCTTTTCTATAAGATTTCTAATTAAGCTGTCACATGTTTATGAAAAAATCGAAATCTTACATCTTCATCAAAGCTGCGTTTTCTGGCTTGTTCGGCTAGGTCTCCGGTAGTTTTGCTATGGGAAACATAAAATTAAAAACGTGATGGGGCTGGAGAGATGGCTTGGTGGTTAAGAACACTGGTGGTTCTTGCAGAAGATCTGGGTTTGAATCTCAGCACCCACACACATAGCAGCTAACAGCTGTCCATAACTCTGGTCCCAGGGGATCCGAAAGCTGCTTCTGACCTTTGAGGGCATTGCACATGGGTGCACTTACCTATATTGCAGGCAATACATGCATACACATAAAATAAAATTAATAAAATTTTTAAAAAGTAAAAGAAATACGATCATGTATGCAGTGAGAAGCCAAGTTCCATTTTTTTCTTACAACAAATGCTGGTTATTTAGAAATTGTGGTCATGAATGGGACTGTAGCGTAAAGAAATTTGCTTTTTGGACATTTATCATTAAATTTAAGTATTATTTCAAATACAAGTACTAATAAGTATTATTGTAAAATATTTTAATTTTGATAGCTAAATAAATTATGCACTTAATGTAGACTAAAGTTGCTTTCTACCTTTGTAAAGAGACTTGACTCACCCAGCTTTCTGTCTGAGCCTTGTGGGTGGCATGGCCTACATGATTTCTTTTAAGTGGTGCGGGGATTGAACCTAGAGCTTCACACATGCTTGGAATGCACTCTACCACTGAGATACATGCCAGTTCTAATATTAGTTTTAAGTTAGAATTTCATGGTATTCTCGGAAATTAAGAGGCATATTGGGTTGTTATAACAATGATGTATTTAGAATCACCACATTGGATGGTCAGAGTTTTATAATCAAAACCTTAACTCATTGTTGCCACTGTAATACAGATGGTCAACTTAACCATGGTTTAACTTATGATTTATGATTTCCTGACTTTATAATGATGCAAAAGTAGAAACTATACTTTAAGTTTTGAATTCTGATCTTTTCCCAGGGTCGCAGTTTGTGATGGGACTTTCAGAATGCTGAACAGAACAGCTGATATTCTGCAGATGGCTGTGTTGCTAGTGGTTTTTCGATACAGAAAGCTACTAAATGACATAATAATCAACACTTAACTATCAAATAGGATTTGTAGTAGACAATTTTGTCACACTGTAGGCTGTTAGTATTCTGAGTATATTTAAGGTATACCAACTAAGCTAGGACATTTAGGTTAGGTGTGTTAAATCCATTTTCAACTTTCCGTGGTGTTACAGGGATGCAACTCCACCCTAAATTGAGGAACATCTGTATAGAACTTAAAAACAAATTTAAAAATTTAAAGTCATCTTACATTTTGACTTCATCACTTTGAGCTTTCTTCAGTCTGAGTTTCTCGAGAACATTCTGGTAATTCTGGGTATAATTAAGAAATTTGAAAATTCATCAAAAGTTATTTCCTGTATTAATATTTCAAGGTGTATGACAAATGGAGTATTTGGCTCTAGGGACTGCAGCCTAAAGCAATGTCAGTAATAATGCCACAGTCATCCTTTCACTTTGCTGCCACCAACTCTTTGTGAAAGCAGAGGGGTTCTGTTGGGTGTGTCACACCGAATATGAGACAAAAGTCTAAAAGTAGTAATATGGACTGCATTAAGGATGTGTACAAGTCATACTCAAGATATAAAAGATGAAAAACACAGGGCTGGAGATAGCTCATTGGTTAAGAGCACTGACTGTTCTTGCAGAGGAGCTGGGTTCGATTTCCAGCACCCACATGGATCCAGTTCCAGGGGATCTGATGCCCTCTTTGGACCTCTGTGAGCACTGCATGACACAGGTGCACTTACATGCATGCAGGCAATATACTCATATATATAAAACAAAAGTAATTTTTTTTTTTTTTTTGTCTTTTTGAGATAGGGTCTCCCTGTAGCCCTAGCTGGCCTGGAACTCACAGAGATCTGTCTGCCTCTGCCTTCCGAGTGCTGGGATTAAAGGCATGTGCCAACACACCCCATTAAAGATAAGTTTTTTAAAAAAGTTGAAAAGCTCATTGTGGGGAGGTCATCTTAACAGTTTTCATTTACAGACAAGTTCTTGGACAAAACTCTTCAGCTGCACTAACACCATAGCTCCTGACAGCTCTGTGAAGTGCTCTAGGGTTTGTGGAAATGTGGAAGCTGGTGGGGAAGAGAGACTAGCTCACAACTCAGGTGAGCTAGATGTCAAGAGTGCAGGGCAGATCCCACTGCCAAGAGCAGAGAGTTATCAAGAGAGAGAGGAGCTTCCAGAATGTTTCAGGGGTAGGAAATGACATGAGCAGAGGACAGAGAGAACATATGGCATACAGCACAGCACTCAGATGAGCAGCACTTCTGCAGCGGTCAGAGGACTGCAGCTAATTCACAGCAGTCTGATCTATACAGCATGTTCCAGCCAAAGCTGCATAGTTAGATCATGTCTCAAAAACAAAACCCAATCAGATTAGCTGGGACATAATGGTACAATTAACAAAGGCAGGAAAAGGAGAAACTAGCTAAATGGTAGTTAAGAAAGGGGTTTAGACTATGCGATGTGAGGAGGGCTTGCAATAGTTTCAGGAAGAAATTGGGCTTAATTTGATAGACTTGGGATCTGCTAGAATCTTGCCTGGGAACAGGCAAGAACTTAGATGTTAACACATGGATAATGAAAGCTCTAATCCAGAAGTGCCAGTGAGAGTTCAAAGGGTTTTCGAGATTCCATAGGTGTGAGCAAGATCTGCATTTGCAGAAATATTAACCAGCCTTGACCACAGTCTGTCTGAGGGCCAAGGGGATAAAAATTCCAACCTTGAGTCATGAGTGACTAAGACTAAGACAGCCGTGAATATGTGAGGAAGACGAGGCAGATCAATACGGGTTTAGACTGCGGAAATTTACCAGTGTTTACATTGATAAATTTTGGGAGCAAAGTTTTGTTACAGCACCCAATAATGCTTTGCACCTAGTAGTTGATGAATGGAATTCTGAAATAATTTGGGCTACCTTGTTAAAGCCTGAGGGGCTGGGGTGTAGCTCAGTTGATAGTGCACTCACCCAGCATACATGAAACCCATTCCATCCCCAACAGCCCATAAACGGGGCATAGTGATGCATCTCTGTAGTCCTAGAACTCAGGAGGTAGAGGCAGGAGAATCTTAAATTCAAGATCATCTTCAGCTATAGAATGAGTTCAAGGCCAGCCTGGGACACATGAAACCTATCTCAATAAGAAAACCTGGGGAGGAGAGTGTCTCAAGGGTTTAAGTGATGTTTATCTACAAGATTATAATCTGAATAAAGTTTGCCTAAGAATTATAGTTAGGAAAATAATTTGACTTACCTTTTTAATTATTTTACCAAGTTCAAAATCTGGTTTTCTGCCTATGGAATAATCAGCTTTCACTTCAGAATAGGTATCATTAATTATTGCCAAGAACATGTTCTAGGAAGAAACATTAAAACAATTCTTTCAGTAAGAAATTTACTTAGGAGTGGGTATGTAGCTCATTGGTGAAGTGTTTGCTTAGAATTCTCAGGGCCCTGGGTTTGACCCCCTACAGCCTGACATACACAAAGTGGCTTTAAAGCTGGGCACTGTAGCAAATGCCTATAGTCCCAGCTATTCAGGAGACTGAAGCAGAGGGTTACTTGAGCCCACAAGTTTGTAACCAGCATGACTATAACATAGCAAGACCTTGTCTCAAAACAAGATGAAAAAGTTAATGACTTAAAAGTGCTAGAATTTAGTATTTTTTGTTTGTTTTTGATCTTTTTGAGACAGGGTCTCCCTATAGCACCAGCTAGCCTGGAACTCGATATATAGACCAGGTTGGCCTTGAACTCATAGAGATCTGCCTGCCTCTGCCTCCTGAGTGCTGGAACTAAAGGTGTGCGCCACCATGCCTGGCCAAAAGTGCTGGGATTTGTAAAACTAGACTTAAGAAATTAAAAGTTAATAAATAGCTAAGTAGCTGTGGAGACAATGGCAGGGTAGAACGGGAAGTGTATGGGATGTGGATGTGAACAGATGCTTATGGAAACGACACAAAATGTGAAATATTGCACATGAATTGGCTATACACACGCACACACACACATTGATTTATCAGCATTACATATCAGAAGGAAACAGATTATAGGTTCTTTAGAGTGGTTTTAGTGTTTTAGTTTTATGAAGTTGGTTAAATTTGTCATCTTATCAAGATCCCTGCAGCTACATACTTGTCTAGATAGCACATTTGTTGAGACTTCTTAAGCCCAGCATCTCTCCACTTTCACTGTGGTACAGTTCTGTCACTCTGAGGACTCCTGACCACATCCAGGGCATAGCTTCTGTGCATGAGAAAAAACGTTTGCATGGAGGACAGTAGCAATCCATCACTGGAAGGCAGAGTTCCTTGACTAAGAAACCCACAGAGACATTCAGAGCTCAACTGAGAGACTCATTAGAATGACTTCTAGAAATCACAACGGGGAGAGTTTTCAGTCAGAAGGGCTAGAAGCCATTACAATGTGGGCAAGAGCATTAATGGCTGATCTCCTGTCTCCTGTTACGGATTGTCCCAGCCTGGAAAGGCTTGGGAGTTACTTGTTTGAAGGATTTAGCACATTCTTAGAACAAACATGCTCACTACTGAGAGCACATTCCACAGACAACCTGCAAACAGTGGTAACTGGATTAGAACCTGGGCACTAAGGGATCCAGATTATTCTTTTTTTTTGAGGAGGGGGATGGTTTGAGGCAGAGTCTCCCTGTAGCCCCAGCTGGCTTGGAACTCTGTTTAGACCAGGCTGGCCTCCATCTCAGAGATCCAACTGCCTCTACCTCCCCAGTGCTGGGACTAAAGGCATGCACCACACCAGGCTAATCCAGACCATCCTTTATGAATGTCAAGTGCTCTGATAGTTAAGCAATAATACCACAATTTCTTCTAAATAAATGATTTCATTGTTCTGAAAAAATGCAAGCAAAAAGAAAAAAGGGTGAGAGTCATTCTTACCAGCAGGACAAAGAGCACAAAAAAGATGAAAGTGATGAAGTAAATGGGTCCCAAGATCCAATTGGCTTGCTGGATGCCAGCAAAATTAAAATCTCCAAGAACGATTCGAAATTGTGCAAATCTTTGGTGAGATGGAAAAAAAAATGTCACATGCCTTCATTTATACGCAGTGGCAACTGTTGGGATTATCAGTATTTCTGGTTGCATATGGCATATATGCTGGCTTTTTCTTCCCAATGCTGGAATCAAATCCAGGACCTCATGCATGCTAGGCAAGTGTTCTATCACTGAGCCACAACCCAGCTCCTCCTGTCTGACTTTAATTATGTTACTATAGAGTTGTGAAAAACTGAGCAGGATATGGCAGAACACATCTGGAATCCCAGCACTCGGGAAGTGGAGACGGGCAGGAGGGTTATTAGTTCATTGCCAGCGTTGGCTGCATAGCAAGTTTGAAGTCAGCCTGGCTTACATGACACCCTTTCTCAACAACAACAACAACAACAACAACAAAAACAAGAGTTCAATAAACTGGATATAGAAAATTCTGCTAAAGGTTGGGCTGGAGAGATGGTTTGGTTGGTAAAGTGCCTGAAGTGTAAGCATGAGGACCTGAATTTGGATCCCCAGCACACACATAAAAGCCAAGCACAGAGGCACACATCTTTGATCCCAGCACTGGATGGGGGGTGGAGACAGGTGGATCCAGCCTATCCAATAAGAGAGCCCCCAGGTTCAGTGAGAGATCCTGTCTGAAAAAGCGGAAAGCCGAGCATGTGGAGCATGCCTTCAGTCCCAGCACTCGGGAGGCAGAGGCAGGAGGATCTCTGTGAGTTCAAGGCCAGCTGGCACTACAGGGAGACCCAGTCTCAAAAAGACCAAAAAAAAAAGTGGAGCGCAATTGAGGAAGACACTCGTCAACCTCTGGCCTGGCCTACACACTCATATATGTACACACACAAATATATACATATAACATGCATATATATACACACACAAAAAAAAAACTACCCTAAAGGCAAGATCAAAGGTACCTCAGCTGAACAGATAGTTTAGGAAGTGATAAGAATCCTAGTTTTGTTTCCTGTTGCTGTGATAAAATACCTTGACAAAAACAACCTAAGAGAGACCCTGTCTGTGTGAAAAAGTGGGGAGTGATTGGGTTTATTTGGCTCACATTCCAGATTACAGCCCATCATTGCAGGGAGGGCAAGGCAGCAGAAACTTGAAGGACCTAGTCACATTACATCCATAGTCAGGAGCAGAGAGCAGTGAATTAACACATGCATGCTAGTGCACAGCTCCCTCTCTCCATCCTTATACAGTCCAGGATCCTCTGCCTAGGGAATGGTGCCACCTATGGTGGGTGGGTCTTCTACCTCAATGAACATAATCATGACAATCCCTCAGAAGCATGTCTAAACCTTTATTCCAGGTAATTTTCTATTTTGTCAAGTTGATGGTTAACTATCATAATATGTTTGAATTTATTTGAACAATATGAGTTCAATGCTTATCTATAAGATTTGAACCTTAAAATATAGTTAAAAACTGGTTTTGTCAGTGGTTTCCTTGTCCATTCCTGTGCCTTTCTAAAACTTAGAAAAATTTTGGCTTTGCCCAACAAATGATTTTTCAACTTACCTAGACCCAAGAGCCCTAATCTTTCTGCTGTCAATGCTACATTTAATTTTTCTCTAAATCACTTCAAGTTTGGATAAAATAAAGGTTCTATCAGTTCATCACTTGCTTGTCCGAAGTGCTAGTAACTGTTCCCCACTGGATACCTGGTAAACAGTGGCTACTGGACTAGAGATCTTAAATTACCAAGAATTCACACCATTCTTAATGTCAAGTGCTCTGACAGGTAAGCAGTAATACCATGATTTCTTCTAAATGAATAATTTAGGAAGATCATTTTATTCCAAGGTTTGTTTTATTCTCTTTATAACTATGAAGTCTTGGTTTTGATATGAAATACTATTTACAATATTACAAATCTTCATTTTTCTGACCTTAAAATTGACATGGAGATATAAAGTTAAGGCCCTCAATAATAATGGTAGAAGTATAATTAGTATTTTAAAAAATTATTTTTATGTGTATGAGTGTTTTGCCTCCATGTGTGTAAGTGCACCCCATGCATGCAATGCCCATGGAGGCCAGGAGGGGGCGTTGGATCCCCTGGAACTGAAGATACAGCTGGTTGTTAGCCACTGTGTGGGTGCTGGGAAGTGAACCTGGGTTCTCTGCAAGAATAGCCAGTGCTCTTAACCACTGAGCCTTCTCTCCAGCTCCAGAATTAGGATTTTAAACATGTTTTATAAACGTAAGTTAGCATATGTATTTCATGATGACATGTTCATACATGTACACCCTTGTACTTTGCTCATAGTCACCCTCTATTATTACTATCTCTTATTCATTTTCTCCCTTAACCTGAAATTGTGTTTACATAGCACCACGAATATCTGTTATAAATTATGTGTGCTATTTAAGAGGAAACCTGGGAAGAATTTTGTTTTGTTTTTGTCTTTGAGACAAAGTCTCATGTGTCCAGACTGCTCTCAAACTTGGTATGTAGCTAAGGATGACCTTGTACTCCTGATCCTCCTCTCTCACTTCCTGGTGTTGGGATCACAGTGTACCACATCATTTTATGTGGTGCTGGGGTTCCAACCCAGAGCATCATGCATACTAGGTAAGCACTCTACTAACTAGGCTGTATCTCCAGTCCCCTTGGGAAAAATTTTTTAATGGTATCTTGATACACTCTGCATGATAGTTCACTCAGTCAGAAGGAAGAAAGCTGCTTGTACCTTGTTGATTTGGTCAGTCACAGGCTGGAGAGATGGCTCAGTGGCTAAGAGCACTGACTGCTCTTGCAGAGGACCTGGGTTCGATTCCCAGCACCTACATGGCGGCTACAAACCGTCCTTAACTCCAGTTCTAGGGAAATCCGAAGCCCTCTTCTGACCTCCGCAGCATTCCACAACATGGGTACACTCACATACATGCAGGCAATACACTCATACATATAAAAAAAAATTTAAAAAGTAGAGGGCTATTGGAGAAAGCTTTTTTTCTGGAGAAAGTTACCATGTTCCTAGGCCTTCAAGTACTGACTAAGCCATCTATCTCCCCAGCACCTTAGGTCACTTATTGTTAGACATTTGGTTACAACAGTGAGAAAAACTGACAGTACTAATGAAGCCAGAAGATGGATGAAACCAGAGATCATCATATTACGCAAAGTAAGCTAGTCCCAGAAAGACAAACATCATGTTTTCTCTCACATGTGGAATCTAGATCTAAAAAAACAGCATATAGAAAGGGGCTTGAGAAAAGGAAGGTGCTAGCAGGGAAAGAAAGGATAAGGGGAGACTATGAGCAAAGCACATGGCATACACATAGACAAATGTGGGGGCAAACCCCATAACTTTGTACAATGAACCTAGGCTAAGAACATCACACACATGCACATGCACACATGCACATGCATGCAATGGAGTACGATTAAGCCGTAACATAAAGTAGGTTGTAATTGTGTCTTATAGGAAAATGGATGGAAACGGAGGACGTATTAAAATACAGAAACAGAAAAATAGCATATGTTTATCTCCCGTGGAAACGAATAAAAATGAAGACTTTAAAGTGGCAGAGGTATTGTCAGAGACTGAAAGAGGCAGAGGAGTAGAAACTGAGGGAAAGAACCTAAAGGGCACAATGAATGCTTTTCCAGAAGTGCCACAGTGAACGTCGTCAGTTTGTACAGTTGGCATGTGTTAATTATAACGAAGTGGCAGGAGATGGGATCCCTTCCAGACAAGTGCCTGAGATGGGGCTGACTTGAATAACCCAAGCATATCATCAAAAGCAAAAGCCCCTTCAGAAACCAACTCGCAAGTTCTATCCATTTCTTTTTGTGTCTTACACCTTTCTGTCCTTCCTACAAGTAAGACTGTGAATTATGGTGGTTGTCGGTCTTTGTATTACCAAGTTTTATTATTATGTAACATTTAGAATAGCTAAGATCCTAGGGAAGGATCAAGAAGTTGCTGGGAATATAAGCATAATTCACCCACAGTAAGCTACAGGACACCTCAGTTTCATCACTTGAAGTTCAAAGGGCTTTGGGGAGCGCACTAGTCCCCTTCATCTTACAGAGGAGAAAATTAAGGTCCAGAAAATCGAGTAACAAGTGGCAGAACTTGAAATTAGACTTCTGGAAATTAGACTTCTGTCCTGTACTTACCTCCCTATTCTTCCCAATACTGATTTAGTAAAGGATGGTTTCAGGAAAAAGTTATAAAACATACATTTTAAGGATGGGTGTGGTGGTACACACCTTTGATCCCAGCACTCCGGAGGCAGTGGCTGGTGGATCTCTGTGAGTTAAAGGCCAGCCTGGTCTATGTAGCAAGTTCTAGGTGAACCAGGGTTAAATAGTGAGAACCTTTCTGAAAAAATAATTTATACGTTTTATTTTTTGGTTATTTGCATATGGGTGGAAAAAGATGGCAATTTCAGACTCCTTTTTTTTTTTTTTTTTTTTAGATAGTTTCTGAAAAATCTAGTAAAGGACACAGACAAGAAACTTTACAGAATTCTTAGAACTAAAATCTTTTTCATGTTCACTACAAATTTCCAACTTGCTATGCAACTAACTAATCTCAACCTTGACTTTCTGATTCTCCTGTCTCCACTTCCCCAGTGCTGGATTACAGGTGTGTGCTACTATGCCTGGTATATATGGTGCTGGAATTGAACCTAGGACTCTGTGCATGTTAGGCAAGCACTCTCTCAACTGGGCTACATCCCCAGCCCTCAAATGAGTAACCTATGAATGTATTTCACTTGTAAAGAAAAGTGTAAATACTTTTGTAAGACTTCTATTGACTCACTTCTCACTTCTGGAGTTTTGTTGTCTGTTAACTGAGTGCTTTATAATAAAGCACCTTTTTTTTTTTGAGACGGGTCATCTAGCCAGGCTCACCTTGAAGTTTTGATCCTCCTGCCTTAGCCTTTTGAGTCCTGGGAATATTTGCATGTGCCCCAACATTATCCTTTTATAAAATTAATTTAAATTTTCATTTATTTATGTTTTTTAAAATATTTATTATTATTTTTATGTGTATGTGTGTATTGCCTGCATGTAGGTAAGTGCACCCCTGTCATGCAATGCCTGTGGAAGGAAGAAGAGGCTGTTGAATCCCCTGGAACTGGAGTTATGGACAGTTGTTAGCTGCCATGTGGGTGCTGGGATTCGAACACGGGTCTTCTGCAAGAACAGCCAGTGTTCTTAACCACTGAACTATCTCTCCTGCCCCGTGTTTTTTGAGACAGGATCTCCCTGTAGCTCCAGCCGGACTGGGACTCACTATGTAGCCTAGGCTGGACTCCAACTCACTGCCTCTGCCACCCAAGTGCTGGGATTAAAGGCATGTGCCACTATACCCAGCCTGTTTATGGACTTTTGAGATAGGATCTTGTTGTGTAGTCCAAGTTGGCCTCAAACTCAATTCTCCTGCCTCAGCCTCCTGAGTGCTGGGATTATAGGCACACACCACCACACATGGCTTTATAAAACTATAAAACTACTTTTCTTTCTTTTTGATTTTTTTTAATTTTTATAAAAATTTTATGTGTTTTGCCTGTATGTATGTAGGTGCACCCCATGCATGCAATGCCCATGGAGGCCAGAAGAGGGCATCGGATGCCCTGGCACTGGAGTTCTGGACAGTTGTTAGTCATCATTTAGGTGCTGGGAACAGAACTCAGGTCCTCTGCAAGAGAAGTCAGTGCTTTTAACTGCTGAACCATCTCTACAGCCCCTATAAAGCTATTTTAAAAATACACCTTGTTAGATAAGCAAGGACCATCAATTTAAGATTTGTTATGCAGAAAGAAAAAAAAAGGGGGGGTGGTTCTTAAGAAGGAAGTCCCTGTGGAAGAAAACAATACAAATTTCATATGCTCAAGAAATAAACACAGAAGCATGGGGTCAAGTTATGTTATCTTAAGCAATATAACCATCTCCAAGGAAAGCTATTTTTCTAACTTGACCTGATAGCAAATAAAAAATGGATATCACCAGCTATTTGGATTCTCCAGTGACAAATCTTACTTTGAGTGACTATTTTTTTTATCTTAAATAAAAATATAAATCCAAGTTTAAATTAACCAAGACTCATAAACTACTGTTTAGCATGGAACTTTCTGTGATTTTGCAGTTAGAAAATATAGAGAATACAGTTACATATGTATAAGCACTTACATGGAATTTTGAAAAGTGGAAAAGTCATCAACCTGTGATCCAAAAACAAGAAACCCTAACTGGGCATAAGCGAAGAATATTATGAAAAACATGATGGCAAATCCAACTATGTCTTTCATACAGCGGGATAAGGTTGATGACAGCTGAGACATTGTCTTATTGAAGCTTATAAATTTGAATATCTGAAAAAAAAACAAATGTGATTGACACAGAATCAGGCAAATTAATTTCAGAAGAATTCTTCAAATTAAAGGAGATACTTAATGATAATCTAGGTTGTTTGAGGATTTGCCAGCAATCATTCAATGCCCAGATTAGTTTGGTGTGTGTGTGTGTGTGTGTGTGTGTGTGTGTGTGTGTGTGTTTGGGTACATGCACATGAGTTCAAGTGCCCTGAACTCACTATGTAGACCAGGCTGGCCTTGAACTCACAGAGATCCGTCTGCCTCTGTCTCCCAAGTTGCTGGGATTAAAGGTGTGTGCCACCATGCCCGGCAGATATATATTTTTATGTGTATAAATGTATTGCCTGAATGTAGGTAGGTGCACCTGTGTTGTGCAGTGACTCAGAGGTCAGAAGAGGGCATTGGATCCCCTGGAACTGAAGTTATGGATGGTTGTTAGTCATCATGTGATGCTGGAAATTGAACCCAGGACTTCTGTAAGAGCAGCCAGTACTCCTAACTGCTGAGCCAACTCTCCAACTCTATTGGGTTTTTGTTGCTTTTTTTTTGGTCTTTTTGAGGACAGGGTCTCCCTGTAGCACCAGCTGGCCTGGAACTCACTTTGTAGACCAGGCTGGCCTTGAACTCACAAAGATCTGTCTGCCTCTGCCTCCCAAGTACTAGGACTAAAGGTATGTGCCACCACACTGGCTTTTGTTGTTGTTGTTATTGTTTTTTTAAAAACAGGGTCTCCCTGTAGTCACAGCTGGCCTGAACTCACTAGGTAGACCAGGCTGACTTTGATCTCATAGAGGTCCACTTGCCTCTGCCTCCTGAGTGCTGGGATTAAAGGTGTGTGCTACCATGCCTGGCTGCCAAATTACTTCTTAAAAAATTATTTATTCTGTATAAGTGCGTGTGGGTGGGAGGCAGGACAAGCATGCTACTGAGCATATGTGGAGGTCAGAGGACAACTTGTGGTCGTTAGTTCTCTCCTTCCACTATGTGTGTCCCAGGGATCCAACTTAGGTGGACAGGCTGGTGGCAAGGGCCTTTACCTGCTGTGCCACCTTACCAGCTCTGCCAAATTACTTTCAAAATCACTTAATAGTTGAGAAAATGTTTTTCCTTCCTACAAGATAATAGTTTTACTAATACGTTATGACACTACTGTATTATGTAATATAATGAAATATAAATACCTTTATCCATGCAAAAAAGGTAGTAATAGCAATTATATTATTATAGTAAACGTGCCAGTGTGCTAGAAAATAGAAATCTGCATACTTTTCTGTACTTTTCAACAGCCGTCCAAGGAAGAGAAAAGTCTGCATATTACAGTGTGCGTAGAAGGAGACAGTCAGAAAACACAACTGAAGGGGAAAATAACAAGAGTTAAGTTGGAGACTATTCCAGCTCTACATGTCTTACAGTCTTTGAAGAAACACATGAAAACTTTCATCAAAAGTTTAATGGACAGGGTGGGATGTGGTGCTGTATGCCTTTAAGCCCAGCACTCAGGAGGCAGAGGCAGAGGCAGGTGGAGCTCTGTGAGTTCAGGGCCAGCCTGGTCTACATAGTGAGTTCCAGGCTAGCTGTGGGTACAGGGAGACCCTGTCTCAAAAAAAAAAACAGAATCTTAATAAAAGGGATGGAAAGATAGAACACAGGCTTTAAAAAAATGATCAAAAGTGGTTTATCAACTCTATTTTTGTATTAAACACAAGGGAGAAGCCTGGGCAATCTATATACAGCTGTGACACATGGAAAGGGACTTGATCAAACTGAGTCTTAGACCATATAAATGTCTCTTTGATTACATCGACAGTAATTGTCTATGCTTTTTCATTTATCTTTTTAAAAATGCCACACATTCCCTATGTTATCTTCTGTTCCAGTTACAGCACAATGCCTGGGAGGAAGTGTGATGGTAAAACACCCTCATAAGCAGTTTTCTGCTGTTCATTCTTTCCAGTCTGAGATCTGTGGATATGAGGGGGGTCATGCCTCCTCCAGCTATGGAAGCCTTGGTAAATGACTCCCTTCTTCACCCCCATGGTTTGCAAGCTGCTAGGGACGTGGAGTGCAGGCTGTACCACAAGAAGCTCAGAAGCATTATGGGCCAAGTCCAGCACCTCAGCAGGAGGTACTGCACAGTCAGCAGCCATGGCCCCAGTCTGCCCATGGCTCCTGGTGTGAGTCTGTGTCTGTGGATGCAGCCCACAGGAAACTGTAGCCCAGCTTTCTGAAGAAGACACTGCCTTAGCCTCGGTTTCCCTACTAGCCTTTCCAGCTTTGCCTCTAGCCACAGTCTCTGCTGACTTTCCCTCTGCTTGGTGAAGCAACCACCAAGGACATGGGCTTTTGTAGAAGTGTAAGTAATTCTCAACAGAACTTAAAATAGCAAGATGCTCATAGGAGACACTAATTTCCTGGCCATCCTAATCTATCTGCCTGCTTCTTTGAATTACAAAGCACAAGTGTGTAAATGATTATGTCACTGTGGTGTGAGGCTTTCTGTGTCATGATACCTAAAACTTAATATTTTCTACCATGTAATAATACAAGAAAGAAATTGCAATTACACTAAATAAACCTTTTTAGAATGCCTCAACAACCGCTTTAAGAGAGTTTCAGATCCAGGTTGTCTTAGCTACCAGAGCTTCATGACTGATGACAATTTTCCTTTGACTTTCCTTGCCAGAAATATTCAACATAGTTAAACATTTAATGCTCTGCCCTTTGCTAGTCATTGGGGATACTAGAGAGGCAGGTGGGGCACTTTCTTGTGTCCTGCTCTATCACTCTCTACTTTATTCCTTTCAGACAGGGTCTTCTCACTGAACCTGGAGGTAGGCTGCCAGCCAGCAGTCCTCCTGTCCCAGCCCCACACAGTGCTGGAGTCACAGGTGTGTATGACCATTTCCAGCTTCTTTACATGAGTGCTAGGGATTGGGACTCAGGTTCTCACATTTGAAGAGCAAGCACTGTCATCCACGGTGCCAACTTCCCAGACTTTTTTTTTTTTTTTAGATCATGTATCACTATATTGCCCAAGCTGGCCTTGAATTTATAGAGTCTACTACCTCAGGAGCCCAAGCAGTTGGGCCTCAGAGCTAAGCACTCAGAGCTAAGTTCCATAGGAATACACTTTTTGAGCATGGCTAGTAAGACCTGTGTGCATTAACTCATACTATGTATGGAGACCTCTAGGTTTTGCCAGCCCTCCCAAGGATCAAATCAGAGAAAACAGAGTTCTCTCTTTTAAGGGCACAGTAGCAAAATGCACTATGACATCTCATTTTTATGTTTGATGTATATAGCTTTCAAAATAAGTCTTGGGTGAATAGAAAAGCCCATTTTGGTACATCCCTCACTGGTGGTTTCAGATGTGACCTTAAATCATGTATGTGATTACATACTCACCAGCAAAAGCAGCAGTTCTAGCCAGTTCCAAATACTTTTGAAGTAGTCAGCCTTAAATTCATTAATTCTTTTGATTTCTTGTGTAGTGAAGACAAAAAGGAAAATACAAAATATGATTTCACAGGAAGCAATGAAATAATCATAGTAGCTAATGTATCTGAGGAGCTTCACCGAGTAAAACTGCCACGAAGTAAGTATTCCTCCAGTTGCAGGGAATTCTGCCACCAACCTATATAAAATTGTTTAAGTAGTTAGGCATTTGAAGTGTGTTTTAGTACTTAAGTTGCTGTAAAATTTCTAATCAAACAATACATACTTTAATAATTGTTTATTTTATGCAAAATGTGTTTCCTTGGGCTTGCCAAGTTCAATTTAAAAGTTTTCATTTGGGATGGCTCCCAAGTTAACTAAAGATGGCAGCTGCAGTGGGAGGACTGCCCTTGTCCTCGGCTCCTGGTGCGTGAGCACCATTTCCCCAGGCATTGTGGCCTCTGCAGCCCTTAGGCCTGGTGCTTCTAGAACAAGCTTGTCAAATGTACTGTGATCTGGTTCCACTCAAGCAAAACTTGCCTTTGGCACTAGTTCCTCACCCCACCTCCTGCTGTCACCCAGCATGCACCCTGTTGAGGGCCCAGTACTATCAATGGACAGTTCAAGGGCTGAGCCTCGCTGACTTTAAGGGGAAACACTTGGTGCTTCCTTCTATGCTTTGGATTTTGCCTTTGTGGGTCCTATGGAAATCTCTGTTCTTAGTGACAAAGCCAATGGAATTTCGTGTACTGTGAAGTGGATTTCCATTTTACCTATCTTGCCTGAATCAATATACCAAGGAGGAATGGCCACTGAGGCCCCATGAACATTGATTACATGCTTGTCAGATTTAATGAGACAAATAACTTGGGACTACTGTGTGCTGTTGCAAGGTCCTGGGGTTGCACTCAGAGGCCTCTTAATAACTGACCCCAATGGTGTCATCATGCATGTTGAATGCCAACCACCTCCCAGTGGGCCAGTCTGTGTAAGAAACCTTCTGCTGGTGAAGGTGATCCAGTTTGGAGACGTCTGCCCGGCAAACTGGATACCAGTCTCTTGATTGCAAGCCAAGTCCAAAGGCTTCTAAAGAATATTTCAGGACCGTCCATCAGCAGATCACCCTGCAACCTGGGTGCACTTGAAAAGCCACAGCTGGAACCCTTTTAGCATTTCAAAGACCATTCATAGAAGGCAAAACTCAATCCTGCTTGTATTTATAAATACAAGCTGCTCTATATGGTTTGTTTTTTCATTCATTTATTTAGTATGTGTACGCATGTGTGCACATGTACTATGATGTGTGTGGAGGTCAGAAGACAACTTGCTAGAGTCTCTTCTCTCCTTCCACATGTCTCCTTCCACCATGTGGATCTCAGCAATGGAACTCAGGTTGCCGGGCTTGATGGCAAGCTCCTTTAACCACAAGCCACCTTGCAGGCCCCACATGCTTTGCTTTTGTAATATCTGCAGAGGCTTGTTCAGGGTGGCTAGTGCTAACATCGGTGTCCTTTCTGGGGACATCTTGAAGGCTAGTGACTTCCTACAGAATGCTTACCGCTCCCACTTCTCAGATCATGTCTTCAGAGGGTAAAGGAAACACTCTCCCCCCTTAGCCTTACTTGAACCTTTGTCTACACCATAGTAGCACAAGCACTCAGTGCTTCTCATCTGAGTTCTGAAATTTCCTCTTTAATTTCTCTGTATTAAATTAGCAGAGGTCATAGTTTTATGTCACTAGCATCAGCAGTCTGAGTTAACTTTGAATGTATATGTGACAGAAACACATGCAATTCATGCTATTAAAACCATGGTGGTGATGGGCCAGCAAGATGGCTCAGAAGGTAAGGGTACTTGCTGCCATGCCTGACAACCTGTGTTCAATCCCTGGGCACACATAGTGGGAAGAGAGGCTTGACTTCACCAAGTTGTCCTCTGACCTCAGCAAACATGCCGTGGCATGTGACCCCTCCCATAATAAATGCATATAATAAAAAATAAAAACATTGTGGCAAAGTAATTTAATGATCATACATAATCCTCTTCCCTGATGCTTATGAGTTTACAAGTTATTTTACTTATTTTATTCATTAACTGACTTAGGTTCTGTGTATATTCCTAGACACAGGTTTAATTATGAAGGAGGTATGTTTAATCCAAGGATTTCTTTTTCATTTGTTTTTGAGAAAGGGTCTGGCCTGGAACTCTCTATGTAGACCAGGCTAGCCTTAATCTCACAGCAATCCACTTGTCTCTGCCTCCCTAATGCCAGAATTAAAAGCACATGCCACCACTCTCTGCTAAGGATTACATCTTTTAATCATTGTAATAATTTTTTTCTTCAAGTTTTTGGTAGAAAATATATCTAAAACATATTTTAAAATCAAAGAATTTAAGGGCTGGAGAGATAGCTCAGTGGTTAAGAACACTGGTTGCTCTTGCAGAACACCCAGGTTCGAATCCCAGCACCCACATGGCAGCTAACAACTGTCCGTAACTCCAGTCCTAGGGGATCTGATGGCCTCTTCTATCTTCCTTGGGCATTGCATGACACAGGTGCACTTACCTACATGCAGGCAATACACTCATACACATAAAATAAAAATATGAAATAAAATATTTTTTAAAAAACAAAGAATTTAGATTTACTTAATTTATCTGTGCCACCTTTTCTATACTGAAGATTCACAAATATCAAAGAGCAATGTAAATAACAAAGATGTGACACTGGGAATAGCAGCTTATGTCCTAGGAGGATGAGGTATTGTTCAAGAAAATCCTGGACTACATTATTGTGACTAGTTCGGGCTTTTCTCAGAACACAGAATTCTTAAGTATTCCAAAGAAGAGAACTATGTTCTCCTAGTTTAGCTCATCAGGGATATCACTGTCTTTTAAAAGCTAAGACTTCAAGAAATATATGTCTAGGTTAGGTTTATCTGAGAACAACTGGTCTTTGCCCCAGATTTATCTACATGACGCACAATAATTAAAAATATCAGACTGGTAGAACTAACCTTCTTGGGTGTTTAACAGACACACTTTGAGGCCTATAATAATTTGGTCAGAGGGACATAAAGGACACTTTTTGCTCCTTGCCCTCCTAGGTCGACTAGTTCCAGGGGACTACAAGCATCTCTCAAAATGTCCTATAATGGAGGTGTGTTACCTGTCCTCTTGATCAAGGAAGCTGAGGAGACCCCACCAGATGGACTTGAACCAGTGTCCAGTCTATAAAGAGTAAAGAGGACACAGAGGAATCATTTCATTTCCTCCATGCTTCCAAGCGAAGCCAACCATGGTCGAGCAGAACCTTTGACTTATCTTCACATAGATGGAACTGGTAAA
>NW_008339573.1:1536441-1544607 GCF_000622305.1 Nannospalax galili
AACACAGCAGACAGTAGCAGGGATATCAGAGTATAAGGGCTCTAGTGGGGAGAGGGAGGCTATGGGAGGGTGCCATCTGGGAAGTGAGTATAAAAATAAATAAATTTTTAAAAAATAAAAAAATTAAAATAATTCTTCAAAGCATAAAAAAAGTTAAGACTACATATTCTGCTAAAACAAATATTTTCTTGTTTACTTTAGGCACTTGATGTTGGACACAAAGCAGGATACAAATAGAAGTATAATAATTTATTTCCAAAAATTAAATATGTAGATTTTGAGGTTGTTCACTATAATTCTTTGTGTTCTCTACAACCTTAGATAATGGAGAATTGGGAGTAATTTAAGGTAAATTAAGTAATTTCGTATTGTATTTTTCTGTCATATTATTACAATGTAACTGTATTTTTAGCTAAAGATATTAGCAAAAATTGTTGGCACTGAAATAAAGTTCTGTTAACACACACACAAGCACACAAAAGCCAGTAGCAAAGAGAGCTGTCCTCTTTCACATGTTTTGCATCCGACCTTGATGAGTGAGAGGAAAGAAACACAGTATTTTGACCTTACGTGCAGACTAATAAACAAAAAGGGGGAGAAACCCAGGATTCTGCTAGTTTTCTCTGTCAGCGTTCAGAAAGAAAAGTAAATGTATAATATCATAATGTTGACCACAGCTTCTTAGACTGAATGTGGGGATCACAAAAAGACCGGCAATAGTAAAAAGTTTCTGAACACACAATGACTCAAAATCAATTCAAAATCAAATGTATAACGAATCAGACTTGTTTCTAGCAGCTCACCCAAGTCGCCTTGCACTGCAGCCTTGGTTCTGAACACACAGCCTGTGCACTCTGCACTATGCACGCCATAATACCACACAACGCCTACTGAAACAGGCTGCCTGAAATACCTTGGCACAGATTCAAGACTACTGCATGTTGCAATCTGCAGTGTTTTTTACTATATATGCAGAGTTTTCTGCTCCTATAAAAACATGATTTGACAGGCATGGTGTTGAAGGTCTTTAGTCCCAGCATTCAGGAGGCAGAAGCAGGTAGATCTTTATGAGGTAGAGGCCAGCCTGGTCTACATAGCAAGTCCCAGGCCAGGTGGTACCACAGGGAGACCCTGCCTCAAAAAGAAAAGTAAATGTGTAATATCATAGCGTTGACTACAGCTTCTTAGATTGAACGTGGGGATCACAAAAAGTCTGGCAACAATAAAAAGTTGCCCCTAAGACTACAACAAAACCAACAAAACCCCCCATGATTTAATTATGGAAGACTCAACATTTTCCTACCATCATTCCTGAGCAAATAATTGTGTTAGAATGTTTGATTTTTAAATTGCTGTTTGTAGCAGTGTGTGATAGCATATGCCCTTAATCTCGGCACTCAGGAAGCAGAGGCAGGGAGATTTGTGTGAGTTCCAGGCAGCCAGGGCTACATAGTGAGGCCCTGTCTTTAAAAAATTTGCTGTTTGAATTGCCGACTTGAGTTTCATAAAAAATGGTTAAATGAATTTTGGCTTGGAATTAGGACAGGATTTCCAACAATTTCTGTAATGGCCTTCCACATATGTCTGCCATTCGATACTATTTATGTGAAGTGGTCTTTTCAGCACTGATGATTATAAAATCAAAATATCAACTCTGAAAAATGCTGAGGGTGCCCTATGACCTACTGAATCAAACATTCAGCTGAGATTTAATTCTTTACATGTATATAAAAGATTTCTTTTTTTGTCTTTTTGAGGCAGGGTCTCCCTGTAGCCCAAGCTGACCTGGAATTCACTATGTAGACCAGGCTGGGCTTGCACTCACAGAGATCCACCTATGTCTGTCTCCCAAGTGCTGGGACTAAAGGCGTGCACCACCATGCCTGGCTATAAAATAATTTTTAAAAATAAATTTTATGATTTATTATCAGTAAATGTTTGAATTACATATCTATTTTATTTACCTATATACCTGGGGTAATGTGAAATTTCATGTGAAAAGGGGTGACAGGCAGAAAAAGTTTGAGAGGCTGTGCTGTACATTATATGCTTCTATACAACTGAGAGACCTGAGTGACTCCATCTTGGATAAAACCTCCATGGGACTGACCCAGTCCTGAGCTCTGTTCCAGGAGAAACCACAAAAAAAAAAAAAGTGTACTTGGAACGGATAGAGAACAACTCCCCCGCCAACAGTCAATTAACCAAGGACAGGAAAGTACTAAAAGTCCAGATGTCTTTTCTGATTTCCTGAAGCCAGCAGTTTATGGTTTGGCACTGGGCGGCAACCAATCAGATGCTTGCCAGGTTGGAGACCCCCTACCCCCCTACTTGCTGAACTTGCCGAAATAAACCTATAAAAACCTCTGTCTCCCAAAGCAAGGGGTCTCACATCTGAGATCCGCTGGGTCGGTGACAGAGTGGGCCCAAGCTTAAGCTTATAACAATAAAAAACCCTTGTGTGTTTGCATTGGTCGGCTCCTTGGTGGTCTTTGGGGTCTCGCGAACTGGGCACAAAACAACTACTGATTGGACAGGTCAGTTGACAGTTCTGTGATCTGCTGACTTTGTTTTAAGATTTCTTTTGGACTCATGGTTCTGGAGCTCCAAAGTTGAGAGGCTGAATCTGTTGATGGCTGAGGCATCATATGATGAGAGATGCTGTGCTCTCTCTCTGTGTGTGTGTGTGTGTGTGTGTGTGTGTACCTGCTGGTTTCTGAAAAACAACTTTTTTTTTTTGGTCTTTTTGAAACAGGGTCTCCCTTGTAGCCCCAGCTGGCCTGGAACTCACTATGTAGACCAGGCTGGCCTTGAACTCACAGAGATCCACCTGCCTCTGCCTCCCAAGTGCTGGGACTACAGGCATGTGCCACAATGCCCGGCTAAAAATAACATTTTAAAAAGTAACAGAATAAGCATAAAATTGAGAGACAAGAACTCTGGATTTAATATTACAAAGAGCTCTTCATATGACTTAAGTTCCTATCTTGTTTGTTTTTTGAGACAAGGTCTCCCTATAGTCCTAGCTGGCCTGGAACTCACTTTGTAGACCAGGCTGGCCTCAATCTCACAGAAATTCACCTGCATCTGCCTACCGAGTGCTGGGATTAAAGGCATATGCCACCACACTGGCTTTTTTAAAAAAGATTTATTTTTATTTTATGTATATGAGTGTTTTGCCTGCATGTATGTGCTCCTCTGTTTGCTGCTCTTTCTTGTGGAGATCAGTGATCTATAATCATAATGGCTATTGTACACAATCATTTGGGGGAAGCTTAAGTTTGGACCCAGGAGGACAAAACTGAAATGGCCTTAAAAAAAGGGAGCTAGGGTTTTGAACACACTACAAAAGGGATTTGCCCTGATTCTGGAATTGCTGCTACATGGCAGAAATAAAAATTTCCTGTTGTTTAAGCCAATTTAAGTTGGGGTTTTCTTTTACAACAAAAAGTTTCCAAACTGATTCAGAGGTCAAAGAGCTAAGACCCAAGTTAGGCCTTGTAGCAACTGCTTTTTATTAGATAACAAACCATCCCAAGGCAGTGGCTTACAATAAATATTCTGTGTTTGCAGAGTCAGTTGATCCAGCTGCACTTGACTGACCTCAGCCAGGCTTGCTAATGGGTCTGCCATCTGACTGCTCCACTCAGCGTCATGGAGCTGGCTCTGCTCGCGTCTCTCATCCTCCTCCTGGTTCCAAAAGTCAGCCCACAATGTCCTTCTCATAGCGACTGTAGGCACGTGGAGAGCAAGTTCTACAGTACAAACCCACGTCCACCTGCTGAGTGCTTACAATTCACTGGCCAAAGTGGGTCACATGATTGAACCTAGCATCAAGGGCTAGAATTGGCCACTGCAAGATTACATAGCAAAAATAAGAACTGAGGCCATTTGGGAAGTACATCATGTGCTCTAAACATTTCTAGGACATAGCTATTATTACATGTTTTTTGAAATTTTTTTACTTTAATTGTGTGTGTGTGTGTGTGTGTGTGTGTGTGTGTGTGTATGTACATGACTACAAGTACCTATCGAGGCTGGAAGAGGGTGGTGAATCCCCTAGAGCTGGAATTCCAGGCTGTTGTGAACCACCTGACATGGGTTCTGGGAACTGAACTTGGGTCCTCTGCAAGAGCAATATATACTTTGTTTTGTTGTTTTTCTGAGACAGAGTCTCAATATAAAGGCCTGGATGCTCTGGAACGTTCTGAGTAGACCAGGCTGGCCTCAAACTCACAGAGCTCAGCCTGCCTCTGCCTCCTGAGTCCTGGGACTAAAGATGTGCCCTACCATACCTTGCTTCAGTACACACTCTTCACCAGTGAGCCATCTCTCCAGCCCTTGGTTTGAAATTTAAATTAATTCTGAGACAAACATACAGAAGCCCATTTAGACACTAAACCAAGACATTGTGTGTGTGTGTGTGTGTGTGTGTGTATGCACATATGTTCTGGGCTGGCAAGATGGCTCAGTTGGTAAGAATGCTGGTTGTGCAAGCCTGAGTTTTGATTTCCGTGTAAGAGTTTGATTCCTGTGCAAGATCTGAGTTTGATTCCTGGAACCCAGGGTGGAAAGAGAGAAGTGACTCTCAAAAGTTGTCCTCTGGTCGGGTATGGCGGTGCACACCTTTAATCCCAGCACTCCAGAAGCAGAGGCTGGCAGATCTCTGTGAGTTCAAGGCCAGCCTGGTCTACATAGCAAGTTTCAGGACAGCTGAGGCTATAGGGAGACCCTGTCTCAAAAATGCCAAAAAAAAAAAAATTGTCCTCTGACCTCCACACCTCGTACCAATAGAGCACAGGCGTGCTGTGCGCACACACGTGCACACATATTTAAAAAACTAACACATTTTGTGATCCCCATGTCCCTAAATATATTGTGAAATAAAGAAACAACTATGAGCACATTGTTGCTTTACTCTTTCCTCATGGGCAGTAGAACTAACATTTATTTTCAAACTTATGATTTTAATCTCAGCACAACTATGTATAAATGTAAACTCTAGTAAAGGCTCTAGATCTTTAAAAATATTCAATATACCAGGGTAAAAGTTTTAAGCCACTCACCTGATGATGCAGAACAGATTTACGTTAGCATTGTATACTGAAAAATCGATAAAAACAACTCTGGTTCCCCTTGTGATCCAGCTGTTCAGTCGAAGGTCAATGAATTTGGTTTTCGTTTTTGATTTTGATTTAGACAAAGTGAAAATATACCCTCCATCTCTGTAAACACCAACAAATCCCCAGTGCCAGGGGGCATTGGCAGCAGAAGTAGAGTATTTCCATCTGTGAGACACAAAGAGGACAATGAGGGGCCAGGTGTGGCGGCACAGGCCTTTAGTCCCAGCACTCCCGAGGCAGAGGCCGACAGATCTCTGTGAGCTGGCAGAGGCCAGCTTGATCTACATATAGAGTTCCAGGTCAGCTGGGATGATAGAGAGACCCTGTCTCAAGATGAGAGAGAGGGGAGAGAGAAAAGAGAGAGAGAGAGAGAGAGAGAGAGAGAGAGAGAATTTAGCAGCTTTACAAATGTTGAGTAGAAAGTTCATAAATATTGTGGCCAACACATTGGATGAGATGCTAGAAGAAAAATTTTCAAAAATCTGTTACCTCTGAGAAGTTGAGTTAGAGATGAGGTCTGGGGAGATAACTCAGTGGATAAAGCAGTTCCCATGCAAACATGAGGACCTGAATTCAGATCCGTAGAACCCCGTAAAAGACAGGCATGATAAGCCAGGCGTGGTGGTGCATGCCTTTAATCCCAGCACTTGGGAGGCAGAGGCAGACAGATCTCTGTGAGTTCAAGGCAAGCCTGGTCTACATAGTGAGTTCCAGGCCAGCTAGAGCTACAGGGAGACCCTGCCTCAAAAAGACCAAAAACAAAACAAAACAAACGATAATGCGCATGTGTAATCCCTTTGCTCCTACAAGAAGGGAGACAGAGACAGGAGAAGCCCTGGAGTCTCTAGGGCCAACTAGCCTGGTGTATGTGGTAGCAAACAAGACTGTGCCTCAAAAAAGGTAGAAGGAGAGGACCACCTATACAGGTTGTCATCTGATCACCTATACATTCTCCATGACACACGTATACCTGCATCCATACACATAATGCACACGTGCACAGGCATACACACACATACAGAGGGAGAAATGATGCGATCATTTTCTTTATCATGTTGGCTCTGTTAGTTTATGAGATGTTTAGTCTCTGAGTGGAATCAAAGTATCAAGAGTTCTTTGCTGACTATGATGGTAAATGCCTGCAATTCTGGTCACTCAGGAGGCTGAATCAGGATGACAAATTTGGGGCCAGCCTAGGTGACCCATAAAAACAAAGTACTTCATAAAAACAAAGTACTGGGGATGTAAGCTCAGTAGTGAAGCCTTCATAAAACAAACATGAAGCCCTGGGTTTAACTCCCAGCACTGACAAGAAAATTAAGAGTTTTGATTCAGAAATATCCATGAATATGAGGTAAAAGGTGCTTCATAACCTGTCTTGTGAAAGTCACATATCAGCATAAAAGCCCAGTGACTAAAAACTTTGTTGCAATGTCTATATTGTTACATAGCTATCTTATTTTAATTAACGCACATAAATCAAAGTAAAAGTTATCAAGATAGTTCAAGGGGTAAAGGCCCTTGTCCCTGTCGGGAGCTGTAAGCCCCTACCCCAAGAAATAGCAAGACCTGATTCCTGGCAAAGCTGTTTTTCAGACATCAAGGCTGGCCTGGTTTGAGATTAACCAGATGACTATACTTGAAAGCCTCTCACAAACATGTTATTCTAACTCGGGCACTTACCGCTTGAGAGACTCCCTCATTTCTCATGGAACTGCCTAGAAAACATCTTTGTATTACCTTGTAATCATGCAGGTGTAACCTTATAATTGATTCATAACTTGCTATATAGAATTGTGGTGTTACTATGGAATTTACTCTGTGATCAATTGGTGTGGTGTTATTATGATAATTGTTCTGTTAATAGAATTGCTCTGCCTCAATGGATTTCTGTGATCAATTGGTGTGGTGTTATTGTGATAATCGTTCTTTTAATTGAATTGCTCTACTTCAATGGATTTGTCCCTGCCAACTTCCCCCTCTCCTCACTATAAAAACTTTGTGTAGATGTTCATTAAATGAGACTTGATCAGAAAGCCTGTCTTGTCTCCATTCTTCGCATCTCTTGTCCCTTTCCATCCCCCTTCCTCCCTCCAGAAACCCACGCTGACTGTCTCGTGGGTCAGGACATCTGGCGCCCAGTGTGAGGGCTGGATACGGAGGATCCAGTGTGGGAAGAAGACGGCCCCCAAGGAACGCGTTCCACAACAATTCTTCACTCTGGACACGCCGCGGGAACCTGCCTCGGCTACAACCAGAAGTAAGTATCGGCGTCTGATTATGGGACAAGAATTAAGCAGGCATGAAATTTATGTTTGGCAATTGCACCTGCCTTATGGATGCGAGGAGTAAAGGTTAAAATAGAGGATTTATTTCGGTTCTTTGAATTTATTAAAGAAACCTGTCCTTGGTTCCCCCAAGAAGGAATAATAGATATTAAAGGATGGAAAAGAGTAAAGAATGCTTTAGAAGATTACTATAAGGTCTTTGGGCCCGAGAAAATTCCTGTTACAGCCTTTTCCTACTGGAACCTAATCAGGGAACTAATAGATTCAAATGAAACCTCTATGGAGGCTGCCTTAAAGCAAACTTCCGGCCTCTTACAGGGCCCCCCTTCCAGCCTCTTACAAGGGTCCCCTTCGGAGCCTCCCGGGGATAAAGTAACTTCCCCTAAGGAGATAGACCTTATCTCCCTTGAGAGTGACGAGGAAACGTCACCAGAGACATGTTCTAAGATTTCAAATCCTAAACATGTTAAATCAAAGCCTAACTCTAAATCCAGCACTGATGTCACGACACCTCAGTCTGACACTGTGCCTACAGCTCCTTCGGAGGCGCACTCTCCAGCTTCTCCTTACCCTCTCCCAACAGTTTTACCTGCCCTCGAGGCATTCCCCACTTCTCCCCTTGTCACCCAATTAAGAAATGAAGTGGCTTTGTTAAAAGAACAGCTAGCCCTAGAACGACACAAGCAAGAGCTGCTTGCAGGTCTTCAAGACCTGTCAGTTAAAAGTAAACATTCCCTGCGGGGTGCAGCTTCCCC
>NW_008339573.1:1547989-1557344 GCF_000622305.1 Nannospalax galili
TGTTACTATGGAATTTACTCTGTGATCAATTGGTGTGGTGTCATTGTGATATTCATTCTGTTAATTGAATTGCTCTACTTCAATGGAATTTTCTCTGCCAACTTCCCCCTCTCCTCCCTATAAAAACTTTGTGTGAATGTTCATTAAATGAGACTTGATCAGAAAGCCTGTCTTGTCTCCATTCTTCGCATCCCTTGTCCCTTTCCGTCCCCTCTCCTCCCTCCAGAAACCCACGTTGACTGTCCTGCGGGTCGGGACATGTCCCCAAGACTGGTGACCTGAATTCATTGACTGGAACCTGCAGGGTGGAAGGAGAAAACCAGTTCCCACAAATTGTTCTCTGACCTCTGCATGTAAGTACATATATGTGCACACAGTCTCTCTCTCTCCTTTCTCTCTCTGTCTCTGTCTCTGTCTCACACACAATAAATGTAATTTAAAACTGTTTTCAAAAAATATATATAACTAAAAAAAATACATTATATATATAATTTTTATTTCTCTGTCCTTCTGGCTTTTAATTTATATAATTACAAGAAAACCAAAAGAAGAAAGCCTTGATTCCTCATTTCAGACTCTTTATTCATTTTTCCCAAAACATTTTTGAAAGGTCATCTGGCTTAGATTTGTGCTTCTAATAATATCCTTCCAGTAGGAAGGTGAAAGCTGACCTTACTAGGAAAAGTTCTTGCATTTTAATGATGTTTATATTGCTTTTTTTTGTGTGTGTCTTTTTGAGATAGCATTTCCCTATAGCTGCAGCTGGCCTGAAACTCTCTATGTAGACCAGGCTGGCCTTGAACACACAGAGACCTTCCTTTGCCTCCCAAGTGCTGAGATCAAAGGCACGTGCCACCATGCCCTCATTTTGCATTTTTGAGAGTTTTCTTATATAACTGTTAAAATGATACAGGAAAAACTCATTTTAGTAGGTAATTTTTTAAAATAATGCAGATTATTTATTTTGATTGTGGAGGAATGACAGATATTAATTCACAATTCCAATTAAGTATAAAATGGCAAATTAAACTGAATCCATAGTGGTAATTTGAGTATTTAAAGAATATGTAGGAGCTGGCAAGATGGCTCAGGGGCCAAAAGTGCTTGATGCCAAACCTGATGACCTGAGTTTCATTCCTGGAACCCACACGGTGAAAGAAAAGAATCAACTCCCACGGGTTGTCCTCTGACCTCCACATGTATATCATGGTACCAGTGCCCTGGCACTCATAGACAGACACACAAATAATGTATAAATAAAAATAAAGGATATGAGTCGGGCGTGGTGGTGCATGCCAATTAATCCCATCACTTGGCAGGTAGAGGCAGGCAAATCTCTGTGAGTTTGAGGCCAGCCTGGTCTACATAGTGAGTTCCAGGCCAGCTGGGGCTACAGAGAGACCCTCTCTTAAAAAGACAAAAATAAAATAAAGCAAGAAGTATAAGTCAGAAGAAATAATTAAAAGAGCAAAGAGTAGCCAGGCACGGTAGTGCACACCTTTAATTCTAGCACTTGTGAGGCAGAGGCAGGCAGAGCTCTGTGAGTTCAAGGTCAGCCTGGTCTACATATCAAGCTCCACACCAGCTGAGGCTACAGGGAGACCCTATCTCAAAAAGACCAAAAAGAAAGAAAGAAAGAAAAAGAGCAAAGAGTAACTATTTCTACAGGGCATTATGAGCAGAAAGGGTAGCTCTTTGTAAACACTTGAATCATTTTATTTTTTATTTTTGTCTTTTTATTGATTGTTTTTGACAGGATCTCCCTAGTCACAGCCCACCTGGAAGTCATGATGTGAACCAGGCTGGCCTAGATCTCACAGAGATCCACCTGCCTCTGCCTCCTGAGGGCTGGGATTAAAAGTGCATGCCAACACGCCTGGCTTGAATGATTTTAATAAATACTAAATATGAAAATGTTTACTGCCAGTCTATGATCTTCATAGGACACCTACAGTCCGAAGTGTGCACAGCACCCACAAGTAGCTTCTTTGTCAAGAGGAGGTGGTGCAGTACAGTTACACAATGGGATACTATTCAGCTATTAAGAAAAATGAAAGTATGAAATTCACAGGTAAATGGATGGAACTGGAAGCAATCAGGCTGAGTGAGGTAACCCAGACCCAGACAGACAAAACTTGCATGTTCTCTCTCATAAGTGGATGCTAACTTTGAATCTTTAGATATGTGTGCTTCATTTGGAAAATCCATAGAGGACAAGAAATTAGTAAGGGGCCCTGGGAGAGAGATTCATTGGAGGGGAGGTAGAATGCAGTGTTAGAAAGGGGGAAAGAGGAACAGTGGAACAGGAGAGGCTAAATGGGGTGGGAAATGGGAGGGCATGAGGGAATAAGGGGAGGAATAACTAGTACTAAAGGTCTTCTGAAAAACTCATATGGAAACCTAATACTACAGAACCTTCTTAAAATAGATACATATACAGTATAAAAGAAGTTTAAATGGAGTTACCCTATAACAGGGGACAATGCCCCTACTAGATACCATAGGCTAGCAAAAAAAAAAAAAGCCCAATGCCAAGAACAGACTCCCTTGTTTTGGACTTGTTGATGAGGGGCATGCCATAGACCCTCAAACAATACTAACTTTTGGTTACCTGCCAGAACTTGATGGTAAGACACTATTGCTGAAGACACTGCATTCATGAGTCACAGAACAAACGTGGAGAAACCAAGTTGGCCCTGACCTCAAAGTTTCATCTCTACTGACTAGCATACCTAGTACTGGAAGGTGCTATGCATACTACTAAAAGAGAAAAGTAAACATCAACCATACCCAGCTCTGAATCCCGAAATCTGCAGTAACAATTGTCCTAGCAAGACATGCCCACTGCTGCAATAGTGGCACTACTGTTAGGGAAGTAACCAGCCACTTCCTGACTGGATTTAAGGCTTGCTGCAAAAGATGGAGCCCATACTTTGCACTGTTATCAAGACCAAGAAATTGTGACTAGATAAGTCACAGGCTATAGGGGAGAACCTACCACTATATTCTGTTAAATGGACATAGTATTAAATGGACTCCTAATGACTTGTTATTCCCATAGATTAATACATCTCTCAACTCTTAGCAGAGAAGCTTCTTCTTGCAGCAAATGGCAGTTAACACAGAGGCTCACGCTGGTCGATATGCAGAATAAGAGACTGTGGAGTCCATGGCCCTAAACGGGATACCTATATCACACCCTCTCCTCCCAAGACTCAGGGATCATTTCAGGAGGAGGGAGAGATTTAAGAGCCAGAGGTGCTGGATGAATATCAGGAAACTGTGTTTTTCAGACACAATAGGGCAGTTGCATATATGAACCCACAGCACTTGTGACAACACACATAAGACCTGTGTAAGCCCAAGCCAGATGAAAACCCAGAATGGATGGGGGAATTGGTCAAGAAGCTCCAGCCCTACCTAGATCCTCTAGCTGAGGATCTATTGACAACTGAAAGCTCTTAGGGGAGGGAGAGTCAGTTTTCTTAAAGGATGTGATTCTGGGTATGTTGACCAGGCTCCAGGGGATGGACCCACACTCAAGGGCATTTGGGGAACTCAAATTAGACTTGAGGGGCTGGAGAGATGGCTCAGTGGTTAAGAGCACTGATTGCTCTTACATAGGACCTGGGTTCGATTCCTAGCACCCACATGGTGACTAACAACCTTCCATAACTTCAGTTCCAGGGGATCTGACACCTTCTGACCTCCATGAGCATTGCATGACGTGGGTGCACTTACACACATGCAGACAATGCACTCATATACATAACATAAAAATAATGAATAAAATATTAAAAAATTAGACTTGATAGGCCTTTAAAAAATAATAATAGAGGACATGAAGTTAGGGAGGATAGTAGGATAGGGGTAAGGCTGAGGGAGGGGGTCTGTATACGATCGAAATATATTACATGACATTCTTGAAGAATCAATAAAAATATTAAACAAAAGAGGAGGTGATGCCAGTGGCCTTGGGCTTTTGCATTTCAGTATGAAGTGGTGAGTCTACACTAGCATCATCCTTAGCCATTCTGGAGAACAATGGCAATGACATCTTTGGGTGGCCTGCAGAGTATAACTACCTCTTTTAGTACTGTTAGCTACAGACAACATTACTGAAGCTAGGCACAGTGAGAAGGGAGAGGAGTGGCAGAGGATACCTCAGACTCTCCCTAAGGATCCTACAAAGGTTTCGGCCACAATTAGAAAAGCTGATTGACTATTGTAGGAGTGAAAAATAGATGTTTGGGGGCTGAGAAGATGGCTCAGTTGGTAAAGTGCTTGCCTTGCAAGCATGAGGACCAGATATAGATTCCCCCTAATGTAAAAGCCAGGCATTGTGGCATGTACTTCCAGAGTTCAGGGGCTGGAGACAGTTGGATCCCAGGAGCTCATTGGCTAGCCAGCCTCGCAGAATCAATGAGCTCCAGGTTCAGTGAGAGACCCTGCCTCAAAAAGAGAAAAAACGGTAGAAAGTGATTGAGGAAGACACCAAGTGTTGACTTCTGGCTTTCACATTCATGTATATGCATGAACACACGCACACACAGACACACACACAGACAGACACAGACAGACAGACAGACACACACACACACTCACATGCTATTTTGCCCTGTATCCAGTATGACTATACATTTCATATACCAGAGAGGCAAGCACATCCTAAGGAAAACAAACAACAGTATAACAAAATATCCCCCACAAATCAAACATATTCACTCTTCTAAGTGCTGTTATCTCTGTCTTCTTTTAATTCTATTGTCAATACATATTTAATATTGTACTTACCAGTTTCCAGCCTATGCTACTTGGAAAATAGACATATTTTTATAATTTTTAAAAGATACAAAGGTATCTGCTAGAAAAAGTTACTGTATAATTTTAGATTGCTTACTCTGTATTACTTTTGAGGCCAAAATCAGACACGTCTTCATTTTCAGAAGTGTATTTATCATAACATTCATTCATCAAAGACTGAAAGGCTGGGTAGACCTTGCATGTATTGTTGCGGACTTTCAACTGCCGGACTCTGGGGACTCCTAAAAGTATGTTCTCATAGTAGATGCGACTGCTGTTCCTCAGCGAATAGAGCTGCTGGCTATTGTACCATGAGTCCCAGTACAGGCCTTCCAAAAGGGGTCCTTCCATAAACTTCACATAGAAAGATAAACACCATAGGAAAAAGTTTCATTTCAACAGAATCTTTATTCACAACACTGTGCATGCAATTTTGAGTGTGAAAAGTATTGACCAAACACCATTCATGGTAATGATAAAGGCTGTGGTGGATGGTCCACACTTACTGACCCTCATGATGTTCTAGGCATGTCTCTAAGCATGAATATTAATTCATTTAATCATAACCTTCCTTCTCTCCTTCTTATTCAGTGAGCTGAAAATTGTCCTCTAAGTATTAGAGTTGATTATAACCACACATTATGACTTCATTCTAATGCTGTTTGTACCCTTCCCCCCATTTCTCTCTCCAATTCTGGCCACAGTGATTGCTACTTCTAACTCGGCCCCTACCTGCTCATTCTACGAGATCATAAGCCCAGGATTCCTTTCCCTTGTGTCTTGTCATCTTTGCCATTAGCCATATGTGTGTCTCAAGGTAGAACAATAAAAAAGAGGAAGGGTAACTTCTGTACCTTGAATCCTGCCAGACCAATGATTTATGCATTTAGCCTATGTCACACAACTCCCTTTTTTATATTAGATTTTCTCATCACTGTGAAAAAATGCCCGACTAAACCTCTTAAGGGAGGAAAGATTTATTGTAGTTCATGGTTTCAGAAGTTTCTGTCCATCTTAGTGGGAAGGGTGTGGCAGAGCAGAGCAGCTCACATCAGGGTGTCCAGGAAGTAGAGAATGGCTGCCCTCTAGCAGCTTTCCTCTCCCCTTTTATTCCACCCTGCCAGAGTCTGTGGGATGGTGCTGCCCATATTCAGGGTTGGTCTTTCCCCTTTAGTTAATCCTCTCTGGAAATAGCCTCACAAAGGTATGTGTTACTAATCTAAATTGCTTCTCTGCCTGAGTTGATAATAAAAATAAGCATCACATCTTTTGCTCTCAGAAAATGATCACGTATCACGTATCATCAGTAAGTTTCAGTTTCCTACCATGACATGATGTGACCTTTATCTAATTTATAATCAGGCCTTTTCTACTTCATCTTCTCAATGCCCTCAATGCCAAACACAGCTCTACATGAAGAATTTCACATAGCACACATTGTTCCCTATTCTTAGGATACTTTCCCCTTATCTGTGCTTTAAAACTCATCAGCACTGCCATCACTTCTGAAAGCCTTCCTGGTCTCACCCATGACACCCAAATGGTACTGGGGCACCAGAAACTGCTGCCCTCTTGATTCCTGCTTTGCAATATGATTTGCTATGTTAAGTGCAATGGAAAACCTAAAACTATTTCAGTGCTGATGGAATGATTCACCTATATAGTTTAAAGCATTATAAAATTATGTTATACTTTAGTTATGTTATGATACACAGGTTGAATACAAAAATCATGAATATTATCTTTTCTGGACTGTTAAAGAATTTTAAAAAATTTTATTTATTATTTTTATTTTTTGTGCATGAGTGTATTGCCTGCATGTAGGTAGGTGCAGTCATGTGGTACAATGCCCATGGAGTTCAGAAGAGGGAGTCAAATTCCCTGGAACTGGAGTAACAAACGGTTGTTAGCCACCATGTGGGTGCTGGGACTCGAACCTGGGTCCTGTGCAAGGGCAGCTGGTGCTCTAAACCACTGAGCCATCTCTCTAGCCCCCAGTTACAGAATTTTTAAGAGTAATTGTCAACATAAGTCTTATATATACACAATTGTAGACTGACTTTAGATTCTAATACTCACATAAGAAACAAATCTTGTATTTTCCAAAGGAAATGGGAATGTTTGAAAAAATATCAAAAATTTGAAGTTATAGTGAACAGGATCACATTGTGAACATAGGCTCTCAATAAACATTAACTACTGGCTGACTCTAACAAAGAAATTATCTTCATTTTCACTTATTCCTTTGACAAATATTTCCTAACCACTTTTTTTTCTGCAGAGCTAGGACCAAACGCAGGACCCTGTGCTTGCTAGGCAAGTACTCTACCACTGAGCTAAACCCAAATCTTTGGGCTATGGACTATCTAATACTACTTTATCCAGTCACACATAATCTTACCTTCCAAAAATCAGTTATGCTTTGAATAGACTTAAAGTTGGTTCTTTCATCATTAGGTATAGAGGTATCCAGAAACAGAGATGACATAACCTTGTTTAAGTAATACATATGTGGATTGGCCATTCCAAAAGTCACTAAAGAGAAGAATTTTTTAAAATTTATATTTAAAAAAATTTAAATTTATATTTAGATAGGTGTGGTGGTGCATACCTTTAATCCCAGCACTCAGGAGACAGAGGCAGGCAGATCTCTCTGAGTTCAAGGCCAGCCTGGTCAACTTAGTGAGTTCAGGTCAGCTGGGGCTATAGGGAGACAAGGCAGGAACTCAGAGCAGGAGCCTAGAGCACAGACCATGGAGGATGGCTACTTACTGGCTTGCTTCCCTGGCTCATGCTCAGCCTGCTTTCTTATACAATACAGGACAATCTGGGCCCTCCCACATCACTCAACAATCAAGAAAATGCCTCACAGACATGCCACAGGCCAATGCAATGGAAGCGATTCCACAACTGAGGTTTCCTCTTCCCAGATGTGTCAAGTTGACAGCTAAAGCTATCTAGCACAATTGACTTCTTGTCAACTTGACACATAAACACATCACTATTAAACCATTTATCCCCAAGATATGATGTAATATTACAACATCAGCAAGTACAACCTTAAAAGTTCCAGTCTTAAAAAATTCAAACATTTTAAAGGTTCAAAGTCTCTACTTTAAAAGTCTTTTAAGTGGAGAAGTGGATTGGTGGTTAAGAAGACTTGCTGCTCTTCCAGAGAATCTGGGTTTGATTCTCAGCACCTACATGGCAGCTAACAACCATCCATAGCTTTAGTTCCAGTGGACCTGACACCCTCTTCTGGCCTCTGTAAGGCATTGTACACACGTGGTGCACTTACATACATGAGGCAAAACATTCATACACATAAAATAAAAATGACAAATATTTTTCAAGGTCTTAACTGTGGGGTCCTGTAAAATCTAAAATAAGTATTGTCTTATTTCAAAAGGGAAGAATCAGGTACACTTAAGCAAAACCAAAGTCCAGCAAAATAGCTCAAGGATGGACATCTGGGATTCACTCATGGTCTTCTGGGCTTCAAAGGCTTTGGGCAGGTTCACTTCTCTGACTCCACTGTCTGCAGCACACATAGCTTGTCTCATAGGCTCAGGTCAGTTCCACTCCACACTTGCTGCTACCCTTGGTGGTTGTCCCATGACTGGTATTTCCAATATGTAGGGGTCTCATCTGCAACTGAGGCTTTACCTTCAAGGACCTCTCTTGGCCTCTCAGGGTGCAAAGTCTCAGATTCTCTTCATGATCCCATCAGTATCCACCAAACAAGAGGCTGCACCTTTACCAATGGCCTTTCCTGGCCTCTCACAGTGACAAGCCTCATCTGCTCTCCATGACCCCCTCATGCCTTCAAAACCAGTACCATATGGGGGATTCTTATACATTACCAAGTCCTGCTTCCAGTTTGAGATGGAGCCTCAGGCTTCCTCTAGACCACAGCTTCTATGTGCTAACCTGGAGGAAATACTTCCCAGAAGATTTTACCTCAATGATGCTGGTCTCTTGTCACTCCTTGCTACTCACAGCTGCTTCTTCAGCCCCAGTTGACCAGAAACCACAGATTTTTAGCTCAAAATATCATACAAACAGTCCAGATAGTCTTTGCTTCCCTTGAAACTTTATAAGCCAGGCCTCCATTGTCTACACCTCTTTCAACATTCTTTTCCAAGTTCCTACAGAATAGCTCACTAAGTTCTAAATGCCCAAAGGCTTTTCTAGTCCAAAGCTCCAAAATCTTCCACAATCGTCCCAGAAACAACTGGATCAGGTGCCATAGCAATAACCCACTCCTGGAACCAATTTCTGTTCTAGTCTGTTTTCAATTACTGTGATAAAAAAAACACTTGCTGTGCTGGATAGCTTTAGTGTCAACTTGACACACCTGGGTTGAGGGAGTCTCAATTCGGGAACTGCCTCCATTGGACTGGCCTGTGGCCATGTCTGAGGGGCATCTTCTTGATGAGTGATGTGGGAGGGCCCAGCCCACTGTGGGTGGTGCCACCCCTGGGCAGGTGGGCCTGTGTTGCATAAGAAAGCAGGCTGAGCAGGGGCCAGGGGAGCAAGCCAGTAAGCAGCA
>NW_008339573.1:1557991-1558190 GCF_000622305.1 Nannospalax galili
CAGCTGAGGCTTGGCACCCTGAGAGGCCAGGAAAGGCCATTGGTGAAAGTGCAGCTTCAGTTGCTGCGAAGACCCCAGGATTGAAGGGGTCATGGAGAGAATCTGAGGTGTGGTATCCCAAGAGGCAAGAAGAGGCCATTGGTGAAGAAGTAGCCTCAGTTTCAGTGGAGACCCCAGCTTTTTGGAGATGCCGGGACCA
>NW_008339573.1:1558342-1580755 GCF_000622305.1 Nannospalax galili
CTTTGCTGGACTTTGGTTTTGCTTAGGTGTGCCTGATTCTTCCCTTTGAAATAAGACAGTACTTGTTTTGGATTTTATAGAAGCCCACAGTTAAAAGACTTTTAAAGAGACTATGAACTTTTAATGTTTGGATTTTTTTAAGGACTGTTGGGTTTTTAAGGTTGTACTGTCTTAAGTTGTGATATTAACATCATATCTTGGGGATAGAAATTGGAAAGTTATGGTTTAATAGTGATGTTTGTGTGTCAAGTTGACAAGGGGTCAATTGTGCTGGATAGCTTTAGTGTCAAAGTGATGCACCTGGGTTGAGGGAGCCTCAATTGTGGAATTTCCTCTATTGGAGTGGACTGTGGCCATGTCTGAGGGGTATCTTCTTGATGAGTGATGTGGGAGGGCACAGCCCACTGTGGGTAGTGCCACCCCTGGGCAGGTGGCCCTGTGTTGCATAAGGAAGCAGGCTGAGCAGGGGCCAGGGGAGCAAGCCAGTAAGCAGCGTTCCTCCATGGCCTGTGCTTGAGCTCCTGCTTCCAGGTTCCTGCCCTGAGTTCCTACCTTGGGCTCCCTGATGAACTGTGACCTGGGAGATGTAAGAGAAATAAACCCTTTCCTCCCCAAGTTGGTAGTGGTCAGCCTCCAGGTTCCTGCCCTGAGTTCCTGCCTTGGGCTCCCTGATGAATTACGACCTGGGAGATATAAACTGAATAAACCCTTTCCTCCCTAAGTTGGTAGTGGTCAGAATATTTTGTCACAGCAATGAAGAAACAAACTAGGACACTTGCCAAAACCAGTTTGGGGAGGAAAGGGTTTATTTGGCTTACAAGCACAGTCTATCATCAAGGGAAGCCAAGGCAGGAATTCAGGGTAGGAACCTGGAGCACAGACCATGGAGGACAGCTACTTACTGACTTACTTCCTTGGCTCACGTTTAGCCTGCTTTCTTATATAATACAGGACAAACTTCCCAGGGGTGGCACTGCCAACAGTACGGCCTCCCACATCACTCAATCAAGAAAATGCCCTACAGCCATAGGTCAGTCCAATGGAAGCAATTCCCCAACTGAAGTTCCCTCTTCCCAGGCATGTCAAGTTGACAGCTAAAGCTATCCAGCACACCACGCAAGCCTAAGAATCTGACTTTCAACCCTGGAATCCACATAAAGTAGGAGAGAACCAACATCACAAAGTTGTTATCTGACCTCTACATGTGTATTATGACATGCATGTGCCCTCCCATCACACACACACACACACACACACACACACACACACACACACACAAGGTTATGAATCTCATCATAGGGATGCTATCTCTTACTCCATAGTTTTTGTTGTGAGGAGGAAGATAATACATGTGGAACATTTTGTGTGTGTGTGTGTGTGTGTGTGTGTGTGTGTTGAGGCAAGAAGTCAACATGGAGAGCCATCTACCTTGATTTTAATTTTGAGAGAAAGTCTCTCATTGGCCTGGAGCTTGCAGAGTAGGCTAGGCTGGCCAGCCAGTGAGCCCCAGGATCCACTTCCACTTGCCTCTCCAGCACTGGGATTACAAGTGCCACCATACCCTGCTTTTCTATGTGGGTTCTGGGGATCTTAAGTCCTCAGGCCTGTGTGGCAGACACTTTAAAGACTGAGCTATCTTCCCCAGCCCAACATGTAGAACAGTTAAATCCATGCTTTGGCACACAGTAAGGTTTTGCTCTTTGTTTTATTAACTAGTAGTATGTCTTTCTCTCTTTTGGGAGGGGTATAGGTTGATTTTAAACAGGGTGTTGACTTCTTTCTTTTTTGTCAGGACCTCTTAATTAAAAAAAAAAAAAAAAAAAAAAAGAGAGAGACAAGGCCAGCCTGGTCTACATAGTGAATTCCAGGACAGCTGGGGCTACAGGGAGACCCTGTCTCAAAAAAAAAAAAAAAAAAAAAAGAGAGAAAGAAAAGGAAGACCAGCAAGATGGTTCAGAAGGTAAAGGAGGCATGTGCCACCAAGCCTGAATTTAAACTGAAGGTTGACTCACACGGCGGAAGGAAAGAACTAATTCCTGCAAGTTGTCCTCTGACTTCCACATGTGAGCCGTGGCATATACATGCATGAGTGCGTGCCACACACAATAAGTAAATCAATGAAAAACCATGTATCGTCCTAATCATTTCATGCTACACATGAGTGTATAATCATTCTTTAATAGTTGCATTTATTTCACTGTATATATTACAATGGTAAATGAATCCCGTTATTGAGGGACACCAAGGTTGCTTTGTTATAAATGTTAAAATATCTCTGAATAGCAGGATTATAAACAATCTTTAGGCTTGTATTTTCTGCTTTCTAAATGTATGGTAATAAGCATGTACTATCTTTATAACTCAATTATTTTGGAGGGGGTTAATTTTTTTTTTTTTTTTTTTTTAGACAGGGTCTCCCTGTAGCTCCAGCTGGCCTGGAACTCCTGGCTGGTCTTGAACTCAGAGATCTTCCTGCCTCTGCCTCCCCAGTGCTGGGATTAAAGGTGTGCACCACCACCCCTGGCCTTTATAACTCAATTTTGATAAACCAGTCTAAGATATCAAGTTGGCTACAGATGTTTTAACCTCTGAAACTTACTCCTGAAAACCAATAAATGGTGTAATTGCTAGAAAATAGCCAGCATATAGCCAGCTGGTGGATGTTGGGCACATAAAAGACAAAATGCTCTTAATGGGCTCTTCACATTTTAAGTTAATGCCATTGACCACAGAGGGATGTAGACTGAGAAGTTCTCTCAGTCCCCCTTAAAAATCTGCATTCATTCAGCATTATCCTATTTTACTGTGAATTGTGCAACAGTGCCATGAAAAGAACAAAACTAATGGTAGATCCCAAACTTTCATGTTGGGTCTCATCTGAACTTTTTATTTATGGGACCAAGCTAATATGTCTACATGGGTCTGAGAGAAATCAAATTCAATTGTTAACCCAAAGGATTGTGCTTTAAAGAGAACTTCCAAATAAAAAGAATAATTATATTAAGTCAGTGCTGACTATGGAAGCTTTCGTTGCATCTGCAGCCTAGTTTTGCCCCTTAAAAACTAAGAATAGTGTCAACATTCAATAAAGGTCTCTAAAAATTTCACTGTTTTTTTTTAATATTGTTTTTATGTGTATGAGTGTATTGCCAGCATGTATGTGAGTGCACCCGTGTTGTGCAGTGCCTCGGAGGTCAGAGGAGGGCTTCAAATTCCCCTGGAACTGGAGCTAAGGACGGTTAGTAGCCACCTTATTGGTGCTGGGAATCAAGCCCGGGTCCTCTGCATGTTAGTGCTCTTAACTGCTGAGCCATCTCTCCAGCCCCCAAATTTCACTGTTTTTATTTCTCACCTCCACATTCTAACTTCTAGGCCAAACAGTCATCATCTTTACCTATATCAGTGTACTTACATATACATAGATTTATTAAGAAAATAAAGTAGAGCAACAATTCCTCAAGTGTGATGGTAATTTCTGCATCCCTTCTGTAATGCATGTTTAGTTTCGAAGACCCTGTGAGACATAAAACATGAATGCTCTTTGTATTATTGGGTAACAATTACGTATGTAAGCAACAAGGATGGAAAAACTAAAACTATTTTTCGTTGCTACATTGCTTTGGGTGACTTTTTAATTCTCACTTTTATGAGGCAGAGATAATTGCTAAACTGGACTACAGGTCGTCATTTTAGGACTATATGCTAATAGATTTTCAACAGGCGTGTCTCCTCCATAGTGTTGTTTTTTTTTTTTTTTTGGTCTTTTTGAGACAGGATCTTCCTGTAGCCCGAGCTGTCCTGGAACTCACTGTGTAGACCAGGCCGGCCTTGAACTCACAGAGATCTGCCAGCCTCTGCCTCCCAAGTGCTGGGATTAAAGGCGTGCGCCACCACGCCCAGCCTTAGAGCCGTTTTTAAAATGATAGTGTGAAGACACAAAACAGAGACACCCCAAGGCTGCTTCCCAGCTAGGGCGGGTGCTCGGGGCTTGGTTTTCCCTTCCCCTAACTGTGACTGTGTCGCTCTCTTCCTGTCCAAGGCGGGTGAGAGTTAAAAATGCCAGCGGTCCTCTCTCTCCCACGTGTGGATTGGGGATCAAAGCCTCCTTCCTGGGTACCGCAATTGCTCCTTGGACCCTGCTCTACCCCACTCTGTAGGCGCATCCTCACCTCGGTGCCACCGAGATGCCTCAGCCATTGGGAACCCCGACGATAGTCCAGTCCGTTTGGCCCCCAGATGTCGAGTCTGCGCCTGCGCGACCTGCTCTGGCTCTAGCGCCTGGACAGAATGCGGTGAGAGCAGAGTCAGCGCCTCCCCGCTGCTTGCTAACCTTGCTGTCTCCCACCGGAGATGCATTTATAGCTCACTTTTTCAGGATGCAAAAAGAAAACCACCATCACCACCTACAGCACTAACATAATGGCAACAACAACACAAAAGAAAGTGGTTAACTTTTTCTCCCTGAGTGACAGCTAGTTTCTCCTGTTACTGTTAAGTTAAAAGAAGAACTAAAAAACAAACCGCAGGCTAGGTGTGGTGGCTCTTTCCTGTAACACAAGCCTTCAGGAGGCAAACACAAGGATCTGGAATTGGAAGACTGCATAGGAAGACCCAGTCACAAACAACAAAAGTCCCACTGAGCTCCAGCTCTAGAAATCCTAAATGCACTCACAATTCACTTTAAATACATATGTATGTGGATACAAGTATGAGTCCATATCTAGAAACACAGATGTGATTTTATTTGTACATGACATGATTTGGCAGGTTGCAGCAGGTTATAAACGAAAGTTTTAACAAAGAAATGAAAAGTGGGTCAGGAGGTGAGGCACTTGTAGAGGAAGTTTACACTGTGTGTATCTGTATTATATATTATAAACATGGAGAAATAAAATATACATCGTAGACACCTTTTTCTATCACCTAATATTTATGTGACCTCTGTGTATGTGTGGTGCTGGGGAGTTCACATAGGGCCTCATGTGCTCTACCACTGAGCCGCGAGTGATCACTTTTGTTTTATGCTATCATTGTATGACTATACAATAGGATTTAATTGCCTTCTTTCAGGCTTTTAGTTTGGTGCCAGTTGATAGGCTATCCTTGTAAACCCGTTCTGCACTCTCTTCAGCCCTGAGTATTACCAATTTTAATATTTGTTTTCACCTGTTAGGCCCAAATAATTCGTTGTTTTTCATCAGCAGTTTTTCCTTATTACAACTGAGATGGAACATTTCCTACACTGAGGTAGAGTTAAAAAAAATACAGGAAAAATTAAAGGGGCACAAGGAGGGAAAGAAGCCTTGACCTTGGAATCTAGTTTGTCTTTCTTGCTGACTCACAGTCAATAAACTTCAATACACCTGACAAAGCCAAAGTTGCCTGCAAAGATAATGTGTGTTTTCCTGAAGGTATCTGTCCTAGTTTTCTTTCTGTTGCTGTGATAAAACACTGACCAAAACCAACTTGGGGAGGAAAGGGTTTATTTCAGCCTTCGAGTTATGATCCATCATCAAGGGAAACCAGGGCAGTAACTCAGTCAGGAACATGGAGGCAAGAACTGAAGCAAAGACCATGAAGGAATGTTGCTTCCTGCCTTGTTTCCCGTGGTTTGCTCTGTTTTCTTTTTTTTTCTAAAATTTTTGTTTTATTTATTTATTTATTTATTTATTTATTTATTTATTTATTTATTTATTTCTTGAGACAGGGTCTCCCTGTAGCCACAGCTGGCTTGGATTCACTATAGAGAGCAGGTTTGCCTTGAACTCACAGAGGTTCTTCTGCCTCAGCCTCCTGAGAGCTGGGATTAAAGGCATGGGCCACCATGCCTGGCTCTTTTATTTTTATGTGTATGAGTGTTATGCCTGCATGTATGTAAGTATACCTATACTGTGCAGTGCCTTGAGAGGACAAGGGTGTCAGATCCCCTGGAACTGGAGTTACAGATGTTTGTTAGCCTCCATGTGGGTGTTGGGATTCTAAGCTAGGTCTGCAAGAACAGCCAGTGCTTTTAACCATTGAGCCATCTCTCCAGCCCCCTCAGCTATCTTTCTTATACAATCCAGGCTCACCTGCCCAGGGATATAGTACAGTGGGCTGGGCCCTTCTATAACAATTAGCAATCAAGAAAATGCCCCCTTAGATGCTCACAGGCCAGTCAAATGGAGAAAATACTTTTATTGAGGTTCCTTCTTCCCAGGTGTGTCATGTGGACACCCCAGATTAGCCATCACACCATTTCAAACAAAAATGTTAAATACAGCAAATGAGCCGGGTATGGTAGGTGTATGCCTGGAGGCATGAGGATCAGGCATTCAAGCTTGGTTTTAGTTGCATAGCAAGTTTGAGGCTAGCCTGAGCCACAAGAGACCCTGTCTCAAAAACAAGGAAAAAGGAAAGAAAGGAAGAGAGAAAGAAAAGGAGGGAACTAAAGAGGGAGGGAGAAGGGGGGAAGGAAAGAAAGCCTGGGGAGGTAACAGTAGATTAAGTGCTTGCTGCATAAGTATAATGACCTGAGTTTGATGCACAGAACACAAGCAAAACAGTCTGGCATGTGGGCACGTTTACAATCCCAGTGCTGGGCAAGTGGATCCTTGGTGCTCACTGACCAGTCAGCCTAGCCCACTTAGTGATCACCAGGTCAATGAAAGAACCTATCTTAAAAAACAAGATGGATGGCTCCTGAGGAATGGCACCTGAGGCTGACCTTTGGCCTCCTCAGGCATGTGCATTTATATTCATGTGCACTTGCACACACAACTGCAGCCACATGAACACACATGCACACACACACACACACACACACACACACACAATAAAGCAACAACAGAGCTATGCTTACTTAGGGCCAGAATGTTTGTAACCTTGAGTTTTACCATACTAGCCCTTATCCCTTACCTGCTTTTCAGAGTTGTCAAACATATTGCCTGAATATTCTGCCTGATTTAATCCTAAAATTGCCTAGTTTTAGAAAGCATAGATTAAACAACTCACAAAAAAAAAAAAAAAAAAAAAAAAGGAATTGAGACTGGTGCATAGGTCTGGGCATTGTAGCTTACATCTCATGTCAAATGTAGTTGCCGCATGTAGCTGCGTGTAGCTGTGCAAGAGGCTAGGAACTGTAGGTTTTTTGTTTTTTTTTAATTTTCTTTTTTCTATTTTTTAGATGAAGCATTTCATTACAGCTGTAACTGTAATTCAGTAACAATTTCCAGAGCAAGGATACATCCCTTTCAAAAGTGGCTGTAAATTTTTAGGTTCACAGTTGAATTAATATGGTTATACAATATTGAAGATCTCCATTTCATTTATAAATATGCTGATTCCTACATTATTGTTACTAACGCTTAGATGTTTGCACATGTGTCTTTAATCTCTATATATCTAATTATTACTAGTGACAGTTGGTTATACTCGGATCCTTAGTGCCTAAGTACAGATATAGAGTTATCAGGTAGATTTCAATGATAATGTTTATCACCTCTACTAATTAACATGAAGTAAATATACTTCCTCCTCAAATATGTCTTTTTATAAATTTAATTTTTTTTGTTTGTGTATATCATAGAGAACATCCCACACAATCTTATTCATCTATATACCCACTTCCCAAATGGCACCCTCCCATAGCCTCCCCACTCCCACACACTGGAGTCCATATATTCTGTCATCCCTGTTACTGTCCACTGTGTTGTCGGCACCCCCAGCCACTCCCCAGTGCTTGTCTATCTACTGAATCTAGTCAGCCTATCTAGAGATCCTTGTTTTAGAAAGTTCAGCTCTTCCTCATCTAGCAACAATCAGTTGTCAATATTCCTTTAGATAAGATTGGGGTCTGCTGTTCATTTTCCCAGTTCTATGCTGGGTTACTGTCTGGGAGTCTTTTGGGCCACCCTGGCCAATAACTCAAAGGAAGGTATCTCCTGTCTGGCATTGTTTCTTGTTATGTGGCCTTTAGCTATACATATGGACTCTTAAAAATTATATTGACCTGATTAATCTTTGGTTTTATTTTCCTTTTTGGTGTTTAAGACCCTACAATTGGCCCTACAATAAACCAATTTATTTTTACTCTTAAGGTCATTTGAGGATCTCTTCCTCAGGGGTAACATGGGCTTGGGAGGAGCTTCTGGCTCCTTTCTTTTACCAGAGGAACTGTAGGTTTTTTAATTTTATGTGTATGAGTGTACTGCCTGCACGTATGTATGTGCACCCATGTCATGCAATGCCCGTGGAGGTCAGAAGAAGGCATTGGATCTCCTGGAACTGGAGTTAAGGACAGATGTTAGTCACCATGTGGGTGCTGGGAATTGAACCCAGGTTCTCTGCATGAGCAGCCAGTGTTTTTCATCACTGAGCCATCTCTCCAATCCTGGAACTGTAGGTTTTTAAACAAGCTCATTAATTGGGCAAAGAGAAGGCAGCTCCAGAAGCGGTATTTGCCTCACAGTTGAGCTTTCCAGTCAAGATGGGTATATAAGGATTTCCCTCATGGGTGAACTGTGTCCTGGGAGATGTAAGATAAAATAAATCCTTTCCTTCCCAAATTGGTTTTGGCCAGTGTTTTTTGTTATTTATTTATTTATTTTCATTTCATGTGTATGAGTGTATTGCCTGCAATGAATGCAAGTGCACTATGCTGCGCAATGCCTGTGGATATCAGTGCCTTTATCACAGAAGTAGAAAGCAAACTAGGACACTATCACAGACAGAATAAGCAGTTTGAAGAAACAGCTCTGTGGAACGTTAAAAAAAAAAAAAGTCATCTTATTTGATGAGAATTGAGACTCTGCAAAATGAGGATTATGGTGCTGGAGGACAAGAGAAGGGTTAGGGAAGAAGGGTTTTCTCTTTGGAGAAAAACAAAAGAGGCCTACACTGAGTAGTGTTCAAAGTCAGAGAGTCCTCCTTCAGTCAATCTGTTCTCTCAAAGATATCCCAGCAGGAGATGCAGAGAGTAACAGCCAGAAGAGCAGTCCTGTGCAGAGAGTCAGGATGTCAGCAGGGCGTGGTGGCACACACCTGTAACCCTAGCACCCGGGAGGCAAAGACAGATCTCTGTGAGATCAAGGCCAGCCTGGTCTACATAGAGAGTTCCAGGCCAACTGGGCTACAGGAAGACCCTGTCTCGAAAACAACAAAAAAACAAAACAAAAACAAAACCCCAACTCAAAACAGGATATCAGTATACATTAATTAAAAAATATTTTATTATTTTTATTTTATGTGTATGAGCATTATGCCTGCATATGTGTAAGTGCACCCATGTAGTGCAATGCCCATGGAGGACAGAAAAGGCTGTTGGATCCCCTGGAACTGGAATTACAGACAGCTGTTAGATGCCATGTGGGTGCTGGGATTCGAACCCTGGTCTTCTGCAAGAACAGTCAGTGTTCTTAACTGCTGAGCCATTACTCCAGCCCCAGTATACATTAATTTTAAATTTTGGGTGTAATAGCATCTGTCTTTTCCTTTTCTTCTTTTAAAAATATATTTTTCAGCATTCATTTTCTCTTGGTTAACATGAGGTCAATTTTCCTTCACTTTTCCTGCGATTCTTTCCCAGCTCTTGTTCTTGTATTGTAGGTAGATTTGACTCCTTACCTCCAGTCCTTCAGTCCTAGCCCCTTGTCACTGAATTCCCTCTGTGCTATCAGACAAACCATATAATATATTTTATGTGCATTTATTAACTTGCAAAAGAATGAGAACCCAGTGCCTAGCCCCATGCCTCTGGTGGTGCGGCTCAGAGACCGCCATATCAGATCCCTGGCCCACATTTGCTCATGCCTCAGGGGCCAATGATCTCACCCCAGGTGAGAGTGATCTCACCCCAGGTCCACAAGAGTCATTCCATTCTGTCTTTGAGCTGCTGCGGCTGGCTGCATGTTCCCCACACCACTACCTGCAGCTCCCAGCTTCTGTCCCCAGATGGTTCCCAGCAGCCCCTTCTTAGTCCATGCTCCATGTCAGGCCCCACCCATTGGAGGAACTAGCCAATTGGGAGACACTCTACCCCTTTCCTCTGCTCTTACAATCTTCCTGTCCATCTTCCGCTAAAGTCCCTGAGCCTTGGAGGGGTGATCGATGTAGGGCGATCTCTCTTGTACCATGGCAAGATAGTGGCTTCTTAGGCCTCCCCATTAACTGTCTTTAGGCCGTGGCCACTGATCTATCTCAGTGGTGTTTCTGCTACTATAAAGACAAATGGAGGGAAATAGACACATTTAAACAAACATGAATGTAAATAAAAATGCCTAGAAGATATCGCAGTCGGTGTACTGTACTCATTAAACAATATACTCATGATGGCTTCTCCACTAGGGCCTGTAGCCTGTCTTGATGCAAGGCGTTGGCCTGGTCTACAGCACCAGATGTGTGTTTCACTCCTAGGAGTGGGCCTTATCCAATTAGAAATTTGTCAGTTGCACATGTGTTGGTCAAGCCATTATTGCACTTGCAGGTATTGCTTGGCATGTCCATAGTATGCAGCACGTGGGGTCCATTGTTTAGTAGAATTATAGGGGATCCTTTCTTCCCCAACCATCTGCATCAATATGAACCTCATCCATCCAGTAGCATGGAGTTTTTTAGTCTCAGTTCCATCTCTTCTTCTTCTCCCATGCTCACAACATGCAGTGTCCTCAGCAACATGGCCTTACCGACTTTTCTAGTGTACAACCGACATTAATGGCAACAGCCTTGGTGAATTGGAAGACCTCAAGGATCTCTCTCTGACCAACAGCTCATAGTGGGGCAACCCACCCCTGGTACGGTAGATTTTCTTAACAGTGGTAAAGTTTGGGAGTCTCTGTCCTCATTTTATCCAACCTACATAAAACTCCCAAGAATCTTACAGCTATAGCTGGCCTTTGCTTCTTCAGGTATTTTTCAAATGGGTTTCACATCTGTAAAACACTCAAAGGAACGTTAACATTATATATTAAATCAATCATAGACCAGGTCTCACACAGCATGGGAAGGTTTTGTCCATTTGTATAAACTGTTTTCTCCATAGATCCTTGTTAGGTACCATAGCATGTGTACGAGGCATTAATTTCGTTAGCTCTTTACCATCTTTAGTTATCCCTTTGGAGTCATTTTGCACTTGGGGGATTTTACATGGAGTCTCTTTGCTGCACTTGTTCGTTCCCTGAGTCAGACAGGCTCTGGGTCTGCCTACTGACTGTCACCATATCTGTCATCTTCCCATTGACCACACCAGGTTGCTGCGGGAGAACTTGGTGGGAAAACCTGCTTCCACTCCTAGTATAGCCTTTATCAGAAGAGAAATGCATCTTATTTAATCCTTGGGGATTCTTAACCACCCCTTGTACAGTTTTTATCCTTCGAATGTCCTTTGTAAACTGTTCTTCTGGTTTTAAAACCTTTCAGAAATGCCTTCGTACCGAATTTGTTTTTCTTTCAATTTTTTTCTCTGGGAATTTGTGCTTGACATGTCTTGCCACATTTGTCTTCAAGTAACACAAGTGGACCATTTCTTCGGTCTGGTCTTTTTTATATCTCTTATAGGGTGTTCTGTTATTTTACAGACACGTTTTACATGCTGGTCAGAATCATTTAGATTTGCCAAAGACTCGCTCACTTTACAAAGATTCTGTCCTAACAAAGGGCTTAGTAAAGCCATTAAAGCCCCATACCATTCTTGAGGTCCCAGATGAATTAGGCTTTCTTCCATATCTCTGGTGAACACAGCCATATCTGGCCCAGTGAACTGGACATCATATATTGCTTTTCTCATACCTAGTTCTCTCAGGAATGCCTGCTCCTCCTTTATAGTCCTCCAGCCCCTGCTAATCATGTTAGTCTCCCTTGGTGACAACCATGTATCTTTAATGCCTTCAACCAGCCACCCCATTAAGGACGGCACCCCATTGGCTAGGTTGAACAGCCTATATTGCAAGGATGGATGGGTGGTTATTTATCTCAGCCGTGATGCTTCTGGAGGACTTAGACAGACGTCATTTGCTCTCATGTCCCATACTCTCACAAGCCACGTGGCCAGGGGCTCTCTGCTTGCTTGCTTGTAAGTTTTTCCTAGTTTTAACAGTTCTAGCATGGAATATTTCCTAGCTACAGCACAGTTTCCTTTTTTTTTTTTTTTTTTTCCCCTTTCATTTTTACTTTTATCTATCTTTTCCTCTGAGTCCTTGGACTTTACACAAGTCAAAGTGTCTGCCTTTTTTCTCTCTTAGAGAAAAGCCAGTTCTGCAACTGGGTCTGCTTGTTCAGCCTTTTCAGCTTTCTCCGCCTGGGGCACATCTTTTATCATGCAAAGTGGCCATGAGCTCTCTCTGGGCGCTCCCTTTGGGTCCAGAGCAGGTAGAAGATTTTCTAGCCTTTGGGTAACCTTTAACAAATCTTCACATACCCGCAACATATCCCCACATTTACAACATAGCTGTGGTCCATGCTTCTGCATGGCTGGCTTCTTTTTAGTTACAGATTTTATGATCCTTCGTATAACCTATATGACTGTCCCTAACCCCATTAAGCATATGGGTTTTGATTGGCTTCTCTCCTGGATTTGGGACTCAGAGCCCAGCTGACCCACCACAGGGGCAGCGGGAACAGCACTGCTTTCTGAGACCCACATCCCCAAGGCTGTAGTTCCTTTATCTGGCTAGACTACACCAGATTTGTCACCCGAATTCCCTCTGGGTCTCCTGCACTATCAGACAAACCATATAATATATTTTATGTGCATTTATTATCTTACAAAGGAATGAGAACCCAGTGCCTAGCCACGACTACCATAATCCCCACTAGCATTTGCTCACACCTCAGGGGCCAGAGATCTTGTCCCAGGTCCACAAGAGTCAGTCCATTCTGTCTTTGAGCTGCTGTGGCTGGCTGTGCGTTCCCCATACCACATGCGCTACCGGGGGCTCCTGGCTTCTGTCCTCAGATGGCTCCCAGCAGCCCCTTCACAGTCCATGCTCTGTCAGGCCCTGCCCATTGGAGAAACTAGCCAATTGGGAGACCCCCCCCCAGTCCCCAAGATTAGGAAGGCATCCAAGCCAGGCTGTAAAATCTTAATATTGGGATGTTTTCTGGATTTACTGGGAAAAGACTGTTTCTTCTTTTTGCTAGGCTTATTCAAGTGCTAAGAACATGGGCCTGGAGATTCTGGTGCCTTCTGTACATTCAAGACAGCCTCCAGGAGAATGAAGCTAAACACAAGACAGTAAGGGACGAGGCAAGAGAAACAAATTTATTTATTTTTTGAATGTGTGTGTGTGTATGCATGTGTTTGTGTGCGTGCTGGTGTATATATGTGTGGAGGTGGTCATGCATGTATGTGCACATGCATGTGGAAGCTGGAGGACAGCCTTGGGTGTCATCCTCTGGAACACTACCCTCATTGAGATAAGGTCTCTCTGGCTTGAAGCTCACCAATTAGGCTAGACTGGCTTGTCAGCAAACCCCAGGCATCCTCCTGTCTCCACCTCTCCAGCGCAGGGATTAAACGTGTGTGCTCCCATGTCTAGCAGTCTTATATGGGTTCTGGGGCTTGAACTGAGGCCCTCATGTTTGCAAGGCAAGCATCTTACTGATTGAGCTACCTTTCCCAGCATAAGAAAACCTGTTTCTGATCATATTGTTTGAGCCCTGGATTTTTTTGAGACAGGGTCTCCTTGTAGCCCCAGCTGGCCTGGAATTCATTATGTAGACCAGGCTGGCCTCATACTCATAAGGACCCACCTGTCTCTGCCTCCCAAGTGCTGGGACTAAAGGTGTGCACCACCACTCCCAGCCTCAGCCCTGGAATTTAAGTGAGGCTTGAATGATGTACAATTCCGTTATTTTTTTTTTTTTTTTTTTGGTCTTTTTGAGACAGGGTCTCCCTGTAGCCCCAGCTGTCCTGGAATTCACTATGTAGACCAGGCTGGCCTTGAACTCACAGAGATTCGCCTGCCTCTGCCTCCCAAATGCTGGGATTAAAGGCATGCACCACCACACCCTGCCAATTCCTGAATTTTTTGTCATGTTAGCCAATACATTTCCTTCTGCTGTCATTGTTGGTATTCTTTCACTGTGAGTTATGATTAACATTTAAGTCTGAGCTTCTGGCATATTGGAGAGTCAAGGAAGCATTCTATACAGGAATTTGAAGATGTAGAATGGTCTCTGGTTTGGATGTGATTTTTCTCTCTGGGGTCCATGTTGGAAGCTAGGGCCTCAGTGTGGTAACAGGAGATGATATGGAGGTAGGGCCTAGTGGGAAGTTCTTGGGTGGTTGGGACATGCCTTCAAAAGGGATTAAGGTATTTCTCATGGGACTTGGTAATTTTTCCAAGAAAACTGTTGCAAAGCCTGAGCTTGCCATACCCAATTCTGTTTCCTCCTGTCTGGTGATGTGATCACTTGCTTCCTCCCTCACTTCAACTTAAAAACAAAACAAAACATTTAATTATATCTTTGTGTGCACCCAAACATTTTGGCATACATGGCACAACTGTGGTGGTCTGGAGGACAGCCTGTGGGAGTCAGTTCTCTCCTTCCACTATGTGGGTTCAGTAGTATGCATTCTCACCAGCTGAGCCATCTTGCTGACCCCTTTGCTCCAACTTCTGCCATCATGCATGAAAAGGGTCCTCGTTAGAGCTAAATTGAAGCTAGAGCTATGCTCTACCCTTGAACGATCAAAACTATGAGCTAAATATATCTCTTATTATTCACATGTAACTTTAAGTGAGTGTTGGATTAACAAAAAAGCAGAGAACAGAGAAGCATAATAAAAACAGGTTAGGAGAGTAAGAGACTGGGAGGAGCAGAGCCATGGTCCAAAGCAGAGGGCAACCAGAATCCGGAACTTGAGCCACTGTTTGGTACTAGACAAGAATAACCTTTAACGCTTGGAGAACTTGGAAACACTCTGATTGCAATAATAAAATCAACATCATGAGTGAAATAAGATATCATAGATCCAGGCAGGAAGAGTTGACTTGCACAACTGGCTAACTATGAGTCTAGAAAAACAATGAGTCAGTGAGATGCAGAGGGGATGGTCTGAAAGAGGCCAAAGATGCAGGGTGTGGCACTGCTTCCCCACGTCCCACATGTTGGCTGCACACTGAGCAGCCAACTTGATCTGCCTGGCAGTTTGTCCATTCTTTAACCTTAAACATTTCAAATCACTCAGCTTCCCTCCATGTCACCTCAACACTCCTTAAGTAAACTTAAGACTTCAATTTTACAATGTATATTATCACAACTAAGTAAGGTCCCCAGAACAAGAGTACAGATGAAAACTCACATAGAAAGCAGAAAGTACGGGCTGGAGAGATGGCTCAGCAGTTAAGAACACTGGTTGTTTTGCAGAAGACCTGGGTTCGAATCCCAGCACCCACATGGCAGCTAACAACTGTCCATAACTCCAGTTCCAGGGGATCCGACAGCTTCTTCTGTCCTCCGTGGGCATTGCACCGCATGGGTGCACTTACCTACATGCAGGTAATACATGCATACACATAAACTAAAAATAATAAATAAAATAAAATAAAAAGAAAGCAGAAAGTGGAACTGCAGGCCAAGTACACACTCCAGTTCCAGATGGTCCTCAGTAGAGCCAGAATTTAGGAAATGGCCATGGAAGTGGATGGGAGTGCTGAATAAGGAGACTGCACTTTGCAAGCCACAGACAGTTATAAAGATCAAGTTGGAAATGAAAAAAAAAAAGATCTGCACCATTGTTCTAACCAAACTGTGAGTGCCCATAGAAACTGGGAGGGGTAGAGCCAGTTTATGGGAAGAGAGCCAGGCGGATAGGAACAGGCCTTACTTGTTTAGGTTCTGTTTATTTGCATAGTAGAAGGATCCTTGTTGATAGGGAGCCAAGTGCTTATTTTCATTAATGTTGGAAATATCATTTCAGAACATTATTCCTTGTCCTAAAGCTTTTTTTTTAATTTTAAAAATGCAAATACCCATGAAGAAAATTAAACTTTATCTCTTATATAACAGTCTAATAAAAAATTCTTTTGTAAGCAAAAATGAGTGTCCTCTATTTTACTACTTAAAAAAACCTTATTTTTTAGTAGCAAATGACTTTATAGAAGTTAATTTTCCTAACTTTACATATGAAAAATTAATGCAAATCAATAAAGGACTTACTCTGAGAATAAATAATGTAGGCAAAAATTTATGCTTAGTCCAAGCCATGACATTATTACTATGCAAAGATAGATGATTATAACTTTCAAACATTTGCTCATATACTCCATTACAGTCATGACAGTCAGGTTTTGGAAGTCATAAGAGTATAGATTTCAAAATTCTTTAAATGTTAAAGACTGTCTGTCCAGTTTTGAATATCATTTCTTCAGATATATTTGTTTGGGAAAGATTGGCAAATAATGACTGACAGGCAGACTGCCAGAGTTCAAAAGAGCTTCAGGTTTGGCCTTCTTTCAGTACCTACATTAAAATCTGTTCATAAAATTTTTGGCAGAAGAGAATTTGCAGTTCTCAAGCTTGGATGATGTAGCATGCATCTCCACTTTAGATAAAATATTCACTCAGCCAGAGCCCTATAATTAGAAAACAACCCAAAAAGTTATGCAAAAACACGCAGGTTTTCACAATTTCAAGTTTCATTGAAAGTGTAAGCAAAGTGTCAGCCTACTGTATATAGGTGCTATGCTTATAATGACTTACTGGATTATTGCTCACTTGTCCCTTGTATTTCCAGTCTTGTCTGTGATCCCCTCTCTTCCATTTCTCTTCTAACCCTATCTACCTAGTCCTAGAAATGTTAACAACCAGGAGAGATAACCAACATTAAGGATGTTTGTTTGGAAAGTCATATAGGAATGTACTATTTTTCTTAATAAGCTTCCTAAATATACATATAGAAAAGTTTAATTGAAGTTCCCCTACATAGTGGATGATACTCCTCCCAGAAGCCATAGGCCCACAAATAAAAGCTTGGAGCTGTGTATGGGATACCTCCCTTTGAGCTTTAGTTTAGGGTGTCCCATAGATCCCTAAAACAATATAGACTATTGCCATGGCTCTTGGTTGCCCATAAGAACTTGATAGTAAGACCCTATTGCTGAAGATTACATACTTTGGTCACAAGACATGGGGAAATCAAGCTAGTACTGACTTGGAAGTTTCTTGTCTGCTAGGTAGTTTTCATTAACACTGGAAGGTGCTATGCAAGCTGCTGGGTGAGAAAAGTCATCAACAGTCTTATCCCATGTGAACCCTAAAAACTACAATAAGGCCCGTCCTGGCAAGATATGCCTATAGGTGCAATACGGGCATGAATGTTATAGGGGTAGCCAACTGCTTTCTGATTGAATTGAAGGCCTGCTCCACACGCGGAAACACATGCCTGGTGCTGTAAATCTGGCCAAGAACCCATGGTTGGGGCTCTCACAGGCCTCAGGGCTGAACCTACAATTATTATTTTGCTAAATGGCCATGGTATCAAACTTCTCTCTAAATAGGTATCTCTATGCCCATAGATCACTGCAGCTCCCAATCCTCATCTGAGAAACTTCTTTGTGCAGTGAATGGCAGTGAATGCAGAAACTCACAATTCATCAAATGTAGAGAATAAGTGCCATGCAGTGCTCAGCCATAAATGAACATTTATGTCACACATCTTTCCCCACAAGGCTCAGGAGACATGGAAGAGGAAATGGAAAAATTGTAAGAACCAGGAGCTGGGGAGGTTCAGTGTCTTCTGAACATGACAGGACTTATTCACTCATGAACTCATGCCATGAACCTATGTGCTCATGAACCTACACACTCAGTCATCTTTACTAATTTTTTAAAGACATTATTTTTATTTTATGTGTATGAGTGTTTTGCCTGTGTGTAAGTGCACCACATGTGTGCAATGTCCTCAGAGGCCAGAAGAGGGCACCAGATCCCATGGAACTGGAGTTAGGGACAGCTGGTCTACATAGTGAGTTCCAGGCCAGCTGGGGCCTCAGGAGACCCTGCCTCAAAAAGACTACTACTACTACTACTACTACTACTACTACTACTACTACTACTACTACTACTAAATATGCACACAAGTTCTGAATAAAAGAGATTTGGAGTGGGGTAGGATTTTACTATGCAGTTGAGACTGGTCTGAGTGCTGGGCAGAGACAGATTTCTTATTGCATAACAGTAAGTAACTGTATTGTTCCTGAATTTGATCCCTGGGCCCCACATTGTAGAAGGAGAGAACCAACTCCCCAAAATATATCCTCTGACATAAATTGCTCCCATAACACTCTCTCCTCAAATAAAATATAATTAAACTTTTTTTTATTTTGGTCTTTTTGAGACAGAGTCTCTCTGTTAGCCCCAGCTCATCCTGGAGATCACTATTGTACACTAGGCTGGCCTGGATCTCACAGAGCTCTGCCTACCTGCCTCTGCCTCCTGAGTGCTGGGATTAAAGGTGTGCACCACCATGCCTGGCTTTTAATTTTTTAAAAAAAGAATCTTCCCCAGTTGAGATATTACCCATCTGTTAGAGCAAAGGAAAGATGCTTGTATGTCTACAAAGATTCGGATAACATGATAACACAGCACAGAAGTGCTCCACAGATAACACAGCAACAGAGTTGGAATGGGGGTAAGAAGGTACTTTGTGAAGTCAGTTGTTCCCTTCCATGTTGTGAAGATGTGGGGGATTGAACTCTGATGGTCAGATGTGGTAGGAAGCACCTTTACCTGCTGAGCCATCTTAATAAAAAATTTAAAATTTATTATAATTACTTATTTTGTGTGTGAGAGAGTATGTATTCCATCTGTTTGGAAGTCAGAGGACAGCTTACAGGAGTTGATTCTCTCTTTCCACCTTGTGGGTCCTGGGGATCCAACTCAGGGCCTCAAGGCTTGGTGACAAGAACCTTTAACTACTGAGCCATTTCATTGATTGGGTTTATTTTCTCTCACTAGACTATGGATTTTATTTTATTCTCTCTAGCTTCTGGGTTTTGTTTTTATTTTTTATTTGAGACAGTCTTACTATGTAATCCAGACTGGCCTTAACCTCATGATCTTTCCTTCAGCCTCCAAGATGCTGGGATTATAGGTGCCCCTCCATGCCCAGCCTCTAGCTTCCAGTTTTTAATGAGAAATGGGGTGCCATGCTGATGTTTTTCCTTTTAAAATAATGTTTTCTTAGAATTCAACAGATCCTAAGATCATTACATGAGATTCTGGGACCTCTGGAATTTCACCAGAAATATGCATGTGTGTAAGCAAGTACACGTTTGGGTTTCATTATTATTACATTTTAAACAATCTCACCAAAACTCAGCAAGGCTTTTAATCTTCATATTCAAGTTGTTCTTTGAAAAAATATTTTATTTATTACTTTTATTTTATTTTATGTGAATGAGTATATTGCCTGCGTGAAGGTAGGCACCCTTGTTGTGCAATGCCTGCAGAAGCCAGAAGAAGGCGTAAGATCCCATGGAATTGGAGTTACAGGTGGTTATCAGCTGTCATGTGAATGCTGGGAATAAAACCTTGGTCCTCTGCAAGAGCAGCCAGTGCTTTTAACCACTGAGCCATCTCTCCAGCCCCTCAAGGTTTTCTTTAGCTTAGATAACTCTGTGTGTGTGTGTGTGTGTGTGTGTGTGTGTGTGTGTGTGTGTACAGTATAATATGTATATTTGTATGTGTAAAGAGAGGCACATGTGTGCCAGGGAATGCATGTGGGGGTCAGAGGAAAGCCTGGGGTGCTGGGAACTGGGGTTGGGTCTGCTGCAAGAGCAGTACAAGCTCTTAACTGCTGAGCCATCTCTCCAGTCCTCCAACTAATGTCTAGCCCAGGATTTAATCCAAGATCTACATTGCATTTACCTGCCATGTCTCTGTATTGTTCTTAGAATATTTTATTTTATTTTTATTTTTTATGTGTATGAGTGTATTTCCCATATGTGTGTTAGTGTACCTGTGTTGTGCAATGACCGAGGAGGTTAGAAGAGGGTGTCAGATGCCCTGGAACTGGAGTTAAGGACAGTTCGTAGCCACCATGTGGGTACCGGGAGTCGAACCCAGGTCCTCTGCAAGAGTAGTCAGTGCTCTTAACTGCAGAGCCATCACTCCAGCCCCTGTATTCTTCTTTAATCTGGAAGGATTTCTTACTCTTTCCTTTTCTATAGATAACTTAAAAGTCACAAAAACAATGCTTCTATCTATGCTGTGTCCCTCTTTCAACTTAATATATCCTGAACATTTTGCATTTCAGTATGTATCTTCCTCTTCCATTTTATTGGCTGCACGCTATACTGTATCAGTCAAGATAATCAAAGTTGTATGCTGATAACAAGCCTCACCAAGTTCAGTGACTGTTCTTGTTTGCTTTCTATTGCTGTGACAAACCACTCTGACCAATACCAACTTGGGGAGGAAAGGGTTTATTTGGCTCATATCTCCTGGGTCACAGTTCATCACTGAGGGAACCCAAGGTAGGAACTTGGGGCAGGAACCTGGAGGCCAGGAGCTGATGCTCAGGCCATGGAGGAACACTACTTACTGGCCTGCTCCCTTGGTCTATGCTCAGCCTGCTTTTTTATATAATACAGAACAACATCCCCAGCATGGCACTGCCCAGAGTGGGCTGGGCCCTCCCACATCACTCAAAAGTCAAGAAAATACTCCACAGACATGGCCACAGGTCAGTCCAATGGAGGCAATTCCCTCAACGAGGCTCCCTTAACCCAGGTGTGTCAAGTTGACAACTAAAGCTATCCAGCACAGTGACTTAACACAAGACAAACATACGTGCATGTGAAGCCTGCTGCTCTTCCAATGACAGCTTGGTAGCTAGGCTGCTTCCATATCATGACCTCTCTATCTTGGTAAGTTTCTACAATTGCTGCGGCAAAAGAGAGCATGGAAAACCCCATGGGCACTTACAATGTTTCTCAAACTTCAAGGGCCAAAGCAAATCACACTGGCACACTAAATTTCAAAAGGGCAAGGACATGTGTACTCAGGAAAAGGGATTAAGAAATACTGGTGAGGGAGATGGGAAAGACAGCTCAAAAAGAGCACTGGCTACTCTTGCAGAGGACCTGAGTTCAGTTTCCAGCACCCACATGGTAGCTAACAACCGTCCAAAACTCCAGATCCAGGGGATCCGGCACTCTCTTCTGACCTCCTCGGGCATTGCATGACACGGGTGCACTTACACACATGCAGGCAATACACTCATACACATAAAATAAAAATAATAAATAAAAGAATTTTCTTTTAAAAAAAGAAACACTGGTGAGGGCTGGAGAGATGGCTCAGCAGTTAAGAGTGCTTGCTGCTCTTCCAGAGGACCAGAGTTCAAATCCCAGCAGTCACTTACAATGATTCCTAACTCTCTAGCTCCAGGGGATCTGAAGCCCTCTTCTGGTTTCCACAGGCACCTGCAAGGATACACATATACACAAATAAAAATAAATATTAAAACCAGAAAAGGGCTGTGTGTGGTGGCGCACGCCTTGAATTCCAGCACTTGGGAGGCAGAGGCAGGTGGATCTTTGTGAGTTCGAGGCCAGCCTGGTCTACATAGTGAGTTCCAGGACAGCTGTGGCTACAGGGAGACCCTGTCTCAAAAAGACAAAACAAACAAACAAACAAACAACAAAAAATAAAAATAAAAAAACCAACCAAATACATTTGTTGAGAATTAATGTATTTATACTATTTAATATTCCCTAGGTTTATTGTTTCTCAGCCATGTTTTATAGTTTCTTCAAATATGTTGCCACATATCTTATAACATTTTTTAAATCTATTTTATGTTTTGTGGGCTGGACTTTAGCAGCACCTACTTATAATCTCAGCATTCAAGAGGCTGAGGCAGATCTGAGTTCAAAGCCAACCTGAGCTACATAGGAGACACTGTCCAAAAAAAGTAAAACCACTTCTTGAACTTTTGATTAAGATCAAGTGTATTTTGTGTTTGATTATCAATATGCACATGTGTGTGGAGGCCAGAAGACAACTTGGGTGTCATCTTCAGGCATGCCATCTATCTTCTTTCAGTAGGTCTCCCATTGGCCAGGAGATCACCACTTATGCTGTACTGACTGGCCAGTGAGCCTTGGGGATCCCTCTATCTCTGTCTCTCCAGTGCAGATTACAAATGTATGGCACCAGTCCTGGCATTTTTATAAAGGCTCTGGTACGCAAACCTGGATCCTCATGCTTGCAAAGCAAGCACTTTACTGAGTGAGCCCTCCTAGCCAAAAAGAAAAAAAAAACAAAAACAAAACAAAAACCGAACCAAACAAACCAATGTTATTTATATGTATAAGTATTCAGTAAGTGTTAGATTAATATGTAATGAATAAAATTTGAAAGCCATAAAAACTTTAATTACAGACTGAAAAAGAAATGTTCCCTAAGACTTGAACATTTTTGGTCTAA
>NW_008339573.1:1580824-1582861 GCF_000622305.1 Nannospalax galili
TATATATATATATATATATATATAATCGGTTGGTTTTGCAAGGGTTTATATCTAAAAGTAAACTTTGTATTCAAGACAAAAACTCAGGCCTGGCCTTATCCAAGCCTGATGGAACCTGAGAAATTTTATGTACTCGGGGGAATCATCTGCACCACTGTGTGACTAATGCTGAGAGTTTGGTCACTAGTTTCAGTGCTTCAAATGGAGGGAGTCCTTTCTCTAAAATGCAAACATTGCTGAAAATCAGAATACAAGGGCTGGTCATAATGGTGCACACTTTTAATTCCAGCAGCTGGGAGGCAGAGGCAGCCTGGTCTACTTCTTGAGTTTCAGCTTACTGGGGGCTACACATGAGATCTCTCAAAAAATTTTTTAAAACCAGGGGCCTGAGCCAGGCATGGTGGTGCATGCCTTTAATTGCAACACTTGGGAGGCAGAGGCAGATGGATCTGTGTGAGTTCAAGGCCAGCCTGGTCTACACAGTGAGTTCCAGGACAGCTAGGGCTACAGGGAGACCCTGTCTCAAAAAGACCAAAAAAAAAAAAAAAAAAAAAAAACCCAAAAAAACCCCCCCAAAACAAAAACCAACAACAATAACAAAAAAACAGGGGTCTGGAGAGATGCATCAGCAATTAAGAGCACTGGCTGCTCTTGCAAAGGACCGGGGTTTGGTCCCCAGCATCCACATGGCAGCTAACAACCACTTGTAACTCCAGGTCCAGGGGATCTGATACCCTCTTCTGGCCTCCACGGGCATTGCACAACAGGGGTACACATGTACATGCAGGCAAAACACTCATACACATAAAAATAAATGTAATGAGCTCTGCTTCTCTGGGCCTGCACAACCTGCAGGACTCTCTCTGGCCTGAAGACCACTCTGGGGTAAGTCGATGGCATCCTCCACGCCTTGACTCCCCCAGCCTCATTCACCCTCCCATCTCCCCACCGGTCTCCTACTACCCTGGGTCTTGTCCCATTCCTTGTCTTGGCATCCCAGACACGTGGGGAACCACCACTGCTTCCTGATCCTTTGCATCCAGACCAACTCAGTGCTTTCTCTGGTCCCCAGAAGCACTGCTTCTGGGCCTGGCCCCCACCCTCACCTCCCTCTACTTCCCTGGGCCTCCATGAGCAGCAGGCCTCTCTCTCCAGGGTAAGTCCATCAGGCCCTCCACCCCTTGACTTCTCCAGCATCATTCACCCTACCATCTGCCCCACCCATCTCTCCTCCTAGCTTGCATCCTGTCCCATTCCTTGTCTTGGCACTCCAGAAAACTGGGTAACCACCACTGCTTCCTGATTCTTTGCATCCAGACAAACTCAGTGCCTTCTTGGGTCCCCAGGAGCACTCTGGGCCTAGCCCTGCCCTCACCTCCCTCTATTTCCCTGGGCCTGCACCACCCGCCAGACTCTTTCCTGGATGCCAAGGCTGACCTTTTCTCTTCCTGATCCTTTGCATCCAGACCAACCCAGCTCCTCAGTGCAGTCCCCAGAAACCCTTGGGGCCACTTCTTGCCCCCATCTGCCTTTGCATCTCTGGGTGGCATAGCCACCAGCTGCCCTAGACCAGCATCTTTCCTGGGCTGGGCTCCCAGGCGAGTCCAACCCCCAAATTCATGAGGCCAAAATCTTTCCTGGAGGGATCCAGATCTTAGAAGGAAGCCTGAGAGCATCTGATCCTTATCTGACTTGGGCCTCTGCGGGAACTCTTGAAGACAAAAACAATCTAGCCACTCCAATATAAAATCAAAAGAGAGAACGAGAAGCTTAGAGGAACCAGTTTTTCATGCCCAAAAAGTAAACCACAAAGACACATAAAGTTCACAAAAAGCAGCAGACCTAAACTTGAAGGCTTGAGAGTCAGAAACTACAAAAGAAATCCACATGTCGAAGCACAGAGAAAAAATAATAACATGAAAAACCAAAATAACATATCCCCACCAAATACCAATAGTATTCTAGAGGAGTACAATGAGAACCCACCAGAGATAATGCAGGACATGGAATTCAAAAGAACAATTATAAACATGATAA
>NW_008339573.1:1583118-1585060 GCF_000622305.1 Nannospalax galili
GAATCATAGGCATACAGGAAGGAGAAGAATCCCAAGATAATGTCATGGACCAGATCTTCAACAGAATCATGGAAGAAAATTTCCCAAATTAAAGAAAGACACACCCATACAAATCAAGAAGCAAATAGAACACCAAACAGACAGGACCAAAAAAGAAACTCTCCACAGCACATCATAGTAAAAACACTAAACATACAAAGAGACAATAGTGAAAGCTGAAAAAGAGAAACAACAAGTCACATATAAAGGTAAACCCATTAGGATTACAGCTGACTTTTCAGTTCAAACTATGAAAGCCAGAAGAGCTTTGACAAAAGCATTCCCAGTTTTAAATGACCACAGATGCCAACCCAGATTACTATACCCAGCCAAAATGTCTATTATAGTCAAAGGGGCAAGAAAAATCTTCCGTGACATAAATAGGCTAAAGGAACTCATGTCTGCAAAACCAGCCCTTCAGAGAGTTCTGGAAGCAATACAAAGAGCTGAAGAAAGGAACAACTATACCCAAGGGGTTGTGGAAAGAAATCCAGTGAAGGGTATAACTGTGGAAAAGTACAGCTATATCAAGAATGCAAACAGAAATAAAAATGACAGGATTCAATACTCATCTTTCATTAATAACTTTAAATATTAATGGACTGAACTCCCTAGTCAAAAGACACAGACTATGTGAATAGATTAAGAAACAAAACCCATCTATTTGTTGTCTGCAAGAAACTCATCTCACTTTGAAGGACAGACATGATCTTAAAGTGAAAGGAGGGAAAAAATATATCAAGCAAATGGTACTAAGTAAAAAGCAGGTGTAGCAATTCTACTATCTGACAAAATAGACTTTAAAACTAATCAGAAGAGATAAAGAGGGCCACTTCATTCTGATCAGGGGAACAATAAATCAAGAAGATATTAAAATCATGAACATATATTCACCAAACTCTGGTGCACCCAACATCATAAAAACAATACTACAGGACTTTACGACCCAGATTAATCCCAACTCATTAATAGTAGGGGACTTCAATACCCCACTGTCTCCATTAGATAGGTCAACATGACACAGGTTAACAAAGAGACATCTGAATTAAGCAATACCATATATCAAATGGACTTAACAGACATCTACTGAGTATTCCACCCAAGCACCAAAGGACATACTTTCTACTTGGCACCCCATGGAACCTTCTCCAAAATCGACCATATACTGGGGCACAAAACAAACCTCAACAAATACAAAAAGATTGAAATAATTCCATGCATTCTATCAGACCACAATGCAATAAAGCTTACAATCAACACCAGAAGAAGCCTTAATCACCACATGAACACATGGAGATTAAACAACACACTCCTGAATGATGAATGGGTCAAAAGAGAAATTAAGAAAGAAATAAAAGTATTCCTGGAACTAAATGGAAAGGACAATACAATGCAACAAAACCTCTGGGACATACTGAAAGCAGTCCTTAGAGGAAAGTTTATAGCTCTAAGTGCCTACATCAATAAATCAGAAAGAACAGAAATAAATGACTTAAGGTTGCAACTCAACATACTTGAAAAGCAACAGCAAATGAAAGCCAAACCCAGAAGACAAGAAGAAATCACAAAAATCAGGGCAGAAATTAATGAAATTGAAACAAAGAAAACAATACAGAGAATCAACGAATCCAAGAGCTGGTTCTTTGAAAAGACAAACAAGATTGACAGACCACTAGCCCAGTTAACCAAAAGAAAGAAAGGGCACCTCCAAATCAAGAAAATCAGGGATGAAAGGGGAAACATCACAACAGACACCAGAAAGATACAGAACATTATAAGGGAATACTTTAAAAACCTATATGCTACTAAATTTGAAAACCTAAAAGAAATGGACGGATATCTAAAGGCATGGGAACCACCAAAACTAAACCAAGAAGAGATTAACAGCTTAAACAGACCCATA
>NW_008339573.1:1585643-1586789 GCF_000622305.1 Nannospalax galili
ATAATTAAGCCATATATATCAAACCCACAGCTAACATCATTCTAAATGGAGAAAAGCTGAAAGCATTTCCATTGAAATCAGGAACCAGACAAGGCTGCCCACTATCTCCACTCCTCTTTAACATAGTGCTTGAAACTCTTGCAAGAGCAATAAGACAAGATCAGGAAATTAAAGGAGTAATAAATGAAAAAGAGGAGATCAAATCATCCCTTTTTGCAAAGGATATGATATTATATCTAAGAGATGCCAAAAATTCCAAGAGAAAACTCCTAGAAATTATTAACACTTTCAGTAAAGTGGTAGGTTACAAAATTAACCTACAAAAGTCTGTAGCCTTTCTATATACCAATAATAAGCAATCAGAGAAAGAGCACATGGAAACACTCCCCTTCACAATAGCTGCAAAAAATAAAATATCTCGGAATAAGCCTGACCAAAGACATTGTGCTGGATAGCTTTAGTGTCAACTTGACACATCTGGGTTGAGGGAGCCTCAATTGGGGAATTGCCTCTATTGAACTGGCCTGTGGCCATGTCTGAGGGGCATCTTCCTGATGAGTGATGTGGGAGGGCCCAGCCCACTGTGGGTGGTGTCACCCCTTGGCAGGTGGCCCTGTGTTGCATAAGAAACAAGGCTGAGCAGGGGCCAGGGGAGCAAGCCAGTAAGCAGCATTCCTTCATGGCCTGTGCTCCAGCTCCTGCTTCCTGCTTCCTGGCCTGAGTTCCTACCCTGGGCTCCCTGATGAACTGCGACCTGGGAGCTGTAAGCTGAATAAACCCTTTCCTCCCCAAGTTGGTATTGGTCAGAGTGTTTTGTCACAGAAATGAAGAAACAAACCAAGACAGACATTAAAGAGCTCTAGAGCTCTACTGAAAATATTAAATCTTTAAAGAAAGAGATTGAGGAAGACATCAGTAGATGGAAGGGCCTCTCACACTCATGGATTGGAAGAATTAATATTGTGAAAATGACCATCCTACCAAAAGCCATTTAGAGATTCAATGCAATGCCAATCAAAATCCCCATGACATTTTTCACAGAATTGGAAAAAAGAAACGTCCTAAGATTCATATGGAAGCACAAAGACCTCGGATAGCCATAACAACCCTGAGCACTAAGAGCAATGCCAGGGGGATTACTATACC
>NW_008339573.1:1586994-1587403 GCF_000622305.1 Nannospalax galili
GTAGAAGAATGAAACTAAACCCCTATCTTTCACCTTTCACAAAAGTCAACTTCAAATGGATCAAAGACCTCAATGTGAAGCCTGAAACTCTGAAACTGTTAGAAGAAAACATTGGCAATAACCTACAAGATATAGGTGTAGGAAAGGATTTTCTAAACCGGACGTCAATTGCTCAGGAAACAAGGGCGAGAATTAACAAATGGGACCTCATTACACTAAAAAGCTTCTGTTCATCAAAGAAGGCAACCAGGGAAGCAACAGAAATCCCACAGAATGGGAGAAAATCTTCACCAGCGACACATCCGACAGAGGTTTAATAATCAGAATTTATAATGAACTCAAAAAAACAGAGAACCAAGACAAGAAGCAACACAATTAAAAGATGGGCTAAGGAGCTGAACAGAGAATT
>NW_008339573.1:1587444-1588324 GCF_000622305.1 Nannospalax galili
TAATTAGGGAAATGCAAATTAAAACCACTTTAAGATTTCATCTTACCCCAGTCAGACTGGCTAAGATCAAGAGAACAAATGATACCAAATGTTGGAGAGGATGTGGGGAAAGGGGAACACTCATCCACTGCTGGTGGGGCTGCAAACTTGTTCAACCCCTATGGAAAGCAGTGTGGGGAACTCTTAAAAAACTACAAATGAACCTACCATTTGACCCAGTTATACCACTCCTTGGCATATACCCAAAGAACTCATCCTATTGCAGAGACACTTGTACATCCATGTTTGTTGTTGCTCTTTTCACAAAAGCTAAGAGATGGAAGCAACCTAAGTGTCCCTCAATTGGTGAGTGAATAATTAAAATGTGGCTCATTTATACGATGGAGCTTTAATGAGCAGTAAAGAAAGATGAAATCATGAAATTTGCAGGCAAATGGGTGGAACTAGAAACTGTTATACTAAGTGAAGTAACACAGACTCAGAAAAAAAATCGACATCTGTCTGGAGAGAAGGGTATACAAGGAACCTAGGGGATAAAGCGAAAGAAGGCGCTCAAGAGAGGTAGGACCGTAGGAGAAGGGTATTATTAAGGGAGAAGTTGGGGGAAACAGGGGCTCCTTAGTGGGAAAACCATGATGGAGGGGAGAGACAATGCGAGAGATAAATAGTGCATAGCTAATTTTGAAAATCAGAGGGAACCATATTACTCCTACTGACAAATTACTGACATATTATACATAGCAGATCAAGAAATATATGTCTAGGTAAGGTTTATCTGAGAACAACTGGTCTTTGCCCCAGATTTATCTACATGACACACAGTAATTAAAAGTACCAGACTGGTGGAACTAACCTTCTTGGATGTTTAATAGACATACTT
>NW_008339573.1:1588583-1589625 GCF_000622305.1 Nannospalax galili
CCCCTGAGGAACAGATCCTCAAACAGCCTTAAGAGTAAAAGTAAATTGGTTTATCTGGGCCAACTGTAGGGTCTTAAACACCCAAAAGGGAAGTATAACCAAAGGTTAATAGTGTCAATATAAATTTTAAGAGTCCATATGTATAGCTAAAGGCTACATAACAAGAAACAATGCCAGATGGGAGATACCTTCCTTTGAGTTACTGGCCAGGGTGGCACAAGAGACGCCCAGACAGTAACCCAGCATAGAACTGGGAAAATGAACAGCAGACCCCAATCTTATCCAAAAAAATATTGACAACTGATTACTACTAGATGAGGAACAGCTGATCTTCCTAAAAGAAGGCTCTATAGATGGCTGACTAGATTCAGCAGACAGACAAGCACTGGGGAATGGCTGGGGGTGCCAACAACACAGTGGACAGTAATAGGGATGACAGAGTGAGTATATGGGCTCCAGTGTGTGGGAGAGGGGAGGCTATGGGAGAGTGCCATCTGGAAAGTGGGTGTATAGTTGAATAAGATGGTTTGGGATGTTCTGTGTGATACAAACACACACACACACACACATACACACACACACACACACAATCAACAAATTTTAAAAAAGTATTATATTTGAAAAGGAAGCGTGGAAATTTACATCATGCTAATTAGTAGAGGTGATAAACATCTACCGATGACTTTATAGACACACACAGGCGCCTAGGATCCAAGTGCATCCGATTATGACTAGTAATAATCAGATAAATACAGATTAGAGATACATGTGCCAACATCTCAGCATTAGTAGCAAAAACAATGTCTTTCTGCAAGGAACAATATATTCTGAAATGAAATGGAGATCTTTTTTAAAGGTTAAAAACTCATTCAATTTATGTCTTATAGGGCTTATACTGAGTTCAATATTGTATAACTGTATTAATTCAACTATAAACCTAAAAATTTTAGCAAATTTTGAAAAAGATGCATCTTAGCTCTGGAAATTGTTATTGAATATGTCAATGCTGTTGTAATGAAATGCTTCTGATTATGTGTTTATT
>NW_008339573.1:1589673-1591142 GCF_000622305.1 Nannospalax galili
CAAAGCATAAAAATTTGCTCCTTAATAATTAGTAGATGTGAAAAACATTGCCATTGAAATCTACCTTTTGACTTTATATGCAGGCTCAGATGCCAAGGAGCTCAGAAAGTAACTGTGACTAGTAATAACCAGACATATAGAGATTAGAAACACATGTGCAAACATCTTAATGTCAGTTGCATTAAAAATGAATTTTTCTGTATGAAACTGTGTATTTTAATAATGAAATGGAGATCTTTTTTAAAGATTAAAACCTCATTTAATTTTATGTCTTATAGAGTTTATACTGAGCACAATATTGTATAACTAATAATTTAACTGTAAACCTAAACATTTACAGCCAATTTTGAAAGAGATGCATCTTAGCTTTGGAAATTGTTATTGAATATGTCAATGCTTTTGTAATGAAATGCTTCTTTAAGTATGTGGTTATTAAAAAATAAATCTAATGAATAAATAAAGCAGAATCCTTTGTTTATGCTGTTGTCTTCTATACCTGAATGTGAATCAACCATCATTCTATTTCCAGATTGTAACTAATTAGGAAGAATTCTGGGTAAAAAAAAGAAATCAAGAGTGCATAGGGCAAGGATTACTAGGGCATTGGTCATGTGCTAGTGTGAAGGGATAAACACAATCAAGAAAAAGGGAGCAGAAAATCTTCAAAATCTTCAATTTCTTTTCTTTTTTTTTTGGCGTTCTTGAGACAGGGTCTCCCTGTAGCCCCAGATGGCCTGAAACTCACTATGTAGACCAGGCTGGCCTTGAATTTACAGATATCTGCCTGTCTCTGCCTCCCAAGTGCTGGGATTAAAGGCATGCACCACCATGCCCTCCTGAAAAACTTCAGTTTCTTTAGGCAGAAATCTGTATAATAGTTGCCACATCACAGACCCTCTACAGATGTGTGTAAAACAGATGAATTCATGGATGAGCTCCTCTGCTCGCTCCTTCTGTAGCTTTGTCTATGGCTTGGTCTGCCAAAAGCTGCACTCCCAGGGTTATTTTGGGATGACCACTAATCTGCTTCTTGGACTTCCTTTCCTCAGAATTACTCATGTGGGACGGGATGCCAGAGTCTTACTGCTAACAGGTATTAGGCCTGTGGTATTACAACTGTGAACACATTTTGTAGTGAAGTAGGATAATCTAGTGTCTATACAGTTTTAAGTGTCTCCCTGTAGAGTTAAAAAAAAAAAATCATTGTTGCTCTCCTAGCCTGCACTACTATCCTCGGGCCTCTTGGGGTAAGTCTATAGCGCAGCCCTCCACGCCGGGACTCCCTAAGCTACATTCACCCTTCCATCCCCCCGCCGTTCTATACTCCTAGTTTGGGCCCGGCACCATTCCTAGTCTTGGGGCCCCAGACACCTGGGGAACCAATACTGCTTCCTGATCCTTCTCACCCAGACCAACTCAGTCCCTTTCTTGGGCCCCAGGAGCACCGCTTCTGGTCCTGTCCCTGCCCT
>NW_008339573.1:1597180-1618588 GCF_000622305.1 Nannospalax galili
TAGATGCTTGGTCACATGCTTGATGAGCGGTCTCCTAGTCCTCATGGGTCTGACCACTTCCCAACTGATGGCTCCCAAGAAGTCCTGGAAGGTGAGGAATGAGCAGTGGATCCCACGCAGTTTAGTTTTTCCACTGTCAGTACTTATGAATTTATTAGATTTAGCACAGTGATGACTCAAGCAGAGGCCTTAGAAGATAAGCAATGGAGTCGAAAAGTATTGCTATTGTCAGAGAACAAAGGGTATCAGATGATCAAAAGAATCAATCTGGAGACCGAGGAGATAGCTCATTGGTAAAGTGCTTGTGGACCTGAGTTTGATCACCAGAACCTATGTGAAAAAGTTGGGTGTGGTAGTATGCACTTGTATCTCCAGTGCTGGGGAGGTGGAGACAGGCAGATCTTTGGGGCTCCATGGCCAGTCAGCCTAGTAAACTAGGTGAGCTCCAGGTCAGTGAGAGACCCTGTCTCCAAAAAAGCAAAACAAACAAGATAGAATTCTTCTGAGGAATGACACCTAAGGCTGACCTTTGGCCTCCACACATGTATACACATGTACATGCACACACACATATGCACACAGGAAACAATTGAAGAATTTTTATTGATAATAGTTTTTTTCTTAGTGATGAGAAAAATAGAAAGTGACTGAAGTTTCTCTGAACCTTTCAACCATATATATCAAATGATGTTATGGTTGTCATTTATTTTGAGATCCACAGAGATCAAATCGTATCTCTTCTGGTTCCTGTGTCTCCTTAATGCCTAGCATAAAGTAGGTTTTCGGTAAGTAGCTGTTGAGTGATTGAGTAGCAAACTCATTAGCTTTCAACTGCTTAACTTTTCAACCTTTGCTAAGATCAAGTGCAACTCATGAACTTTCTGAAAATATTGTAAAACCTTTAACAAATTAAACCTAAACAATTAGGCCTTTTAAGGGTAGAGGGGTACTTTCTGCAATCTATTTTATATGTAACACAGTATTGTGACTCTCTGGTCTCAAACTAAGCTGGCCTAAGTAATCTACCCATGTCCTATTGTCCTCTGTTAAAGGTCATAACCTGGACTGTCTACACCAAGTAATTATTGATGGTTTTTACTAGTAAGATCCCAAGACAAATGCTTAACATCTCTCTCCTCTGCTAGGATAGATGCAATCAAAGGCAAATGAAATCACATTATATGAATTGATGCTGGTCTTCAGTTCAAGGTGCTTTTGAAAAATTTTCTCCTAAATTAGAATAAATTTAAAAAATGATTTGAAGTAACTCTAAGTAATACTTTATTTTTAAAAATATTACTCTGAGTCAGATGTGGTAGCTCACATCTGTGGTAGCACTTGGGAGGCTGAGGCAGGAGGATTGCTACAAGATCAAGGCCAGTCTGGACTACACAGTGAGTTCTAGGTCAGCCTGGTGTATAGAATGAGACCTGTCCTGGATAGATTTAGATGTCAACTTGACACACCTGGGTAGAAGGTGCCTTAATTGAGGAATTGTCTCCATTGGACTGACCTGTGGCCATGTCTGTGGGGCATTTTCTTGATTGCTGAGTGATGTGGGAGGGCCCAGCCCACTGTGGGTGGTGCCACTCCCGGGCAGGTGGTCTTCTACTGTATAAGAAAGCAGGCTGAGCACGGATCAGGAGAAATAGCCAGTAAGCAGCAGTTCTCCATGCCCTGTGCTCCAGCTCCTGTTTCCAGGTTCCTGCCCTGAGTTCCTACCTTGGGCTCCCTCAGTGATGAACTGTGACCCAGGAGATGTAAGGAAAATAAACTCTTTCTCCTCAAGTTAGTACTAGTTAGAGTGTTTTGTCACAGCAATTGAAGGCAAACTAAAACAAGACCCTATCTCCAAAAACTGAAAATACAAAACGTAACCCCGAAACTCAGGCAAATGTTGGTTTCTGTTTTATCTGATGATCAAGATAACTGCCTATCCTCTACTTAAATTTACACATAAGTTTTTGTGGCTTATTTAGGATATTTACATCTAAAATTCTTGGCATTGCTTAATATAAAATAAAAGCCATGAACTTGATATCAAATAATCTAAATATAAATGTCTTTCTATATGTTAAAAACATAAGTTATAAGTAATCACACACTCAAAGAACTCAGAAATGGAGGACCCCTCCACCCCACTGATCTATTTCATATGCCAATGTCTTGGGTCATAAACATGCCAAATACACATGTGATATAGACTGGGTATATTGTATTAAATATAATAACTGATGATGTTTCCAAGCCCAAACTATGTGTAAAGAGTGTTCATCAAGCCAGGCATGGTGGCACACACCTTTGATCCTAGCACTTGGGAGGCACAGGCAGGTAGATCTCTATGAGGTCAAGGCCAGCCTGGTCTACTACATAGTGAGCTCCAGGATAGCTAGAGCCGCAGGGAGATCCTGTCTCAAGCAAAAAGAATGATCATTAAATTAGAGGATCATTTGTGACTTTCAGTAATTTTTCTGAAGGTTGTTATGATACAACTTCTGGTGTTGTTGAGAGACCGTGTATGTATGTTTAAATAAGAGAAGTGGCAGATGAGTTGGTTTGGAAAAGAAGCTGTCATGATATTACCCTTCAGGAATGAGCTTATTAGGAGAGAGGGTCTTGTGAGACCATGAGAGCGGTGGTGACTGGCCTTGAGGTGGGAGAACATTATAAAGAGCCAGTGCATTGTTTCAGAGACAACATGCACAGGGCCTTAAGGGGAAACAGAGGCTTCCCTTTAAAACCTGGAGCTTCATTCAAAGTTTAAAGTATAAAAGAGATACTCATCAAGGACAGGATGATGGGCAGGAGGAGACCCAGATGAGAGCCCGCAGAGAAATCTCCTGAACAAAAGAAAATAGCTGGGTGGTGGGAAGTTCCATCCCATGTGGTTTAGTCTGGGATAGCCTGCTTGAGGAGAAGCCAAGTACTGGGTAAGATCAAAAATTAGAGTTTGTGATGTCACAGCACAGCATAGCATATAGTATCTTAATGTTCTGTTCCAGAAAGAGTTGTTGCAAGAATGTGGCCTGATTTCTTCAGGCTGTGGGATCTGTCTGCTTAGTGACCAGTGTCTTAAATGGGCTGGCCCATGAGCTAACAACATCATGATTTTTTTTAGACTAATAAATTCTTACTTTTAGCAAGTGATTTTTTTTTTTTTGTTGTTCTTTGGTTTTTGTTTTTGAGGCCTGTCTTACTCTATAACCCTGGTTGGCCTGAATCCAACCTATATAGACCACACTGGCCTTGAACTCACAGAGATCCACTGATTTCTGACTGCTGGGATTAAAGGTGTGCACCACCATGTCCAATGCTCCCTTTTATTTTTTAAAGGAGGAGGGGCTCACTCCATAGGCCAGGCTGGCCTGGAACTCACTATGTGGCCCATGCCAGCTTCAAACTCATGGCAATTCTCCTGTTTCAGCCTCCCGAGTTTTAGAATTACAGATTTGAACCTGATGCCTGGCCTGGCAGGTGTTTTTTCATGGTGGTAGACAGAAAGATTAGAAGAAAAGATGGGGAAAAACCCCAAAATTTATTCCAAATTCCTCTAATTCTAGTTGGCTATAAATCTGTCAGAATCAGTTTTAGAGAGGGCATCCTGGAGACAAGGGGAAAGGCTATGTGGTCTACATATTCTCGAGTAACTGCATGGCAGAACTCATGCCAGAACAAACGTTATTTATATATTCAAAGGAAGAAGCTCATCCTTGAGTCCATGGTCAGGGGATGACTGATGCCCAAGAGCTGAAGGAGTACAGGCCAAAACACCTCCAAAAATGGCTTAAAGTCAGAGACTGAGAGACAGGAAGCATTTGGAGACTGCCCGGTGATAAAGAGTTGCATCGGTCAGCTTGCTACAGGCCAGAGAACAGCCCAACTGACTAATGTGGTTTTAGGTCAGTTCCTTGCCCACATTAGCAGGCTTGGATGGTCCAATTCCCTTGGACACATGTTAGTCCAGGAGGAAAAAATGGGAGCTAAACAATCCTGTTTCTTTACACCTTGAGAAAATGCTGCTTTAATGTTCAGGTGCCTGCCACTCTACCCATCAATATATGCTTTCACAGCCTTCATATACAAAACAGGTGTTTGGTATACTTCATTTATATTTACTTTTATAGATGAGGTATTACAATGTAGTCCAGGCTGCTTCAAATTTACAACCCTCATGCCTTAGCTTCCTGAGTGCTGGGATTATAGGTGCATGCCACCAGGCCTGGCCTTTTGAAAAGGTACTCTTACTTCTCCTAGAGTACTTCAATTTTACCAAATCCATGGTAAGGTAGATAGGGGGTTAAGGATGTAACTCAGTTGTCAGCGTGCATGAAGCCCTGGGTTCAATCCCTAGTACTGCATAAACAGAGTGTGGTGGTGCATGCTCATAATCCTAGCACTTGGAAAGTCTAAGCAGGAGGATCGGAAGTTCGAAGTCAGCCTTGGCTACATAGTGAGTTCAAGGCCAACCATGAATTGACAGGACCAGCTCAAAAAACTAAAATAAAAATAAAATAGCTAGACAAGGTATTGATGTTTCAGACATCAACTCTTGTGACTGTCTACTGCATTTATGTATGAGTCTTTTGGACATACCTCACATTTCCTCAATGTCTGACAACCTATGACATAGATACTAACATTATCCTTATTTTATATGCTGAGGATAGTTGGGCTCTGGTGGATAAGCACTGTCCCAAGACCCAAGATAGTAATGGAGACAGAATATCAGTTACAGTGCCTGTGCCATAACCCTGTGCATGTCCTGGATTGGTTCTTAATGTGAATAAAAGACCTCTGCCAGCTGTCTGATCTCAATGTTTACTCTTTCTCAGGAGCCAGAGGCTGCATATGGGCCCCTCATGGAAGGCCATTGTGGTAGGCAGAATAGAGGACCCCTTCCCAAAATGTCCATGCTCTGATATTAAGAACCTATGAATATATTTTCTTACAGGATCTGTTAGTCCGCTTTCTGTTACTGTAACAAAAACCAGAGAAAAATCAATTTAAAAAGATGTCACGTTTATTTTAGCTCACAGTGCTGGTGGTCTTGATCCATGTAGTACCTGTTATTTTGGGGCCTATTGTGAGGCAGCACATCATGAGAGAGAGCACATGGTGGAACAAAGCTGCTTACCTCATGGCAGCTTGGAAGGGAAAGAGAGAAAGCAAGCCACGTCTCACACTCCCCTGAAATAACATGTCCCCAGTGACTAAAACCTCTCACCAAGCCTCACTTCTTTTTTTGTCTTTTTGAGGCAGGGTCTCCCTGTAGCCCCAACTGGTCTGGAACTCACTATGTAGACTAGGCTGGCTACAAACTCACAGAGATTCACCTGCCTCTGCCTTCCAAGTGCTGGGAAGACATGCGCCACCACATCTGGCTAAGGCCTCACTTTATTGCTTAACAGTTTCTACTACCTTCCCACAGCACCAAGTTGGAAACCAAGACTTTAACACATGGGTCTTTGAGGGAACATGCCATGACCAGTGATTAAGGATATAGACCAGAGGGATTATTTTAGATTATGTGAATGGCCCCAGCCTAATCACCAATCATTAAAAGTGGAAGTTTATGAGTCAGAGTGATGAGGCAGAAGAGAGACTTGAAATAAGAGAGGGATTCACCCTGCTGCTGCTAGCTTTGAAAATGAGGAAGGAAATGGGGATCTCAGTCTCAGAACCCCAGGAACTGAATGCTGCCAACCACTCAAAGGAACATGAAGTGGGTCTTCCCCTGAGCCTCTAGCAGGGAACAAAGCCCTATCCATAACACCTTGGTTTTAGCCCAGTAAGACTTGGATCAGACTTCTGACATAAACTTAAGAATTATGCATGCATGTTGTTTTAAGCTGCCATGTTTGTGATGGTTTGTTACAGCAATAATAGAAAATGAATATGTTGATCAGTTTCTTTGTTCAAGTTAACTAAATTTCCTTGATGCCTAGTCACGAAGGAAAGTGCACAAAATGAACTCTATCTGGTTCTCCTCTTGAATGAACGGAGATGCAGGAGGTGGAAGATGGCTCAGTGGGTAGAGCACTTGCTGTGCAAGCACAAGACCCTGAGTTTGAATATGTAGCACACACATAAAAAGAAAAAAGACAGGTATGGCTCCACGAGTGCTTGTAACCTCAGTGCAGTGAGGGGCAGAGACATGAAGATGGCTGGGGCTTGCTGGCCACCAGCCTACCTGCAGCTTCAGCGTGAGACCCTGGAATAGAGGGTGAATAAAAGTGATAGAATAGGACATCTGATATCCTTCTCTAGCCTCAGTATGGTGCTGTGTCCACGTGCATCCATGAACATATACCACATGCACTTACTGAGAAAGAAAGAGACAGCCAAAACTGCATGCCATAGGTAAATCCATATTTGTTCTTTGGGGTGGGACTTGTAGCCTGGGGCCAGAGAACATAGTACCAAGTATAAAATCTAAATGCAGGATTTGTCCAGAACTAGACTAACTGGTCATGATCACAGAGGAACAATCTGCCAATGCCTTATTTTTTACTTGCTGTCCCCTGTGCAGGCGCACAGGAAATGAAAGGGTGAAATCAAGGACACTCTCATGCCTGATGAAAAATCTCTAGATTTGTGAGTGACAGCAGCCACATAAGGTGTTTCATTTAGAATAAAAGCATTTTTGGAAAATTAAAGGATAGTCCCAGGTTGTTTATTCTGAACTGTGAGCAGGGATTTTCTAAAATTCAGCTTCCTATTTGATAAAGGGAGAAATATAATGAAAAGCTTTGTCCACATTTTCAGTAAAAAAAAATTGTCTAAAATAAGACAAATGAGGAAACCAGAAAACGTTATTCAACTGTATTAAATGAATCATGGTAGTTTTTAATTTTTTTGGGGGGGTCTTTTTTGAGACAGGGTCTCTCTGCAGCCCCAGCTGTCCTGGAGTCACTATGTAGACCAGGCTGGCCTTGAACTCACAGAGATCCGCCTGCCTCTGCCTCCCAAGTGCTGGGATTAAAGGGGTGCGCCACCACGCCTGGAAGTAATTTTTAATTTTTAAAAAAGTAAAAAGATTATGTATATGCAGACAGGGGTGGCGTTTACCACAGTATGTGTGTGGAGGTCCAAAGGACAACTTTGTGCAGTCAGTTCTTTCCTTCCACCTTTATGTGGGTTCTGGGACTTGAACTCAGGTCCTAAGGCTTGTACCAAAAGGACTTTGCCTATTGAGCCATCTTGCTGGCCCTTTTTTGTTTGTTTTAAAATATTTTATTTATTATTTTTTATTTTATGTATATGAGTGTATTGCCTGCATGTATGAGTGTACCCATATCATGCAACACCCACAGAGGTCAGAAGAGGGCGTAGAATTCCCCTGGAACTGGAGTTACAGCAAACGTGGGTCCTCTCTACAAGAGCAGCCAGTGTTCTTAATCGCTGAGCCTTTCCTCCAGCCCCCATTGTTTGTTTTTTAAGACAGACGCTAATGTAGCCCAGGTTTACCTCAAACTCATGCAGCCAAGTGAATAACTTTGAGTTTTTGATCCTTCTGTCTCCACCTTCCAGGTGCTGGATTTATGGGTGTGTGCTACCCTGCTCTGCTACTTTTTTTTTGAGACAGGGTCTCTCTGTAGCCCCAGCTGGCTTGGAAATCACTATGTACTCCAGGCTGGCCTTGAACTCACAGAGATCCACCTGTCTCTGCCTCCCAAGAGTGCTGGGACTAAAGGTGTGCACCACCATGCCTGGCTACATTTATTTCTTTTAATACAACTTTTTAATTTATCATTTTACAATCTTAAACATCTATAAATGTTCTTTGATCAAAGTTGCCCTGTTTTTCTTTTCTCTTCTTCCCCCACCATCAAATCCCTCTTCACAAGTCCTCCTCCTCCTTTCACACCTCTGTTAGTGTGTGTGTGTGTGTGTGTGTGTGTGTGTGTATGTGTGTATCCAGCTGCATAATACTGTTTCCTAAATTATATCCAGTGGCTATATTTTCCTTAGTCATTTGGCAAGTCTGCATCTCAGATTTTGTTTACCTCTTCCTCTTTTTCTTTAGATGCATGTATCATAAGCAGAGGGAGGAGGCATGCGTTGAGTCATCTGTAGAGGCTTCCAGTTTCCTGCTGGTCCCAGGTGACAATAAAAGGCTCTCCTTACAAATCTGAGTTGAGGGGGTGTTTAACAAAGGGATTATCCAGCAAATTGTGCTTTACCTCTTCCTAACATAGATGAGGACAAAATAACTTCACATGATCTTACCTTGATTCAACAGATGGCACAGAACAAAAATGACCCGTTCACAGTTCTCCAGTGGAATCTTCTCCAGTTTGTGGAAGGTATAGTAACAGCATTGTATCACCCCAGGTTAGGTCGACTTCCTACTCAGGAACTGCCAGTCAACCTGTTCCTGCCCCAACCCAGCCTTCTCCATGGTTTACTAGACAGAGATGTGGTCTGTGGTTCCCAGTGTCTGCCACGTAGGACATACAGGAGTGGTGAATAGTTTGAGACCCAAGACAGGGCTCTTATTTTTTGTATCTCTTTTCTTATATCTCATTTGCAGCTCTTTTTTCAGAATCTAAGGCTTGTGATGATTGCCGAGCAAAGGGCCCCCACGTTCGTCAATCTGGCTGCAATTATCTCAAGGCAAAATTATATAACATTTTTCGACTTCAATTTTAGCCCGTTTTTTTTCCTTGCTTTTTCTTAAATTACTTAACAAACATTCACCATGCATAAGGCAATTTTCTAAAAACTTTAGTCATAAGTTATTTAGTCATCATGAGGGGCCTGTGATAGAGGTTCTGTTGCATAATTCTACTTTAGATGAAGGACCAGAAGCATAGGGGGCTTATGAGCCGTTCTGAGATTTAGCCAGCCAAACTGAATCCTGAGTGTGCTCTACACCATGCCGTGCTGTGCCATTGCATCTTACCAATGCTTGACTGAAGAGGGCAGAAAGAAGACATCTGGAGTCTAACCCTGGGGAAAAAAATACATAAAAGAAACTCAAATCAGTGACATTTTTCCTGATTCTCCATGCATAGCTGATTCAGGACAAATGTCACTAAGAAATGAAGTGATTACAACTTAGGCTTATTCAAGTACTTCAGGGGATTTTGCTCTTTGGGTAGAAATAAACAAAAATTTCAACTTTTGAATCACTTTAAGTACTTGGAAATAATATCAACTTCGAGATGTGAATGAATATTATGCATAGAAAAGTATACAAACTCACAACTGGTTAAAGTTTCAGAATTCATTTCCCTTGCTAGGTAAGCATCTATACTAGTTTATTGGAACTGCTGTATCAAAGTGGCACCAACTGTATGGATTAAGTAACGGAAATGTATTGTCTTACATTCCAGGAGGCTGGCAGTCCAAGGTCAAGGTATCATCAGAGTTGGTTCCTTTTGAGCCCTGTGGGGGAAGAATCTGTTCCAGGTTTTCTTCCTTAGCTTTCAGATGACCATCTTCTCCATGTCTCTTCATGCCATTGTCTCTCAGTACTTGTCTTTCTCTGTCCAAATTCTTCCCCCTTTAAGGACATTAATTAGATTATCTCTGTAAAGACTCCAGATAAGATGGTATTTTGAGATACTGGGGTTTAGGGCTCCAATATACTTTATCTTCTTTGAGGGAGAGGGTATAATTCAACCCATATTACATAATATATGTAAGAGCCTGAGTCTGAATTCTAATTCTGCTTCTTACTGTGAGACCTTACTGTACTTTTTTACTTAATTTTTATTTTATTATGATTTTTTATTTTATGTGTACAAGTGTATGGCCTACATGTATATAAATGCACCTGTATCATGCAATGCCTGTGGAGGTCAGAAGAGAGCATCAGATCCCCTGGAACTGGAATTACAGATGGTTGTTAGCTGCCATGTGGATGCTGAGAACCAAACCCTGGTCCTCTGTAAGAGCAGCCAGTGCTCTTAGCTGCTGAGCCATCTCTCCAGCCCCTATTTCTTACTTTAAATGAGTATAAGACAGGTAGGGTCTTCTTCATGCTGTCCTGAGGAGGACAGGAATTAGTCCATGTAGTTCTTAGAATGCATGAGATATAGTCATTCATTTAAATACATCTAAAACAGAACATCTTCCTCATGCAGTTTTATGAAGATTTAATGAATTATCCCACAGAATGCTTAGAATATTGGTTGGTTCAATATATGTAAGATAGTCATTCATTGCCAAAAATAGTTACTGAACACTTACCTAGTGCCAGGCATTGTTTAAGTTGCTTTAAATACAGAAACAAAGTAGGCCCCCAAATACCTATGTCCATGGAGCCCATAAACTCATGGGGAAAGACAATTAGAAACACATAGAATGTTGGACAGTAAGTACTAAGCAAGACTGGGACCAGAGACTTTAACCATTGCAGCTTGGGAAGTGCCATTTGAGCAAAGGCTTAATAAATAATAGGAGACAGTGGGGTGTGGTGGGATATACGTTTAATCCCAGCATTCTGGAGGCAGAGGCAAGTGGATCTTCGTGAGTTCTAGGTCAGCCAGGACTACATAATGAGGATCTATTTCTAATAATAATTGAACCTGGAGTTCATCAAGTCAGTGAGACTGTTAGGTTATTTTTCTTTTGCTGTGATAAACACCATGACTAAGGCAACTTTTAGTAGGAAGAGGAGCTGACCAAGGCAGCTGGAGCAGAAAGCTGAGTGATCACATCTTCTAGCAGACACAGGAAGCAGATAGAGAAAGAGAGAGAAACTAAAAAATGGGGCAAGGCTAAAGCCCACCCCTAGTGACAAGCTTTCTTCAGCAAGGTCACACCCCCCTGAAGGTTCCACAACCTTCCCCAAAGGGCACCACCAGCTGACCAAGTGTTTAAATACTTGGAACCTATGGAGGACATTGTCATTCAAACCACCACAGCTGTCTAGCCTCGGAACTCCAGCAATCCACCAGTATCTGCCTCCCCAGTGCTGGAGTTACCACACATGCTTTTTATGGGGGCTCCGGTGATTCCCAACTCAGGTCCTCATGGCTGCCTAGCAAACACTGAGCTGTCTGCCCCACATAAGGACATTCTTTAGATGATAGAAAGTCATTGGAGACTTAAGAGCACAGACAACACAATTTGACTCACCTTCCCCCCACCTAATTTTTATTCTGGGAAACATTTTCTGGGATTTGTTTGCTTTGAGACAGGGTCTCTTATAGCCTAGGTCAGTGGCCTCAAGTTCACTATGTAGTTGAGACTGTCTTTGAACTCCTGATCCTCCTGCCTTTTCCCAAGTGCTGGGATTGATTACAGGCCTTGCTTTGACTCATTCTTTGATACCTCTCTAATTGAGAATTAACTGCATGTAGGTTAATGGACAGCTGGGCGTGAATGTTTCAAAAGAATCCTTTCTATGTGGTTTCATTTGTTAACTGATTTGTCTGGATGTTGGAGGGGGCACCTGTAAATGTTGATTTCAGACCCTGGGCGGGGGGAGACAATTTGTGACAAGGTAACCTAACTCTTCCCATGGAAGGCAATATGGGGATTAAGTCAATATGAAAGTGGAAAGTTGTGTAGGACAAAGAAGGGGCATTGAGGGTCAATTTGTGTACAGGACCTTGAATTCTCTACAGAGAAATGGAATTCTAGCTTGTCAGTAAGGGGAAGTCTTTGCCGCCCCTGTGCAAGGAGGGAGTGTTGGCAGCAGTATGCAGAACAGGAGTCAGTCATTTCAAAAGGAGAGTTCGAAATAATACAGGTATAAGATCACTAGGGTAGAGGTATAGGAGGAGAGAGAGTTCGGCCACCACAGCTGGAGGAACCACTGGAAGTCTTGTCTACCTCCTCCAGAAGGTAATTCTGTTTGGAGGGAAGTGAAGACTTCCTCGATCCTAGTGCTTGGACCTCAAGGTGACACAAGCCCACCAAGCGGCTTCAGAGCAACTCTAGGAAGAAGTGTGCCGCAGAGGAGAGCTTGTTCCGTTTCGCCAAGGGTCTTTTCAAGAAGCCTATTATCTGTGAGAGAGAAAAACTGAGTTCTGGCACAGGGGAGAAATCAGGCGTGCACCCAGACTTCATTCAGGATGGCCTTCCAGTTCCGTCTTTGGTAAAAATGCCTTAGCATGTTTCTCACAGCAGGGTGTGTACACCAAACCAGTCCTCAACTGCAGCGGGGCAACAAGGTCACCTGCCTCTTTCTGTCTTCTCGCAGTTATCAGATTTAAGAAAGAAGTACCATAGAAGACATGAAATTCACGTCCCCTCACCCACTGTCCCCACTCCCTGTCCCCAACCGCGGGTACTGTCACCACTTCAAGGCTGTTTACAGTCGGGGCCACCTCACCGTGCCAGCAGGGGCGTAGGGCGACCCGGCCCGGGTGTGATGCCTGCAGTCCTGCGCCGAGAGGACGAGCGCTGGGGCGTGGCGAGGCAGGACCGGGCTGTGGCGAAACTGGACGGGGGTGTGACTAGACAGGATGGGGGCGTGACGAGGCAGGTCGGGGGCGTGGCAAGGGCGGGGTAGGCGCGCTCTGGGAGGACGTGTGCACGCGCCTCGGTGCCCGCCCGCCGCGCCCAGTCAGTGGAATTCAGCGTCCAGCCCGTACTAGGAGTATCCCTGGCAGTGCGCGAAGGGCCCCGCCATGTCTGCAGCCATGAGGGAGAGGTTCGACCGCTTCTTGCACGAGAAGAACTGCATGACTGATGTCCTGGCCAAGCTCGAGGCCAAGACCGGAGTAAACCGGAGCTTCATCGCGCTCGGTGGGTGGCCGCGGCTCGAGGAGGTCGCCGTCGCTGGCCGGTCCCCGGAGCCGCCGCCGCAGCTCCTGGGGAAGGAAGCGTGGCTGAGGCGCCCCAGGCAACGCGGGGCTGGGACGCGGAGCGGCACCCGGGGCGTTCGGGGCTGTGGGGGCGCGAGGGCGGAGGCTGGGCGGGAGGCGGGGAGCGGGACGGGAGGGCGATGACGTGTCGTCCCCGCCGCCCTGACAGTCAGGACCCGCAGCTTGGCGCGAGGCGGGTGTGGAACCTTCCGGGCTCCTCGGTAGCCTGGGCTCGGGTGGAGAAGGCGGGGCCCGCGGCAGATGGGGAGCCGGCCTGGCCCGACCCTCGGAGGAGAGGCTGGGACTGCCGGCTGTCGCCACCCTGACCCCGGGCTAGGTGGAGAGAGGAGAGGCCGGGGACTGCCCGGTATCCTCTACCCAGCCGCTGACCCGCAGGCCCAGCCTCGGTGTGGTTGGTTTTTCTGCTTTAACCCTGGCAAGAAGAAGCCGCCTGGAGCAGGCCTAGCCTCGGACTGTGCGCGGGGGCTGCCGGGTTTGAGCGTCCCTAGTGCCACTCGACCCATTTCTCTCCTCGTGTCTCCAGGTGTGATCGGGCTGCTGGCCTTGTACCTAGTGTTCGGTTATGGAGCCTCTCTTCTCTGCAACCTGATAGGTTTTGGATACCCAGCCTACATCTCGTAAGTGGTTCATCCTAAAACCGAACCTTCCCCTCCACAGCTCTCTCCCCACCCAGGACTGTATAGCCCAGGTTCTTGAGAGAGAAGTTGAAGCACCCTACAGTAGCACTGACTGCTTAAGGTTACATGTTTTGGAGCCTTAACTTGGTCCCTGATCTCAACTAGTCAAAGGTATTTTATTTGTTTTTATCAGATCGTATGGTCTGGGTGTTGCCCTTCTGAGTGCACAAATGGTGGTGAAGCTCAGTCCTGCTTTTTTTCTGGCAGAAAGACCTCCAGCTATTGGGAGTGAACTCTTCTCTGTTGATTATTTTAATGGGTATTTCACCATATGTTACACCATACTGTACACAGTAAAACCCAATCAATTAGGACTTTCTTAGTTCAGAATTACATTAATTCAGGAGGATTTTTTTAAACAAAACTTTAAAAAATTTTTATTATTTTTATGTTATGTGTATATGTGTATTGCCCCAATGTAGGTGAGTACACCCATGTTGTGCAATGCCCACGGGGGACAGAAGAGGCTGTTGGATTCCCTGGAACTGGAGTTACAGACAGTTGTTAGCTGCCATGTGGGTGCTGGGATTCAGTCAGTGTTCTTAACTGCTGAGCCATCTCCCCAGCCCCAAAACTTTAAAAAAATTTTTTTATTTATTATTTTTATTTTATGTGTATGCGTTTATTGCCTGCATGTAGGTAAGTGCACCCCTGTTGTGCAGTGCTGGCAGAGGACAGAAGAGGCCGTCGATCCCCTGGAACTGGATTTACAGTTGTTAGCTGCCATGTGGGTACTGGATTCGAACCTGGGTCTTCTGCAAGAACAACCAGTATTCTTAACTGCTGAGCCATCTCTCTAGCCCTGATTCAGAAGGATTTTAACATTATTTATTTTATTTATTTGAGACAGGGTCTTTTTTTTTTTTTTTTTTTTGTAGCCCAGGCTAACCTCAAACTAGTAACAATCCTCCTGCTTCAGCCTTCCTAGTACTGGAATTAAAGGCACAAACCACCACACCTGGCTTATCTTTTTGCCTTTAAAAAATTTTATGTGTGTGAATGCTATGCTTACATGTATGTACGTGCACCACATGTGTGCAGTGACTGGGGAGGCCAGAAGAGAGTAGTGGATCTCCTGGAGCTAGATGGTTGGTAGCTGCTTTGCGGGTTCTGAAACCAAACCTCTGTCCTTTCCAAGAGCAGGCACTCTTAACTGCTGAGCCATTGCTCCCCTCTTTTTGTTTTTCAGAAAGGGCAATTATTCGAGTTAATGAGATGGCTCAGTGGGTAAAGGCACTTGCTGTCAAGCCTGACAACCTGAGTTGACTCCCCAGGGACCCCCATGGTGGAGGGAGACAACTGACTCCTGAAAGTTGTCCTCTGACGCCCACATGCACACTGTGGCCCACCCCCACAACAAATAAATGAATGAATGTAATAAAAATACTTCTTTTTTTTTTTGGGTCTTTTTGAGACAGGGTCTCCCTATAGCCGCAGCTGGCCTGGATTCGCTATGGAGACCAGGCTGGCCTCGAACTCGCAGAGATCTGCCTGCCTCTGCCTCCTGAGTGCTGGGACTAAAGGCATTTGCCACCAGGCCCAGCAAAAAATACTTTCTAAAGGCAAGTTTGGAAACACCCTAACCTTATAAAATGCATCCCTAAGGTAGCTCCTTGGTTATATTAATCATTCATATAATTAAATTAAAAATGAATCATAATATTAAGTTCTAATGAGGTTTTTATAGTGTGTTTACTTTTGAAAATATCCTTTAATTTCTGATTTTTTGTGTTCAAGTCAGACATTTCCGCAAGTGAATTTTGTTGTATACTATAACAGAGTTGGTGGGTTTCATCCATTTGATTTCTGAAACTTTTCTAATCATAAAAATAAAGAGGTGAAAACATCACAGTTGGGAGACCAAGACACAGGTAACATATACCTTGTGACTATCATTGGTCAGTCTGGAATTTAATATAAGACTGGAAGGGAGAATATGTTTTTTGTTGTTCTTGTTTGGTTTCTTTCATTTTTGAGACAGAGTTTCATGTAGCCTAGGCTAGCCTCAAATGCACTATATAGCCAAGGATGACCTTAAACTTCTGTTCTTCCTGCCCTCCAGTGGTGGGATTAAAGACATGTATTACCATGGCCGGTTTTGGAAATGTTTTTTAGAAGTTAGTTGTTGCTGTGTTGGTCTGGTGCAGATACTCACACATTGCAGATAAAGTCCAGCTTTTATGATCATGCTTGCTTGTGGAGTTGGAGATGCTCAGGCTTCAAGCTGAGAAGGCTTTTACCCTCCCAGCATTCCATACTAGTGTACCATCTGGATTTTATGTGTGTGCCAAGAGATCAACAAGGCAGACTAGGAAAACTGGTTTGGCTTTTAGAGCAGGTAGAGGTAAAGAATAGCAGTTTTCAGCCAGATGTAATGGCACATGCTTTTAATCCCAGCACTTGGGAAGCAGAAGCAGCTGGATCTTTGTGAGTTTGAGGCCAGCCTGGCCTACATAGCAAGTTCCAGGCCAGCCAGGGCTGTACAGTGAGACCCAGTCTAAAAAAATAAGCCAGTTTTCTGAGAAATTTAACATTAAATGCTATGTAGAAAGTTTGTAGGTAACCTGGATTCCGAATAGCTTGTCCATCAGTATGTATATGGTAAAATAACTGGTAGAGTACTACTTTGCCTGACTTTTTCTGTTTGTGTATTTTACTTGTAATTCTTTTTAAAAGGCAACTTTCAGGCTGGAAAGTTGGCACATTGGTTAAGAGCACTGGCTGCTCTGACAGAAGACCTGGATTCAGTCCCCAGCACTCACAAGGCAGCTTATAACCATCCTTAACTCCAGTTCTAGGGGATCCAACCCCCTCTTCTGACCTCCATGGGCATTGCACGACACAGGTGCACTTACATACATGCAGGCAATACACTCATACACATAAAAAAAAATTTTTTTTTTGGTCTTTTTGAAGCAGGGTCTCCCTGTAGCCCCAGCTGTCCTGGAACTCACTAGGTAGACCAGGCTGGCCTTGAACTCACAGAGATCCGCCTGCCTCTGCCTCCCAAGTGCTGGGACTACAGGTGTGCCCCACCACGCCCGGCTAAGAATATGGATTTTTAAAAATATTTATTACATGTATGTATTTTGTGTATGTGACATGATGTTTGTGTGGAGGTCAGAGGACACTTGTGGGAGTTGGTTCTCTCCTTCTACCATGTGGCTTCTGGGGATCAAATTCAGATTGTTGGACTGGCTGGCAAACGCCTTTACCTATTGAGCCATCTTGCTGACCCTAAGAATACAGCTTTTTTTTTTTTTTTTTTTTTTTTTTTTTGATTACTTGGTAGAAGGAATGCATCAACTCCTGATGCATTCCCAGAACTCATTATATAGCTCAGGTTGACCTCCAACTTATGATCCTCCTGCCTTTACCTCTCAGTTGCTGGGATTGTAAGTGTGTGCCACTGGATATGGATTTTTTAAAAATACCGAATGACATAATAAACTTTTTTTTACATCGGTGCCATTTGATACATCATCAAGTGAAAAACATAACTTTCTTTTTGACATTAGTAGATTATCTGTGTGTGCTGTAGAAAGTTAAAAGTCTGTTTCTAGATGGAACATGTAGATCCATGTATGTGTGCAAGTGCATGTGACTGAGAATGTAGACTGAGCGAAGATGTGTTTCTCCTTGACTGGAAGTGGATTCACCTTAGGAAGGGCCATTTTCAATCATGTCTTAAAGTGATTTTTAAGTTTCCACCATATCATTTGCTTGTAGTCAATCTTTCATTCCTTTTCTACATGGTCGCCTGGATATTGTTTTTTTTCACTTACAAGATGCTAAGTATTTCTGCCTGTTGGTAAAAATTCAGTCAAACAGTAGGGCTGGTCATTTCTAAATAGTACAAGGAGGTGGCTTTTCTATGTTTTAGAATTATTTTAATCAACAAGTGTATATATATTTTCTCTTCAATTTGAATGTTCTGTGACAAAGTGATCTTTGTAGTACATTTTAGTAAGAGTTGGAAAAACACTAAAGATGCAATATAGGGCATCTAATGATTTAAACAAAAAATTCAGGAAATTAATGAGTATACCCTTCACACTGCTGTTTATTCATAGGATGCTTCTTTGTTGTAGGTTCACCTCTTTTGTCATAAAACCAGTATGTGATTCTGTGACCATTAGGGAACTGAATGAAGGTTTATTTCTCAAATAGTGGTTTTCAGACTTGGATTCCCACTGGAGTCATTTGAGAGGCTTAAAAAAAATACTAATGGCTGTCTGGGTCCTTTTCCCATAGATTCTGATCTAATTGGTCTTGGATACAGCTTGGGTTTTAGAGTTCTGAAAAACTTATGATCTTTTATAATTTTTGAGAGGCTTCTAATGTGCAGAAAATGTTGAGAACGTCCGGTGTATCGTGGCAGTAACAACCGCTACACAAGCAGTGCCATTTGCATGTGAAGACTGGGCATGAGGGAGGGAAAAATCACCTCCTGTTCCTGAGAATAGTCTAAAGACATCCTCAGTGCTCTGCTCTGTGTAGGAAGTTCAAGGAAAAATGGGGTTATGTACACTGTTTAAAGCATACAGACCCCAGTTAATAAACAGGTAAGCCAATATTAATTTAATCAATTCTGTTTGTTGTTTAGTCATTGTGATTGTAAAATTGTCTAAAAGAAAGGATATCCTTCAAGATGATGGTTTTAATAGTGTTCAAATGACTGTTTCAGGGTGTAGAGAGATAGTTCAGTGGTAAGAGCACTTGCTGTGAAAGCATGTGGAGCCAGGACCCATGTAAAAACCTGGGCATGACACCATGTGCCTATAATGCCAGCATAGGGGGATTGAGACAGGTGGATCCTGAGAGTTCACTGGTCAGCTAGCCTTGTCTTAATGACAGACTTCTGGTTCAGTAAGAGGCTCAAGGCAATAACATGGAGAGGTAGAGGAAGATACCAAAGGTCCTGTTATAGCCTGGGCATGGGAACGCACAGGTATACACACACATACACAAACACATACACAAATCATTGTTTCTGAAAGTGCGACCTGTAATCACGCTAGTCTAACATCCTTAGAGTGGGAGATTTGTTAGTGAGAAAGCCTTTTCCTCCTATTTCTGAAGGCTGGGAATTCCAGTACTAAGTCACCAGCTGATTTGGTGATCTTGTGACTGTTCTCTGCTTCAAAGATGGTACCTTCTTGTGGCAAACTCATATGGCAGAAGAGGCAAACAGGCTCCCTCAAGCCCCTTTCATCAGGGTACTAATCTCATTCATGAGGGCAGAGCCATCTCTTAGCACCATCACATTGGGTATTAGATTCTGTCAGATGAATTTGTGAGACAACAAAATTCAGATCATAGCAGTTATCTTTGCTCAGTAATTCTCCATGTCTCTTACAATTCTCCTTATTCTCCCCAGCTAGTTGAGTCAGAGGTTTGTCTGTTTAGGAGATATCAGATGTCAGCTGTATGCCAGGTACTCATATCACCCTTACATATGGCAAGGAATAAGGTAGGTATACTCTCTCTCCTCTTTGAGTCAGCAGTCTGTCTGGGTGAACAGACAGGAAATAGGTAAAGTAGTGAAGGTGGCAAGCCTTCAGAAGAAAAGAAGCAGGGTAGAAGTGTGGTAGCGAGAGCCAGGAATGGCTCTTGGGATATTTATTTGAAATGCTACTTGAGTTAAGACCTGAGGAACAAGAAGGGGCCAGGCAGGTAGAGGAAATGGAGTAGGCCAGGCCCTGAGGCTGTGGACAACTTGGCTCTGACAGAGAAGAGTGCTAAGGTTCCTTAGAGGTGTAGGTATGTGAAGGGCAGGGTCAGACCAGACTGAATAAAGCACCTTTCAGTCTAAGGGAATTTGCTTTTTTTTTTTTTTCTGATTGCCTCAGAGAGGTTTTAAATAGGGGGCCACATGACAGAACTTATAAGGCAAAATGTAAATGGCTGCTGAGACCTCTGGAAGGAATTGGCGATCTTGCTAAAAGTCTGCCGGAATTTATTTCCTTCTTTCCTCGCCTTTCTGTTCTTGCTGTTTCCTCCTCTTGGGCCATCATAGGAAGAGGCACTTGGATTGTGTGTAAAGGTCAGTACTGGGCCTAGAGATTGCAGGGCGCAGAAATGAAATTTGGAAAAGCTTGTTTGGCCGCCTGCCATTTTCCATTACTCAGCCCTTTGGGAAATTCATGGGTGAGGCTCAGGTGCATCTGGCCCCAGGTCAGGACTGGCTGAAGACTGAGGAAGGCCTGGCCAGGGATCACTGGGGGCTCCAGTGCCTTGTCACCGGACCTTTCATCATCTTATTTTTATGCACATGATTTCTTTGAAATCCCTGATCTCTGTGCTTCCAGACTTTTTGGTCACTCTGTTTGGGCAGTCTAAAAGCTAATTCCAGCCTTTTTGGTATCAAGAACTGTTGACAGATTTACCTTAATCTCCTTCCCTCTGTTACTGATAAGAAAAGGGGACCCCTGGATAATAATAGAAACCTCTTATAAAGATAGGCTTACCTCTTCTCCCATAGCTGAGTGTACAGTTCAGTGGCCAGCATGATCATAGAGTTGTGCAAACATCTCTACTGTCCATTGTTTGAAGCAGTTTTGCCATTCCCCCTCACAAGGGAAGTCAGTAGTAGTCATTCCCATTTCTCTCGTCTCAGCTCCTGGGAACCACTAATTTTTGTTTTTTCTCAATGGATCTGTTCTGGGCATTTCATAGAAGTAGGACCATGGGCTTTGTGGCTTTTGTGTCTGGTGCAGACCTGATTTTGTTGTTTGTTTGTAGATAGGGTCTCACTATGTAACCCTGGCTGGAACTTACTGCATTGACCAGGCTAGCCTTCCCAGAAATCTGGCTACATCTGCCTCTGCAGGGATTAAAGATGTGCCCAACCATACCTGGCAGCAGCCCTGTTTTTAATGGCACTGCTCAAATGAGAGGCTCTGAAACCTGTGGAGACTGGAATGCTGTACCTTCACCCCTAAAGCCTGAGACCTTGCCTTCTGTGGTCCTCAAGTGTGGTGTCAGTTCAGCGAGGGGCATGAGTCCTGCTTCTTTGTACAAGTGGAATTGTGAGACGTAGTCTAATGACTTGATTTTCTATTTTTATTTTTGCCCTGCAGTGAGAGGAACGGAGGAGGGTTGACTATCTGACCTACCCAGCAACCTTTTTGTTCAAAAATCTGTAATGACATGTATTTATGCTCCTCTTTTTATTTCATAGTTTTTAAAAGAGTCAGGCTTCCACCTTCTTGGGATTGCCAGAATTTGGCCTTAGAGGTCAGACGTATCACATTTCTTTAATAGTTAATGTTTTTAGTTTTTGTTTCCTGTGGTGCTGGGGGTTGAACCCAGGGCTTTCTACCCACAGCATTCTACCACTGATCTACAACCATAGCCCTTTTACGTGACAGTCTATGGCCAGGCATGGTGAATACATGCCTGTAATCACAGCACTTAGAACGTGGAGGCAGGAAGATCAGGAGTTTAAGGTTATTCTCAGCTACACAGAAAGTTCGAGGCCAGCCTGGGCTATGTGAAACTCTGTTTGCCATCCCCTGAAAAAAACACAAAAGGGGATGGAGTGTGGGGAGAAATGATAATCCATAATCCATGGAGACATGTACGCACACATGCGTGCACACACATACACATGGGGTCAGGGGAGGAGAGTGAGAGAGGGTTTTCCGAGGTTCCACAGAGGCCAGGCTTGATCTGGAGTCCTCTGTTACTACATAGGAACGTAATAGCACATTTAGGCATGTTAGTGCCAATCCTGAAAGATTAAACATGTTTAGAACCTAACACTATGGAGTCTATATTTAATTTTATGTTTGATAGCACTTTGGAAATCTCATACCGACCTCATGAATGTTATTTTGTTTTCTAATGTCCTCTCCAGCCTATCTTAAACTTTAGGTGGTAGTATAAAACATTTTATTTTCACTCTGTGCATAGCTGCTGGACACTTGTATAGCATTCTATTT
>NW_008339573.1:1618611-1622880 GCF_000622305.1 Nannospalax galili
TAACAATCTTATTAGGTAAATGCTATGAGTATTCCTATTTTTACAGGTAGGAAGTGAACAAAGAAGTAACTTGACCAAAGGTTTGTAGTTAGTAGGTTCTAAAGTTGGTATTTGAACCTAAAGAGCCTTGCTCCCACATCTTTTTTTTTTGGTCCTTTTTTTGAGACAGAGTCTCCCTATGGCCACAGCTGCCCTGGAACTCTCTATGGAGACCAGGCTGGCTTTGATCTCACAGAGATCTGCCTGCCTCTGCCTTCCAAGTACTGAGATTAAAGGCACACACCTCCACATGTGTGTGCCATAGCACATGTGCACCCCCCAAATAAATAAATAGACAAATAAATAGAATTAAAACAAAAGTGAAAAGGAGCAAGGAATATTTCTTCATTGTTTAATTATTTAATTATTGTTTACTTCATTGTATAGTTATCTCAGAAAATAGTTTCTGCACATTTGAGAGATTTGTTAACCAGTAGCTAGCTCATTTCTTTTTCTGGTTTGGTGTGTGGTCCATAGTATAAACAGTAAGCCAATTAGTTGCATTGTGTGACCAGTATTCTGTTACTGGCCTTTCTTGCTCTATTGGTCATATCTCTTGCTTTGAAAGCACACATACTCTCAGTGGAAAAAAGTGTAACCTTATGGTCACTCACAGTTGTCTACCTTCTTGTTTTTCTAGGAAGAAGAAATTTTTCCCCTTCTTGGCATAGGAACAAACTCATACTTAACGTCTTAAAGTGTTTCTCTTATATGAAGCACTAGTAATAGGAAAACTGTTTTGTGGTATCAGGAATTCTTGTATTATCCCCTCTGATAAATTCAGCCCTCAGCAGTCCTGTACATAGTGTACACTGTGACCAGAAGTATACAAACTCTATGGTCCAGATTCTTCATACTGAAATTTCAAAGGATCTACTTTGAAAGCTGGAACATTTGCTACTAGACCTTACTTGTCTCACTAAAAATAAAACAGAAAGCAGGGAACCAGAAGCAAATCCCCTATTCTTTACCAGTAGCACAGTAGCAGGGGACTGGAAGCTGATCCCCTCCGTTCTTTACCAGTAGCACAGTAGCAGGTCACTGCCTTTTCTTTTTTTATGAGCTGCTTCTTTGGATGTACTGTCAATCTGGTAATATAACTGAATTGTTAAAATGTCATTGATGGATACGGTTAACTTTAATAATTAAGTCCATGCTTTGAAGGCAGACTGTTGCTTAATTTTATGTGAATTGCAACCGAGTGACATGTATATGTGTCTAAGTGCGTTGTGTGTGAGAATTCCTCATGCTCTTGTCTTAGTGTTTGGAAAGACTGCTTCTGGTTTTGCTTTTTGTGGTGCTGGAAGTTGAGTGCAGAGCCTTGCACATGCTAGGCAAACACCATGCCACCGAACATCTCCTACTTAGGAAACTGGACAGTACAGAGCAAAAAAATATCTTTTGGTTTTAAGGCTCTCTTGTTTTATCAACTCCGTCCTTAAAGTTATCTGCATATTCCTTCTGGATTTCGTTGGTCACAGCTTTGTTGTACCCTTAACTGCTAGGAGCTACAAAAGTGTGTCAAGCAAAGGCTCTGGAGTTACCAGAGTGGATTTAGCCTAACCTTGATTCATCTCCTGGATCTGGGACTGGAACCTGGCTTCCCCTAGTTAGGGCATTTCTGCCAGGCACATCCACACAGAACCAGCTCTGTGAGTGAGTAGGAAGAGAAAGGGATGGTTGATGGGTAAGAAAGAACAGTGCCTACAGTGCAGTGAGTCTTCACTGGGCAGTGAGAAGGACCTTGTGTTTTATTGGGCTTTCTGACACAGCAGTGACAGTGACCATCATTCCACAGTGAATACTTAACTGAGTTCCTTTGTGCCACTTGGAGATTTGACTGCAGATAACAAATTTGGAAATTATTAGCATAAGTGGTATGTAAAAAGGAAGATATTCTCTGTCTTGATCAAAACAACTAAAATGAAGCTGATCATGATGGTGCATATCTGCAATCTCAGAACTTCAGAGGTGGAGCTCTGCAGGAAGATCAGGAGTTCAAAGGTAGCCTTGGCTACATATCAGGTTTCACGCCAGCCTTGGTTATATGACACTGTTTATTAAAAAATAGTAAATAACCCTGCCTACCAAATCCAAATCTAAAATGGCAGAATGGTAATTTAAGAATTAAAAAAAATGATATTATAAAATGCCTAGTTTGTAAGCCAAGTTTTTTTCTTTCTTTTTAAAGTAGCCTGTTCTTTAGAGCAATTTTAGATCCACAGCCAAATTGAGAAGGGCAGAGAAATTCCCATATACCCCTCCCCCTACACATAGCCCCCTCTAATAATATCAGCATCCCTGCAGAGTAATATCTGTTACAGCCAAACCTAAACTGACACATGTTTATCACTTGAGCCCTCAGATGTGCAGCTCAGTCACGGCTGGATCTCTAAATAAGGGCATTTTATTTGGGAGGGAGAGACTGGTAACTCAGGACCATCTCTGCTCAGTGTTCACTATCAAGTGTTTAATGCTATCCTTTGGGCACCCTGGGTTCTTGCCTTTGTTTTCAATAGCAGCTGAGGACCAACAAGGTGGAGCCAGCCAGTATCCAGTATTGAGCCCCTGTGGCTAGAAGAGGCTTGTCAGTGAGTTGTGTGCAATATCAATTCAATACCAAGGGGAAAGAATTTTTGATGGTATATTTTTCAGAATTGGCCCAAACAATTTTTCTACCAATATCCAAATTTTTCCTGTTAATCTGTAAACAGGACTTGGGGGATTTCAGCTAGGTCTAGTGAAGCCCTTGGGATTTGGGGTATAACTAAAAGCCATCAGTAATTCTCTAATCTCCTTTTAGCCTTATTAACCAACAGTAATACCTTTGCCAGCTCTCAGCCAGAAGGACTGGTGGTCTTTTTCTCCCTCTCTTTAATCACTTACCTCCCTATGAATAAGAATAATAAGTTATTACCCTGCTATAATTATTACCTGTTACGGACATAGTTACCCAGCACCATTCGTTATTTACAATTTGTGTATTAACTACCGTAATCTTCACAGATTATTTGCATTACGTGTATTAACTACTGTAATCTTCACAACAATACAGTGAGCATCATACTACATGGCAGATAAGCAAGCTAAAGCCTAGAGAGAATGAATCACTTGGCCAAGGTTAATATGATGCTAGTGAGTGGTGGGGCAGGATTGGAAACTGCAGGGATGGTGAAGTGATGCAAAGCCAGACACAGTATGTCCAGTTATCCCATAATTCAGAGTAATTAGTTATATTTGATAATTCCTTTTGTTTAAATAGAAAGTTGAAACGAGTCCATTTCATCTGATAGGCTATTTATGGCTCTCTTTTCTCTTTCTCTATGTGTATGTATATGTATTAAAAGTCCTTTAAGCTCTAAAACACAGTAGATTGTATCTTCTGTTAGAGGAGTTTGTTTATTAGGAAATCTATTAACTATTTTCTCAAGAGAGAAGTTAAATGAATATGTTCCCTTTAGTGTTTGTTTTTAACAAAGCCCTAGGGAGAACCAGTCTCATAGGAAGAAGTAGTTATTGAAAGTGTGGTGCCCAGTTTTTTTCCAAATAGAACTCTCCTCTGCCCCTTTCATTATTAAAAAACACTACATGCTTATTGCAAAGACCGTAAAGAAGTAAAATTCTGTTATCCCAGTAGCCAGCATTAATTTGATACTATTTGAAATATATTTTTTTGGATGCTGTTCTTGGTCTGTCAACACTCACAAACATGTTTATCTTTTGCTTGGTTGCTTGTTTTGCTTTAACACAAAACTAGAATATCTTTATACTCAGCAACATATTTTGAACATCTTTGTTGTTATCCTTTATAAAGGCTTCAGAATATTTAAAATGTATGTAAATACCCCATTCTCCCTTTAAATTTGTGTAAGCAAAGAGCTTTTATAATCTTTGAGTTCATTTATTTTTGACACCACTCTCCTCTTTGAACTTAATTATTTCATTGTCTACCTCTTTTGAGACAGGTCTCTCATTGGCCTAGAGCTCACCAGTTATGCGTAGACTTCTTGGCCAGTGACCCTCAGAGATTCTGTTTCTGCCTCTCCAGACTTTGGTTTACAAGCATATGCTAACACGCCTGGCATTTTTACATTCTAGGGATCTAACTCTGGTCTGCAGCTTTCTTGTGCTTTACTGATTCATCTCTCCAGCCCAGAATTGGATTTATTGAAAGGATGTTACCTTGCCTTTATTTCTGTATCAGGAGTCAGAAATGTATATTATTATGTA
>NW_008339573.1:1622899-1628675 GCF_000622305.1 Nannospalax galili
TATATCCTGCTTTTGATAGTTTGGTCAGGTGGTGATCTAGTCAGAGTGCCCTCTACTTCTTGATGTGACTCTCTTTTAAAGAGTACTTGAAGTTTTTCCCCATCTAAGTTGTGAGGTCCTTGAGCTTAAGGTAAACGACAGTGCTGTGGATGAACCCAGGGCCTCACCTGTGCTATACCACTGAGAGACTTCTTAGTCCCTGACTTTTGGAAATAGGTTCTTGAAAAGTAGTTCAGGCTTAAGTTGAAACTTTATGGTATTGTATTTGACATCGATATTATATTTATAGAACCATTAACTTTATTGACACAGGGTTCTCCTAGTAGGATTCGCTAAGAGCTGTCTGGCTGATGATACATGTGATTATAGCATGTGATTGTGAAATAGGCATAGGCTTTGAAGATAGAGTAGGCAGAAGCCCTATCTGTGCTATTTGTGGCACATGTTACTTCTCTTCTCTAAGCCACAGTTCTTCCTCTCAAAAATACCCATACCATCAGGCTGTCCTGAAGGCTGGTTCCTACTTCAACCTGCCATTCCTTAACTTGGCTGTTCTGGTTAGACTGCAAGTGACCCGAAGACATGGACTGCACTGCATCTTGGGTTTTCTCGAATTTCTTGTTGCTAGACAAGTTGCTCCAGCTTCATTCTAATACATTCCATTGAGATATGATTCTGTGTATGTTTAAGATAGTAGAGTGTGTTACTGGAGAGTCTGCAGTGTCTACTCACTTGGACCAGGAGTCTACTGAGATGCTGTCTAAGGAGCTCAGAGTGACGATTTCTTCTCTCACCCTGACTACATGGCAGCCCCATCTTTTTGAGTGGGCTAGCCTGTCATTTACAGTCTTGTTTTAAATGGCTTATGATGTTATGTCATGGTAGATACATATTTAAAGCACGAACATTGCATTTTTAAAGTTAATAAACTTCCAGGGCTGGAGGGATGGCTCAGTGGTTAAGAGCACTGACTGCTCTTGCAGAGGACCTGGATTCAATTCCCAGCACCCACATGGCAGCTATGAACCGTCATTAACTCCAGTTCCAGGGGAATCTGAAGCCCTCTTCTGACTTCTGCGGCATTGCAGGACATGGGTGCACTCACATACATGCGGGCAAGACACTCATACACATAAAATAAAAATAATAAATAAAGCCAGGCGTGGTGGTACACACCTTTAATCCCAGCACTTGGGAGGCAGAGGCAGGCGGATCTTTGTGAGTTCAAGGCCAGCCTGGTCTACATAGTGAGTTCTAGGACAGCTGGGGCTACAAGGAGACCTGTCTCAAAAAAGACAAAAATAAATAAATAAGATGAAATATTAAAAAAATAAAGTTAATAAACTTCCATAATGAGAAGTTCCATAAAATATCTTTTTCAGGGGACTGGAGAGATGCTCAGCAGTTAAGAGCATTGGCTGCTCTTGCAGAGGACCTGGATTTGAGTCCCAGTACCCACATAGTGGCTAAAAACTGTAACTCCAATCCCAGGGGAATCCAAAGCCGCCTTCTAATCTCTACAGGCATTGCACGATATGGGTGCACTTACATACATGCAGGCAGCACACTCATATACATAAAATAAAAATAATAAATAAAAACTTTGATTTAACAAAACCTTTTAATTTAAATTTTGTATTTTTTTGAGAATTTCATACTTGAGTACTGTATTTGTATTTACATCATTTTCATTGAACCTTCCTCTTAATTTCCTGAACTTTTAAATTATTATTAGTACATATATATGTTTGTGTGTGTGTGTGCAGCCTGCTGAGTACTGAGTCCATTTAGTAGTGCTCGTATGTACCTTGGTTTCCTATAATTTCCTGTTTTTTTTTTTTTTTTTGACATGGTCTTAAGTTCATCCTGGCCTCAAATGTGCTATAATATGTAGTCCAGGTTGGCCTTGAACTCCTGGATCCTGGGGCTTTTTTAGTGGGTGGCTCAGCATGATTTAGCAGTCTGCAACTTACTTATTTTTATTTTTTGAGAGGAGTTGATACAGGCTTCCATGTAGCCCTGGCTGCTTGGAATTCACTGTATAGACCAGGCTGGCTTCGAACTTGCAGTGATTCTCCTGCTTCTGCCTCCTGAGTGCTGGGATTACAGGTGTGTGCCAACATACCTGGTTAAAACTCTTACTCTTTTTGTTTTGTTTTCTTGAAGCAGGGTTTCATGTGACTCAGGCTGGCCTTGAACTCACTACACAGTCAAAATCTATATCCTCCTGCTTTTTTCTCCCAGTTGCTGAGATTATTGACCTGTGCTAGCTACAATGTGTAGCCAGGGAGCTGATTTTAAAGAATAAGAAATGTGTTTTCAGTAGTTAATCTAGCATACAAGCTAAACAAAATTCAGATTTCTTATAGCTTATTCTTTTAGTGTAAAAAATATATATATATATATACACACACACACACACTTTAGATGGGTCTCACTATGTCAGTCAGTCAGAGCAGTCACTGACTGTGTAGCCCAGACTGACCTTGAAGTTGACATCCTCCTGCCTTAGCCTTCTGAATGCTGGGATTATGGGCATGTAGCACCATGCCCAGCTCTACTTCAGTTACTATAAATATATTGATGTATATTAGAGTAGAATAACTAGGATCCTAGGACAGAAGGAAATTTATGTGATTTAGAATCAAAAGGTTATTTAAAAGTTTATTTCCATTCATTTTCAGAATGAAATTTTTCTAAGCAGGAGTTAGGCTTGGAGATGTCATGTTATTAGCTGATGACAGGAGGACAGACAACTGCCTGAACATCTCATAAGGATAGTCTGAACTAAATGGTCATCATGATATTGGTTCTTTTTTATGTATTAGGCAGTATGTAGAAAGGTAGGAAGAGAAAACTGACTCCATAAAATTGTCCTCTGGCCTCTGCATGCCTGTGATGGCATGCCCATACTCGTCTTTCTCTTTTTCTCTAAAAAAATTTTAAATACATAAGAAGCTAGTTACCATCTGAGAGCTTTTCCTACCTTGGAGGCAGGACTCAGCCTAAGGGTGGGGATTTCTCTCGTTTCCAATCACTCTGGTGCATTCTAGGGCTGGCTGGAGGCTCTGGCAGGAGGAATCCCCAGAAGGTGACAGCTAGTGCTGGATTCGCTGGTGAAGAGTGGGAATAAGCAGTGATAAATGGCATGTTCTGATATTTCCACATGCTTTGTGTCTTTATGTTGTACTTTTGCGTCTAGTGATACAGTACAAACATTTGTCTGAGTTTCTTCGTGCTGCAAAAAAATAATGACTGCAAATGTTTCCTTGAGATCTTACCAAATGATGTATTTTCTTTTGAATTGCTTTTCAGAATGAAAGCCATAGAGAGTCCCAACAAAGATGATGATACTCAGTGGCTGACCTACTGGGTTGTGTATGGTGTATTCAGCATTGCGGAGTTCTTCTCAGATCTCTTCCTGTCATGGTTCCCCTTCTACTACATGCTGAAGGTACAGTGGCTTCTAAACTGTCATTTCCTTTCATATATGTAGTGTCTTTGCTGTCTCTGCCACTGAAACTCCATCTCAGGACTTCTGTATAAGGAACAGGAACAAATATTTGAATGTCAAACACTAGTGGCTCTTGTCTCAGATCACAAATAAGGGAACAGGATTGGGTGTCTAGCTTTCCTTAGTTAAGGTCTTGGAAAGAGTCAGGCAGATGGAAATCTGTAACGGCACAAGTATTACTGTTAGGTACTGGTACTAGGACCCCATCTTCATGCTGTAACATGTGCATGTGATGAGGAAGCACTGCAGATTTTAGGATGCTATCAGTATTCACAGTGCTGAGTAGAGCCATTATTTCTGAAAACAAACAAAAAAACCCTCATTTCTCATAAGGTTGGAGAAAGTAAATGTACAGAAAGTCACCTTGGCAACTTTGGCTAAGTTAGCACTTAGCCCCCAACCAAATCTTGTGCTTAGCACAGGACTAGCTTAAGTTGCCAGCATTGGGAGAAAAGGATGGGAAATTACACTTGTTCTTAACTGGATCTCTGTGCACTCTTGTCTTGTACCAGTGGTGAATGAGAATGAAAAAGTTGGCACTCCCATGGGTTTAGTGGTTCTTTTTCGAGAAGCTGGGGAAGGTGCAGTGTCCAGCTCTCTGGAGCTCTGGGTTCTTTTCTCTTCATTAGTATCTATTTTAATACCAAATACATGTGACATCATTTGAAGGCTCAGATTGTTCTGAAAGATTGTAAAGGAAAAAATTCTGCATGTTCCTTAAAAAAACAACAAAACCCACTGTCACTTCATTTATGGTAATTTATTTATTTTTGTCATTTACCTCTACTTTTAGTTTAATCTTTTTTTGGGGGGGGGGTCTTTTTGAGACAGGGTCTCTCCCTGTAACCCCAGCTGGCCTAGAACTCACTTTGTAGACCACTTGCCTCTGCTGGGATTAAAGGTGTGCCACCACGTCCAGCTTGGTTTAATCACTTTTTACTCTTTTGCACATTGGCTCTGGCATCCCACATAATGATTTAACTCTCTTTGCTCCCTCATCCCTACCAGATACTTGCAGCCTTTCCATGTCTCTGTCTTCCTGACAAGCCATACATCATATCTGTAGCTAAACATTCACCATTTGCAAAGTTGTGACTTTGAAAATGCTATTCAGTCCAGCCACATAGTGTATATGCAGTATTCCTGCAGCTTATTTTCTTTACAACTAATAATTGTTATTTATATATCTTAGGGCCTATTTACAATATCCTTATCTTTGAAAAATTTTAATTTCTGCATGTCTGTTTACATTAAAAAATTAAAAAAATATTTTATTGATCATTTTTATTTATGTGTATGAGTATATTGGTTGTGTGTAAGTGTACACATGTCATGCAGTGCCTGCGGAGGTCAGAAAAGGGCGTTGGATGCTCTGGAACTGGAATTATGGACAGTTGTTAGCTGCCATGTGGGTACTGGGAATGCTGCAAGAGCAGCCAGTGCTTTTAGCTGCTGAGCCATCTCTCAAGCCCCTACTTTAAAATTTTTTTAATCTGAAAAAGTTTATAGATGTAAGAAATTAGGTAATAGCATGCTGCCTCATTCTTGAGTCTCTTTCTTGGCCCTGCTGAGCTGGAAATTGAACCAGGGCCTTGTACATGCTAGCAAGTGCTCTACCACTGTGAACTGCCTCACTTGTAATCCCCAGCTAGCCTGGAACTCACTATGTAGACCAGGCTGGCCTTGGTCTCACAGAGCTCTGACTGCCTCTTCCTCCTGAGTGCTGATATTAAAGGTGTGTGCTGCTGCACCTGGCCCTATTTTGATTAATTCTCTGATATTCAAGATTTAGTTTTCCTTTTAGTATTAGCCTCTATAAAGAAAAATAATGAATTTGCATGTTCCTTATTCCTTTCAAAAAACCTTCTAATTTTCACATTTGTTCATAGTTAGCAACAATTCTGTGATCAATGCCATATGTTGTGATTTTTATTTCAATTTTTATGTTTTTCAAACCTGTTTTTGCTAGGCTTTTTGTGTTTTCTTGTTTATATTGATAACATTTTCTCTTTAAAAAGTTTTTTTTTTTTTTTGTCTAGATGGGTTGGCACACACTTTTTAATCCCAACGCTCACAGACAGAGGCAGGAGGATCTCTGTGACATTGAGGCCAGTCTGATCTACATAGTGTTTCAGGCCAGCCAGGGCAATATAGTGAGACCCTGTCTCAAAACAAAGCAGAGCAAAACAAAATTTGTAATTTTATTTCACCTATGGGTGTATGTGTGTGTGTGTGTGTGTGTGTGTGTGTGTGTGTGTGTGT
>NW_008339573.1:1628691-1629972 GCF_000622305.1 Nannospalax galili
ATGTGTAGAAGTCAGGACACCTTTCAGGAGTCATTTCTCTCTCTTACTGGGAGTTTTGGCAATCACACTCAGGTCATCAGGCTTGCACAGCAAGCACTTTTACATGCTGAGCCATCTCATGGACCCTCTTATTTCTTTTGTGTGGTTAGCAATCTATTTTCAAATTCTAGGTCACTCAGTTCTAATATTTTTGCTCCTGACTGAATCTGTAGTTGATTATGTTGTTTTTCTTTTTAGAAGCAGTGTACTCATCAAATATCTTGCTATTTTGGTCTGCAAATTAATTTTCCCCGAGGGTTTCCCAAACTGTCAGGCAGTGGGATAAGGACCACACCCATCTGTTAGTCTTCTGTGAGGGTAGATGAGTCTCAGAGTGAGGAGATGCAGGTGAAAGACCCCACCACCACACAGCTCCTCCTCCTCTCCCCTGCTCCTCCCCTCTCTTCTCCTCTCACCCCAAAGATGCTTTTTAGTAGTAATTCTGCTGGAGCCTCAGTGATGGGGAAACTAGCCTTTGTTTGATTAGTTTCTACCTGTTTTCCTTGGTGCCTCACAAAGACAGATTTCCTGTACTAAAATCTTTGATTAAGGAAAAAACGTAGAATGTTTTTGTTTTGGTTTGGTTTTTGAGACAGGGTCTTCCTGTAGCTCTAGCTGGCTGGGACTCACTACATATACAGGCTGGCCTTGATAGATCTGCCTGCCTCTGCCTGCGAGCACTGGGACTAAAGGTGTGTGCCACCACACCCAGCCCAGGAGAATGCTTTTTAACTTTGAGGTATAGAAACAAGACAAAAATGCAACAATCACAAAAAGGATTTGATAAATTTAACCAAATAAAAATTTAAGAACTCAATTTCTGTATGGCAACAAGATAAAATTGTGGTAAAATAGTGACAGATTATGACTGGGCATGGTGCTGCATGCTTTTTTTTTTTTTTTTGGGTCCAGCCCAGGAGAATGCTTTTTAACTTTGAGGTATAGAAACAAGACAAAAATGCAACAATCACAAAAAGGATTTGATAAATTTAACCAAATAAAAATTTAAGAACTCAATTTCTGTATGGCAACAAGATAAAATTGTGGTAAAATAGTGACAGATTATGACTGGGCATGGTGCTGCATGCTTTTTTTTTTTTTTTTGGGTTTTTTGAAACAGGTTCTTTTTTTTGGTCTTTTTGAGACAGGGTCTCCTTGTAGCTCCAGCTGTCCTAGAACTTACTATGTAGACCAGGCTGGCCTTGAACTCACCAGAGAGTCTATTTAATTTCCGTGGCATTT
>NW_008339573.1:1630173-1640980 GCF_000622305.1 Nannospalax galili
ACAATAGCATACCCATACAGTAAGTAAAATGAAATAGATCCCTATGTGTAGATACAGAAGTTGCTACATAATTCATTGATTGTGAAATATTATAGAGCACTATATATATAATTTGAAAAGTTGAGAAGACAAAGTTTTAAAAATTGTTTAAATTTATATATATAGTATGTGTGTGTATATATATACACATATATACATACACATACACAAATATATATGTATTTAACATTTTATTTGGAAATATTTATTCCCCCAAAGTAGATATAAAAACATTTCTGATTTTTTTTTTCTTGTCTTTTTGAGACAGGGTCTCCCTGAAGCCCCAGCTGGCCTGGAACTTACTATGTAGACCAGGCTGTCCTTGAACTCACAAAAATCTACCTGCCTTTTCCTCCCGAGTCTGGGATTAAAGGCATGTACCACCACGCTCGGCAACATTTCTGATTTTTAATGCCAGCAAGAAGATATGTAATTCAATTATTTCTGAATTAGTATATGTCATAGTAAGATTGTTTTAATGGTATATAACCTTAAAATATATTACAATATAGGGCTGGAGAGATGGCTTAGTGGTTAAGAGCACAGGCTGCTCTTGCAGAGGACCCAGGTTCAGCTCTCAGTACCCACATAGCAACTAGCAACCACCTGTAATTACGGTTCCAGGGAAACGACACCTTCTTCTGACCTCTGTGAGCCTTGCATGTACAGGTACACTTATACACATGCAGGCAATTCACTCATAGACATAAAACAAAAAATAATAAAATGTTTAAAATATATATATCTTACAGTAGATACATTTGTGTATTTAAATAATGATTGAGGTAATTATATTTTGTGAGGTTTTAACATTGGCAGTTCAGAAAGCTCATCTAAGATACCCTCAGGCTCCCCAGAATTCAGTGTGCACCTATTGTTTCATGATGTTTTCTTACCACCTTGAAAAGAGTTCAGTTGCATTGCACTGTGCAGCATACCTCATGGGTTCTGTTGGCCTCGGATCTTTATTTCCTGCTTTTCATCGTGTCTTGACCCCTGGCTCATCTAAGTGGGACAGGCCCACACTTGATTGTGTAGTTCCTGATGTAGTTTCCTCTTGCCAGCTTGTATCTGACTTTTTTTTTTTTTTTTTTCTTTTTAAAACAGGGTCTCCCTGTAGCTCCAGCTGGCCTGGAACTCACTATGTAGACCAGGCTGGCCTTGAACTCACAGAGATCCAACTGCCTGCCTCTGCCTCCTGAGTGCTGGGATTAAAGGTGTGTGTCACCACACCCTGCTGTATCTGACTTTTTGATGTTTTCTTTCTTTCTTTTTTTTTTTTTTAATTGTACTTGTATTTCTTTAATTTTATTTATTATTTTTCTTTTTATGTGTATGAGTGTATTACCTACATGTATGTAAGTGCACCTGTGTTTTACAATGCCCATGGAGGTCTGAAGAGGGCATTGGATTCCCTGGAACTGGAGTTACAAATGGTTGTTAGCCACTTTGTGGGTGCTGGGACTTGAACCTGGGTCCTCTGCAAGAGCAGCCAGTGCTCTTAACTGCTGGGTCATCTTTCCAGCCTTCTTGATGATTTCTAAGACCTCTCTTTGGTTGTGCCCTTGGAAGAAGCTAGCTGTGCCTTTCCTGGCTTCCCCTTGAGTGACCCTTGTCTACTAGGAAACAATGACTAAGCATCAAAACTAACTTCCTTCCTCCCCTTTTTTTTTTTGTTTTTTTGAGACAGAGTCCCCCTGTTGCCTCAGCTGGCCTGGAACTTGATATGTAGACTAGGCTGGCCTCAATTTCACAGAGATCCATCTGCCTCTGCCTCCTAAGTACTGGGATTAAAGGTATGTGCCACTATGCCTGGCCCATCAAGGCTTCCTTTAAAAAAATTTTTTTAAATTCATTTTTATTTTATGTGTATGAGAGTTTTGTTTGCATGTATGTAAGTGCACCTGTGTGTGCAATGCCCACAGAGGCCAAAAGAGGGTGTTGGAGCCCCACAAACTGGAGTTATGGGTGTTAGCCACCATGTGAGTGCTGAGAACTGGACTTGGGTCCTCTGGAAGAGCAGTCAGTGCTCTTAACAGTGGGACCATCTTTCCAGTCCCCAATCAAAGCTTTCTTAAGGAGATAATATCCAGTGATTTAGTTAGAAACTGGATCCTAAATATCCTAAACTTCGTATAAGATTTGTCCTTGAGTAGAAGAAGTTTGGACATTTTTTTTTTTTTTTTTTTAATACAGGATCTCACACTGTAGCCCAGGCCCTAGCTTCTCAAGTGCTGGGATTATAGATATCAGCTTCCATGCCAAGCTGAAAGAAAAATAAATTTTAAAATCCAGTTTTTGCTTGGTATGGTGGCACACACCTGTAATTGCAACACTTGGGAGGCAGAGGCAAGAAGATCATGAATTTTGGACTATCCTGAATAAGACCTTGACTTGAAAAGACAAGAGCTGGGGATGTAGCTTGCTGGTACAGTGCTTCTGTTGCATGCAGAAGGACCTGTGCTCAACCCAACAAACAAACATTTTTCTCCAATTATAAAAGCTGTGTGAGTGCTTTTTAAAATTTAGAGCACCTACATGCCTCATTCTGTCTAAGTCCAGGGGACATTTTGGTAACTCACAGTCCTTGTTGTCATACTGTTTACATTTGTGTGAGAGGGTCATGTTTGAGATAGTAAAGAAAATAATGTAATATCTTGGTGTCCTCTTCCTATATCTTTTTCTTGGTGTGCAAATATATTGGTCTGTGTACAGCGAGTTTACAGTAACATGTGCAAGTACCTGTCTTACCATATATGTATGATTGACAGCACATACAATATATATGGTTCTGCATCTCTTCAGTTAACACCCAAGTTGTTTGCTTGGTGTTTATTATTATAAATATTTGTCTTGCTCTTATAAACAATGTTATAATGAATATACTTGTTTACCATCATTTAAATGATTTTCTATGTCTATTTATAGAGCAGAGTTGAGCAAGCTCTGGCAGGTTTAAGGCCTCTTCGAGATATTACCTGTGCTGTTCTTTTCATTGGCAAAGAACAGAACATTTCTTATTCTTTTTTGTATGTATGTGAGGTGTACATGTGTGGGTTCATATGTGTGCATGTATGGGCTCATGTGTGTGCATGTGTGTTTGTGGACGCATGTGTGTGTAGACCAGTATATGTGTGGATGCATGTGTATGGAGGTCAGAAGTGGGTGTTTTCCTCTATTTCTTGCTGCTTTCTACTTCACTTACTAAGGCAGCAGGGTCCTCACTGACCCCAGAGCTTGTGGTAGATTCTGCTAGTCTAGCTCGCCAGCTTGTTCCTGGGAATGTCTGTCTCCTTCCCAAATGCTGGATTATAGCCTGTCCAGCTTTTTACATGGGTTCTAGGGATCCTAACCTCTGCCTTCAGACCCACTGAACCATCTCCCCAGACCTGACATTTCTCTGTTTAGTCATATGTCCTACTTAGTTAAAAAAAAATATTTTATTTATTTTTATTTTATTCCCCTGGAATTGGAGTAATGGATGGTTCTTAGCTGCCATGTGTGCGCTGGGAACTGGACTCGGGTCCTCTGCAAGAGCAGCCAGTGCTCTTAATTGCTGAGCCATCTCTCCAGCCCTGTCCTACTTAGTTTTAACTGTCAATTTGACCTAGCCTACAGTAACGTGAAAAGGGAGTCTCAACTGAGGCATTTCCCAGATCAGACTGGTCTGTGGGGGACTGTCTTGGTTGTTAATTACTGTGGGAAGGCTCAGTCCTGGGCTTATAAAAAAGCCAGCTAAGCATGAACCTGTGAGCAAGCCAGCAAGCTGCATTCCTCTGGGGTTTCTGCCTCAAGTTCCTGCTTGAGCTCCTGTCCTGATTTCCCTCAATGATGGACTGCGACCTGTAAGCTGAAATAAACTCTTTCCTCCCCTAAATTGTTTTTGGCCAAAGTGTTTTTTTATCAAAGCAACAGAAATAAAGCTAGAACACCTTATTGGAAGACAGGAGAGGGAAAAAAAAATTCTCTAGCTTTCATTTGTGGTGCAGGGTGAGCAGCCATTTTTGTTTTATTTTTTTCCTTGAGATGAGGGTCTCACTGAGTTGCTCAGGTGCCCTCAAATCATTTTGCACAGTTTGATTTTTAAATTTAGCCTATTGGTCTTCTGGCTATATTGCAAAGACTTTTAAGACCTAGATTGCTTTTAAAAATATGCAAGACTGGCCAGGTATAGTGGCACCTGTCTTTAATCCTAGCACTTGGGAGGCAGAGGCCAGCCTGGACTACATCATTCCAGGCCAGCTGGGGTTACAGGGAGACCCTGGCTCAAAATGACCAATTACACACACACACACACACACACACACACACACACACACACACACACACACACACACAGAGACAGACACACAGACACGATTGTAAAGGCCATTTTCATGTAAACATATTTTGAGCATATTCCCCCCAATACCCTACTTTATTCCCCTTTCTCCCCTTTGTTCCCCAGGCAGTTTTTTCTTCTCCTTTCATGTTATCAGAACCTAAATGATATTATGTGTACCTAGATTTCTGATCAAGTCATTGAAGCATGTTAGGAAGTGTTGATATATAGAGAACTGGGATTGAACCTTGAGCCTGGTGCATTATAGGCAAGCACTCTGTCACTGAGCTACATCCCTAACCCTTGAAATATACTTTTTTTAGGTATTAACTAGGCTCTAACTAGGACAGTCCCTTACACTGTGTGTGTCCCTGCTCTGGAGAACAATGGAACCACAGACAGAATGGCGTATTAGTTTGTGGAGTCATTGTGTTGGTACTAATAGTATTTAGAGTCCAGTTACAGCAGCAGGTGCTCTTTGAACTGCCACAACTGGGCTTGTGGTTGCTAGCACTTGGAGTACAGCTTGATAAAACATCTGTATGAGTGACATTCATAAACTTAGCATTTACAGGTTAAAGAATTGTTGTATAGATTAAGAGAGAGTTTTAAAAGCTAACAGCTTGTATTGCCTTGAGAGTTGAATAGTAATTAACCTTATTTTTAATATGAGAAAATGATTTTGAGAACTGGAAAATGCTGAGGATATGGGTAGAGGGCAGTAATTAATTTACTATCTCAAGACAGTAGCAGGAAGTACCAAGTGGATAGTCTGCTGAGGATCCTACAACATAATCACATTGAAGAGGCAGAAGTGCAGGCTTGATTCTGGTCCTGTCAGCTGGTCTTGCCCTGATTGACCCAGAAAAGACGATCAGCTTGGCTGAATCACCATAGGCAGATGATGTTTCAGAGGTTTTCACCAGTAATGAGAGCTTTGGTAATACCACCACTCTACTGCTGCCTAATAAAAAACAGTATAGTTTGCCAAAAACCCTACAGGGCAGAAAATTTGACTCGGACATCCTGACTTGCCTAAAGTCATGAAACAGACCCCTCTTAATTCCTAATCTAGTGACACCTTGACACTTTGTTTTAATTTAGGCATCTCCCTCTCTATGGATAATTCATTCCTGAAAATCAGACATTCTATGTAGGAATACCAATCAGAAACTTAACCTCTCCCCTTTTGAACATGCAGTCTCCTTATATTGTCCAGGCTGGCCTCAAAGTGATCCTCTTGCCACAGCCTGCTGAGTAGCTGGGGCTACAAGTGCATACCACTGTACTTGGCTGCATTTTGTTTTATTTTATGTATGTATGTATGTATGTATGTATGTATGTATGTATGTATGTATGTGTGGTATAGCCATGTGCGTTGTTGGGGGTGCTAACCTCTGTATGTGTGGGGTATCTTCCTCTATTGCTCTCCACCTCATTTTTTGAGACAGGATATCCCACTGAATCTGGAGCTTGCCATTTTGCCTAGACTGTTTGGCCACTGAGCCCTGGGATTGGCCTGTGTCCCCCACCCCCCAGCACTAGGATTATAATCTAGCACTGCCATGCTCAGCCTTTACATGTGTGCTGGGGATCCAAACTCTGGTCCTCATGCTTGTGCAGCAGAATTTTACCCACTCATTCATCTCCTCAGACCCATACTTAGTACTTTTTTTTTTTTTTTTTTTTTTTTTTTTAACTAGTATGTATTCACTGTGTAAAAGTTCTAAGCTGACAGTATGGTTGCCATAGAAGCCTGACAACCTGAATCTGATCCCTGGAACCCATGGTAGGAGAGAACTGATTCTTGAAAGTTGTCCTCTGACCTCCATATATGCATCTGCACTCACACAGTCATGCACAGTAGTGGAAATCACACACACACAGAGAAAAAAAATAATGTAAAATAATTTTTAAAGTAATAAAAATGGGTTTCATTATGACATATTCATATTCTCTTTATCTTTCTTCCATTTCTCCCTCCCTCTTTCTATTCTTATTTGTTTTTTTAAATTTATTTTAGACAAGATCTCATGTATCCCAGTGTTGTCCGAGTTCTCTTAAGGTCCCTTGCTCCTGGTGCTATTAGACAAACCATATAACACATCTTTATCTGAATTTTTCAGTTTGTATCCTGGGTAGGGGAAATAGAGTAACTTACAAAGGCAAACCGTTCTGCCCTGTAGCTTAGCAGCCCACCATTCCAGGTCACTTCTGCGCCCCGCCCACAGTTGCCATTAGCTTTCGCCCACGCCTCATGGGCCTGCAGTTTCGCCCCAGGTCAGTAAACGCCCCCTCATGTCCACTCAGGCGAGACACCCGTTGCCATTATTTCTGCGCCACCGCTGCCAAGATGGCACCAACACTCCTCCCTCCGCCGCTAACTCTCCATAGCTCCCTCTCCGTAGCTAACTCTCCACTGCTAACTCTCCGCAGCAGGCTCCGCCCCTCAGAGGAACAGGTACCCCTCGGGACACACCAGGCTGGCCTTGAAGTAGTTGGAGATGGCTTTGAACTTTGTACCCTCTTGCCTCCGCCTTCAGAGTACTGGGCTTCTGCCACCACGCCTAGTTTATGTGGTGCTGGGGATCAAACCTAGGGTTTTGAGTGTGCTTGGCAGGCACTGTGCCAACCCCCACCTCCTTTTTACCTCCTCCTCCTCTTTGTTTGAGGTCTTGCTATGTAGCTCAGGTGGTTCATTACTGGTTGTGTTTTTTCCATCTAAGAGAAGCATGCCATTAACCTGCAGAGAATACTGGGAATGCCAATGGAGAAAAAGAACAGCACCTATCCCTACAGTCCTGGAGGGCAGGTATAGTCTCCAGATGCCACTCTTACTGGTGTTCTGTTCTGTGCAGTGTGGCTTCCTGTTGTGGTGCATGGCCCCAAGCCCTTCCAATGGGGCTGAACTGCTGTACAGGCGCATCATCCGTCCTATCTTCCTGAAGCATGAGTCCCAGGTAGACAGTGTGGTGAAGGACGTGAAAGACAAAGCCAAAGAGACTGCAGATGCCATCACCAAAGAAGGTAAGCCCGAGGGACATGACAGGCTTCCTGGTCTTGTACTCCCAGCTCTCCTTGGCTAAAATGCCAAGGTCACTAAAGGAATTCCTTTATGAGTAAGGAAATTCCTGTTGCCCTTTGCTTTCCCTAAACTTCTTCCTCTGTGACACATAGCCTTCAGTCATCATTTTAGGAAAAATGACTTCTCCACTGCAGAGAATCATTTAAAGTTAAATAAAGGGCTGGTGAGATGACTCAGTGAATAAAAATGCTGGTTGCCTAACCCTGACAACCCAAGTTTGACCCCTGGGACCCACATGGCAGAAGGAAAGAACTGACACCCAGAAGCTCTCTGACCTCTACACTTGCACACACTGTCTCACACATGCATGCATAAGTACATTCAGACAATAAATAAATGTAATAAAAAGAAATTAAAAAAATATAAGTAGAAAAAAACCCTCTCAGCTCCCTGATTGAGCCATTCTAACATTCATTTACTTATATGTTTAATATGTGCCAAGTGTGTTCATAGCACTGTCAGCAAGCCAGTGAATAACAAAGAATAAAATAAAAAGATTGTAGGTGGGCCAGGGAGATGGCTCAGCAGGTTAAGGCACTTGCTGCTGAGCCTGATGACCTGTGTTTGATCCTCAGAACCCACATGATGGAAGGAGAGAACAACCTCCTGCAAATTTTTCTGTGACTTCCACATGTGTGCTGTGGAATGTGTACACCCACATATACACACATAAATAAAGAAATGTAATTTGAAAAGGTTTATAGGCTACATTTAGCCATTTAGTAGATAATATAGAGAAAAATAAGTCATGCAGGAAGATAGGGAGTGCCGGGGATTGGAAGGATGGTTGCAATTTTAAACAGGGAAACCAGGAAATCCTCAGGGAGAAGGCTAAATTGAATCAGACTTGAAATAGTCACAGGAGCAATAGAATGAGAAACTGTTGCAGAAGGAGCTGCATGTACAAAGTCCTGAGGGAGAGGCAATAAATGGAATGTGGAGGGATTGTAGGATGCAGAGACCCAAGTCTGCTTTGCTTAGCAGGGGAGACTTGCCTCCCTGACAGCGATACCAACTGGGGGCTAGTGTTTCTTGATAGCAAGCCAACTTTATTCTCTAATAACAAGCTTATATACAAGAGAGGGGCTAGTGGGTACATGCAGGGTCCAGGGTACATATAAAGTTCAGTTTAGACAAAGACAAAGGGTGCTCATATTATGTGTCACACAGGTTGATCACTCCTTAGAGTGGGCAGAGAGTTGTTTGTTAAAGGCCAGGGAATGTGTCAGATGTCTTAATTTTAATTACATACTTCGTGTTGTTGATTAGGTTGTTTTTCATCTCTAGATCAAGGAAGTCAAGATGTTTTTCTTAGAACAAAGGGACTGTAAACTCTCAACCTGGCCAGCTTACTTCTGCTAGTCATTACAGTGTTCCACATGACAGGGCTGTGAGACACTGTTTTCAGTGCTTTGCCCCTTTTAGCAGAGGCTGAAGCTGTTTAGAAGTTCAGGCCCATTTTGTCTTAAGTCCAGCCTCCTACAGTCTCCTACAGTAGGAGACAGGTTAGAGAGAGAGCCTGTTTAGAAGTTCGGGCCCATTTTGTGTTAAGTCCACCCTCCTACAGTCTCCCACAGTAGGAGACAGGTTAGAGAGAGGGGATGGGGGTGAGGAGGGGATGGTGGATCACCATAGGCCACTGGAAAGGCCTTGGCTTTGACTCTGAGAAAGGTGCTGCGGGAAAACTTTGAGCAGAGGACAAACATGATCTGTGGTCACTGTATTAAGAATGAACTGAAGGGGACTAGAGAAATGGCTTAGCACCTACATGCCAGCTAACAGCCATCCCTAACTCCAGTTCCAGGAGATACAACGCCCTCTTCTGATCTCTGTGGGCATTGCACGACATGGGTACACTTACACTCATAAAATAAAAATAAAATATTTTTAAAAAAAGAATAGACTGAAGGAAGAAGGAAGGAAATTGAAAGTCTGGTTGAAATGTTGTTGAGATCTGGCCAGAGGAGATGATAGTATCTTGGTTTGTTGAAGTAGTAATAAAGTAGTAGTAATAAATATGAGATTCTGGATTATTTTGAAGGTAAGGCCAACAGGATTTATTTATGCATTAGGTGTGAAAATTTGAGAGAGAAAAGAAGCCAAGGCCAAGGCTTTACAGCCTGAACTGTGGAAGGACAGAGTTGCCACTGAGGTGGGAAGACTGTAGACATATCCTGTAGGAAATGTGGAATTCAGCCCTGGACATATGTTAGATACCTTCATGGAGAAGTCAAACAGCCAGTTGGATATGGATGTTGAGAGTTCAGGAAGCAATTCACCAGCCCAGTGCACTGATGGAAAAGCTGATTGAGGTAGCAAGAAAGCTGTGAGAGTTTGGTGCCCTTGGGGCCAAGAGAACAGTGTTTCAGTGAGGAAGACATATGAATTATGCCTTGTGTGGTAGACAGGCCAAGTAAGATGAAGATTGACAGATGACTATCAGATGGAACAGTGAGGAAGGTCTTAGTGGGCTTGAGAAAACAAACTTACGGCCTGCTGGGAACAAATGTCTCATTGGAAGGAATTTGAGAGAATGGGAGAAATGGCATGAGAGAATTTGGACAGCTCTTGAGAAATTTCCTGCAAAGGAGAGTGAATGGCATTGGAATGAGAAAAAAAATAAGTTCCTGAGAATTCTTGAACTCCTTTTTTAAGGTATGAGAAACAAAGTATGTTTGAAAGTGAGTGGGAATGATCCAGTCGAGGGTAAAGGGTGCCAGTTAGAGGGAGAAGGAGAACCGCTGTCCTTGGGAGCACAGTGGCTCTCTGAGTGTCCCAGTAGACCAGAGGCAGGATCTAGTGTAAAACAGATGGTCAGAGAAGCTGGACATTTTATGCAGGAGGGAATTGGGGTTTGCAGTAGAGATGCTGGTAGGTGAGTATGTGACTGGAGCTTTGAGAAGTGATTTCCTGGTGGCCTCAAATTTCTTAGCGATGTGGGAAGAAAGAAGGCCAAGTGGGAGGTGACAGAGTGCTGATGGAAGAAGCATGGATAGCTGTTCAGAGAGGCTGCTGTAAAGGCCACATAGTAAACACTGCATGTGTCAAGGGCCATTTAGTCTCTGTTGCAACTGCTTATTTCTACTTTGGAGCATGAAAGCAGTTCTAAAACTGGGTTTTAGAAATTGGAAAGAAGTAGGTAGTTGGCATCATGTAGCAGATTTTTTTATTTTTATTTTTTTTCTTCTTTGATTTATTTATTTATTTTATGGGGTTTTTGGCTAGCTACTCTACCCCCCTCCCCCCCGTGAAGAGGTAACCCTAAAATCTTTTAAGGATTAGATACAAACTCCCAAATACTTTGGACATTTTTGGCCTTTGGAACAGAGTATGTTGCTAACAGGCCCAACGTCATTTTGACT
>NW_008339573.1:1641876-1642609 GCF_000622305.1 Nannospalax galili
AATGAGTTTTTTTCCTCTGAGTTGACCCTCCTCTTTGTAGAACTGGACATTGGTTTAAGTCCATCTCATGGGGTCTCCATGTCCTCCCTGAACAAGAGGACAGGTGCCTCACCATAGTTACATGACATTTTTGAGAGATGTTCCATAGTCCCCTGGAATTTAATCGACCTTGGAGGGCAAGGGACAAAAACTGTCCTTTAAGTCCCTCTGACCAAATTAGTATAGGCCTCAAAGTATGGCTGTTAAACGTCCAATAAGGTTAGTTCCACCAGTCTGGTACTTTTAATTACCACATTCTATGTAGGTAAGGCTTAGGTAAAAAAACAAATATTCGCAGATAAACCTTGACTAGATATATATTTTGTTCCTTAAACTAGTTGACTAAACTGTGACCATAGAAATTTTAAGATTATGTGTATATTATTTTTGTCTCATCCTTTATATATCATAACAAACCTACACAGACCTTCATCACTTGCTTAGGCTTTCTCATTTTTTTTTTTTTTGTCTATTTTGGAAAATATCTCCATTCCCATATCCTTTTAACATCTTTTACATTCTCATTTTCTTCTTCTTTTTAAAAAAAATAATTATGAGACATAATAGCATTAACAAATATAATTTCCATCTGTTGTGAGGCTTCCTTTCCTAGGGATGCTAAGCAATGCTTATTCCCTTTTAAGGTTCTAGTATCAAGCCAATGTTTGATTAAAGTTTTACTGGGGAACCAATG
>NW_008339573.1:1642862-1700979 GCF_000622305.1 Nannospalax galili
GATTAGGGTCAAATTACATACAGTTGGCTGGGAAGAGTGGCTGGATACTCTGGGGAGGGGCCATTGACCCTGCTTGACCCTCCTTTAATGAATGAGCACAACTGTCAACAAGCCCAATTGTGATGATGTTTAGTGATCAGGCTCAGCTGAAGTCGTGATGATGGTAGTTATTTCATGCTGAAGGGGCTGCTGTATAGCATCATCTTATTAAAAGGACCTGGAATTTTAAAGGATTTGGTGCTAGGATCCACATATCATGTAGCAGATTTTTTAAAATATTTTATTTTTTTCCAAAATTTTTTATCTTTTAATTTATTATTTTTTATGTTATGTGTATGAGTGTATAGCCTGCATGCATGTAAGTGCACACATGTCATGCAATATCTGAGGAGGTCAGAAGAGGGCATCAGATCTCCTGGAACTACAGTTACAGATGGTTGTTAGCCACCATGTGGGTGCTAGAATTTGAACCTCTGTCTTCTGCAAGAGCAGCCACTGAGCCATCTCTCCAGCCCCTGTAGCAGATTTTCATTTTATTTTTTTATGTGTATGTATTTATTGCCTGTATGTGTGTAAGTGCATCCATGTCATGCATTACCTGAGGAGGTCAGAAGAAGGCATCAGAGCCCCTGGAATTGGAGTTATGGATGGTTGTTAGCTGCCATGTGGGTGCTGGGAATTGAACCCAGGTCCTCTGTAAGAACAGTCAATGCTCTTAACTGCTGAGCCATCTCTCCAGTCCCTCCTGTAGCAGATATTTGAAGAGCTCTGTGGTAAAAGGCGAAAGAGGTGGACTGAGCACTAGGGAAGCCAGGTCTTACCCAGACAGTATTCCATAGCACTGATGTCTGAGTGGGGTGGCCAGCCTTCTGCCATGTTGCTGTTCTCTTAGATGTGTTGGCTGCATCCTTAGCTATCCTGAGATGCACATGACCTGCAGGCTAGAGGTTGGACATGCCTACAGGTCTAGAAGGACATTCCCCCATCTCTCCCAAGGGCATACAGTATGTTCCAGTTTATGTTTCTGCAACTCTAAGTATGTTCTAACTTGTAGCCTTTTTGTTCTCTTTAGGATTAGCAGTTTCTTTTTAAGAGGTCCTTTACTGTTTTCCCTTGTCCTCAGCCTAATTAGCAACCTCTGGTGATGCCATTTTGACTCGTTTGCCCATATTTTACAGCTTCTTTGTTCTTGTTCATATCAGTACTCTGATACCTAATTTTATTTATTTTATTTGATATGATACACTCCGGTTGTGTGTTTTTTTTTTTTGTTTTTTTTCTGAGACAGGGTCTCCCTATAGCCCCAGCTAACCTGGAACTCACTTTGTAGACCAGGCTGGCCTTGAACTCAAAGATCTACCTACCTCTGTCTCCCGAGTGCTGGGATTAAAGGCCTGCATCACCATGCCATGATAGACTTTTCTCAGAGGTTTTTAGATTCACTAGGAATTTTTTACACAGGGCTAGTTGAGAAAGAAGGGCTGTAATTTCTTCTTCATTGTTAAATTTTTCTTTTCTTTCTTCCCTCCTTCTCCCCCTCTTCCCCCCTCCCCTTGTTTCCCCCTCTTTCTTTTTTATTGAGATGAGGTCTCCCTATGTAACCTTAGCTGGTCTGGAACTTGCTACATAGACCAGGCTGGCCTCTGCCTCTTGAGCATTGGAATTAAAGGCTGGCACCACCAAGCCTGACCTTTGCTGTTTATCTGCTTGGTAACTTTAACTGAGAAAAGGGAGAGCATCTGTCAAGCAGCTTGTAGACAGAGAGGGACTCCTTGATTCTCCTCAGGAGCCTCTAAGTTCTCTCACAAGCAGCTAGCTACCATCTGTAAAATCTCGCTGGTGGTTTCCAGTCATCTCTGCCCCACCCTCCATCTCACATGCCACAAAGGGTCTGAGAATATATTCCAAACCACTTCCCATCTTGAGGGTAGTGGTGCAGTGAGAGTCTAAGTAGTGCTGGTATGGGGCCTTTTTCTGACTCTTGTCACCATGAGAATTTCTGTTACTTTGATCATTAGAGGACAGAGGACAGATAGTTTAGTTGACCAGTAAGAGAAAATGAGGTAAGGCTAGGTGATCTTCAAGAATTCTTCTGACATCTTGAGGATCTGAGCTCTGAAGAGATGCCTTGTCCATTTCCTGGAAGCCCTCTCAGCCCTGACCACAGCTTCAGTGTTCACTCCTGTGCACATGAGTCACCCACTTGTTATCTGACGGCCATGGGAGCATGAAGCTTGATTTATAAAAACTTGTGATGCAATTTTTTCTCCCAACAGTCAAGAAAGCTACAGTGAATTTACTGGGTGAAGAAAAGAAAGGCAGCTAGACCCTGGCTGGATAGAGCTGCCTGCCCTCTGAACCTTCCCCTGGAGCTCCACATTATGTGAGGAACTGTGTCAGAACCATTTAATAATGTTGCCTTGGAAACGGTTTTGATATAAATGGAATGTGTTGGAAGTTGTTTTGCTTACTTTTGCAGTTTATATACATAGGGAACATTTTAATTTAAATTTAATGCAGTGGGCAATATCTGCAATTTTGAAAATATTTTGCCTCTGAGTAGGAAAAGGCAGATGTGTTACTATCCTACAGGAAATATAAACAGATTAAGATTCTGTATCCTGTGGGGTCTATGCTTCACTGGGTTCACGCTGCATGTATTTCTCAAACTTACATTTAGGAAATCTTTGTGGTTCTACCTTATATAATTCTTAAATGTTTTAATGTGTATGTACTATAAAGGGCAGTGTTGTTATTTGGCTATACCATGCATGATGCCTGTGAGGAAGGGCCAAGAGAAGGTTTATATGCAGCTTATAACTTCTGTACAGTTAGATCACCTGCTAAATGCTGAGGGTATTGTTCTGCTGGTATGAGCTGCTAGTAACATTTCAGTAAATTAATACAAATGAGTAAAATTCACATGAACACAGTGAGAAATGAAGTTGAAGGGAAGTTGGCCTTGCTGTCTCCTAACATAGTATGCTGACTACCAGGACAGCTTTGTAGAGCAGTTGGCCACTCTGGTGATAATTGGGGAAATTTACAGACACACAGTGATCTATAGCTCCTCATTCTCTATAGACATAGTAATATTTCCTTGCCTGCTTTCATCTGTCTGTTTTGGAGATGCTGAATGTGAACCATTCCTATTTTGCCTTCAAAGCTGAGTAATATGTGGCCTTGGACTCTCCCTCTGACCCCCATATTCTTTCAGTTTAAGGAACCTATGAAGACATGCCCACTGCTGATTACATATATGATGTCTTCACTGTTTTTCATTTGTTTGAGACAAGATTTCATGTAGCCCAGGCTGAACTTGAACTCATTATATAATTGAGTATGACTTTGAACTCCAGATCCTCCTGCTTTCACCTCCTCAGTGCTGGGATTCTAGATTTGTGTTACCACCCCTGGCTTATTCACATGCTTGCTTATACTATTCGCAGCAGCATGGATGGCACCCAGCTCTAACAGTGGCTCTGGGAGAGTGAAAGGAAGTAAGATACAGCCCGTGGTCAGGTCGGCAGTGGCTAAGGAAAGCTGCTTTCACCTTTCACCCCTTTCTCTAGCTTGTGAGGCCAAACTCAAGACGTCTCCCTAGTTTGCAAGTCAGAATTATTTGTATTCCACTTAAATACCTTCATTTCAAGTTTATATGAATGCCTGCAGCTTGATGAGTCAAAGAGGTCTGGATCTGAAAACCTAAACTTTGTATCACTCTGTATATCATACATCAACTTTACATCCTTTGAATTAGACTAAAGTAGATTAAAACAACTGTCTAGCAAAATTAACATTAAATATTTTAAGACAAACAATAATGAGCTCTCCTTCAGATGATTGAGATCATGATGACAGAAAATATTAAAAAGATAAAGATAAAGGACACTATCACCCTAATATAATAATACGGGCCATAGTAATTGTTTTTTTCTGGGAATAATTGTGATTATTAGGTATCATTACTTAAAGAAAAAAAGGTTCTAGAAAATAAGTAGAATTGTTATTGGGAGAAAACCAGTTGTTAGGTTGAAAAAAAAAAAAGTGTCCCTAAAAGTATTTATTTCCATTTTCCATAAGGAAAAGCACACCTTTCTTGTTGTCAGAATAGCCACTTCTAGTGTATAGAATGTGTTATCAGATTATCAATATATAAATGTTATTTGACATGATGGGGAGGCAGTCATGTTGTTCATACTTAAAGCTTAATGCCAGTGCCAGCTACTATAGTAAAATAGATTCTAAAATGCAATTTTCTTGTTGCTTTAATACCACAGCTTTCTCTTACAGTGCATTCTGCAAGAAATTTGTTGCTTCTTTCAGCATTCAAAGTGTATGTTACTAGCAGAAGTTATGAACTGGATTCTGTTTATAATTCCCAAATAAAATATCATCATGACTTAAAAGTGCTGAAAAGTGAATTGAGCTGTATCTGGCTAGAAACGATGCATTTATTTGTATATGGATGGAATTTCAAAGGTATATTAAGTTACAGAATCCCTACTAAACATTTTAAATTCTCTGAAGAGTTCATGCAGCAATTATTTACCCACTTGAAAACTTCAGTCATTTGGATTAATAACATTACTGCTCCTTGGGGAGAGTCCCCCATCCATGCAGAAAATGACCATAGCCTTTAGGTAAATTATTGCTTATCTTCCAGATGTGAAATACTGAATAGAAATGGGTGTGCAGAAGTCCCCCTTATCAGAGTGGTATGTATTCCAAGACCCCTATGGATGCCTGAAATGGGGGATGTACTGAGTCCTATGTGTACTGCTTTTTCCTCTGCATACATACCCAGGACAAAGTTTATAAATTTGGCAAAGTAAGAATTATAATAAGATATAACAATTACAATACACTGTAATATGTGGCTATGGTCTCAAAATATCTTTTAAAATATTTTATTACATTTATTTATTTATTTATTTTTATTTTTGTGTGTGTGTGTGTGTGTGTGTGTGTGTGTGTGTGTGTGTGTTATGTGTGGGCACACATGCCAGAGTGTGCATGTGGTCAGAGACAATTTATGGGCATTGATGCTCTCCTTCAACCATGTAGGTCCCGGGAATAGAATTCAGATCATCAGGCTTTTTACCCACTGAGCCATCTCACAGGCCCAATCAAAATACCTTTCAGTGCTATGCTGTATGCCAGAGTGGCTGACTGTAAGTAACTAAAACCAAGGAGAGCCAAACCACAGATAAGGCAGACGATATAAGTAAGCAGCCATATTTAATGTTCATTTACTGTATTAAAATTTTGCTCAAATCTGGATTAAGAATAGAAAATCCCCACAAATTGAAATGTAATAAGTAAATGAAAACTGAATTTTATTAATCCCATTCCTCACCTGGTTTTTAATTTTCCCTGTCAGCTTGTCTGTTAAAGACTCCTAAAGAAAGAGTATCAATCAGTTATTTCCAACAATAATTAGCACTGTATTTAAAAGGAAATCTAAACCATTGTTTTCTGCCTGCACACTGCATTACACACAAAGAAGTCTCATAGGCTTAAGGTAGTACCATCTGCCTGCCTGCCTACCTATCTATCATCTATCTGTCTATCTATCTATCTATCTATCTATCTATCTATCTATCTATCTATCTATCTATCATCTATCTATCATCTATCTGTCTATCTATCTATCTATCTATCTATCTATCTATCTATCTATCATCTATCTATCTATCATCATCTATCATCTATCTACCATCATGACCTCTTGAGTTTTTCTGGCTTCTACCTGTACTAATCACTCTTAACTCTTTCATAACACACACCACTCAAACACCAGAGCAAAATGGCTGACCAGAGGTGCACAGCCCTCACTTCCTTCACAAAGACAAATACTAGGTATATTACTGCTTTCTGAGGGGAGTGATCATTGAACACTGGATTCATCCAGAGACTGAAACTTCGTTAGATCTGGTGATCTGAAACAACAGTATAGAAAGAAAAAAACCCCAGCACCTACCATCTCGATTCTGAGCCGGGGGACAGGGAGTCTTAGTGAGAGAGTCAACGTGGATGCAGTCATAGCAACTGGAGCGTGTCAGTCCAGTCCATCTAGGGCACTTAGCACAGTCGCCTGACTTTGAAAAGGCCCTTACTGTCATCTCCCAGCAAGCACTGGATGCTGGAATCAGGAGACAGTTTGAGAAGGGAGACACTGAATTTAGACTGCTCTTAGATCACTCTAGGAGTTTGAACCCCCTGAATATACCCATCTCCAGGATGCCGCAGGTATTCCACTTCACTGGCTTGGGGTGTGTGTGGGGGTTATCTACTTTGTGGAATCCAACTTGGGCTGGCAGAGTGACTGACCCAAGCCCACTAGATACTCTGCAGTGTAGGGAACAAGCATTGGGGAAGAATGGGAAATACCAGATCAGGGAACTTGTTCTCTGAAACCAAGGTATAGCCAGTTGTGTGAATTTGCTGTAGTGCCAGGGCTGAGGGCAGGTTCCAGTGTGGTTCCTGCTGCCCCTCCTGCACTGAGCTCAGGCACTGTTACTGCAAGGGTGGCAAGGGAGCATCATGTCCCCACTGCTACCCCACATACAGAAGCATGTTGAATGACCTTGAAGGACTTTTTACCTTCCATTGTGCCTTGGCCTCCAAATGCACAGGACTAGCGGGTTCTGAGGAACCTGGCCCAGTGATAACTTGCTCCCAGATAGAAATTTCTACCAAAGCAGATGAGAAAAACACTAGTTCCTGCTGCTGCCTCACCTGTGCAGTTCCCACCGCACCTTGTCTAGTAAGGATGGTGTGAGAGCCACCCATGGTGAGACTCTTGCGATCACCTCTCCCTATGTGGCATCTGAGCCCACACCCTTGACTGCTGGGAGACACAACTGGCTTTGAACTTGTGGTGATCCTCCTGCCTCAGCCTCCCCAGTACTGGGATTAGAGGTATTGGCTATTACACCTGGCTGTGAAGTAGAATTTTTAAAATTATACTTACTATATATGTATATGTACATGCACACATGCATGTGTATATGCATGTGCCGTGGTGCATATGTGGAGGTCTGAGAACAATCCTCCAACGTCAGGTCTGTCACAGCAGTGCCCCTCTCTCTGGTACCAATTTCTGATCTGGTTTATTTCTCCATTGCTGTGACAAAACACTCTGACCAATACCAACTTGGGGAGGAAAGGGTTTATTTGGCTTATATCTCCCAGGTCACATTTCATCAGGGCCACAGGACAGTCTTATGGAGGCAATTCCCCAATTGAGGATCCCTCAACCCAGGTGTGTCCACTTGACACTAAAGCTATCCAGCACAGGCATTAACTCTCATCTGAAGAGGATTTCATTTTGCTTCCTCCCTTCCCCCCATCATACACATGTATGTGAACCACCTTCCTGTCCTACCAATATATTTCATAATATTAATCACTATTCATAGCTTGTATTACATATTCCATCCATAGCTGAGCCATGAGGTACTTTTGCTTTTCCAAAGTATGGTGAAGACTAGGGGATGTGGCTCAGTGTAGAGTATTTGCCTCATGTGCAAGGCCCTGGGTTTGATACCCAGAATTGCAAAAAAGGGAAGAAATTGTGTGTAGTGTGTGTGTGTGTGTGTGTGTGTGTGTGTGTGTGTGTATAAATCCAAATGCATTTAATGGGCCCCCTAGGCAATTCTTAGGCATATAAGTTTGAGGAACTCTGTAGTATGGTTGTGGGTTTTTTCTTTTTCCATCTTCTGGATTTATTAATTTTTTTATCAGTGTAAAATATATTGTTATAGTACATGGAAACTTGCTATTTTCTTTTGGAACATTTTGTTCTTTTATTTGCTTAGTTTTTTTAAAAAATTATTTTATGTGTATGTGTGTATCTCCTGCATGCAAGTGCATCCATGTCATGCAATGCCTGCAGAGGTCAAAGAGAGCATCAGATCCCCTGAAACTAGAGTTACAGACAGTTGTTAGCCATCATGTGGGTGCTGGGAATTGAACCCAGGTCCTCTACAAGAGCAGCCTTAGTTTCAGTGGAGACCCTAGCTTTTTGGCAATGCCAGGACCATGGGATGACCACCAAGGACAGCAGTAGGTGTGGAATGGAGCTGGCCTCATCTGCGAGACGAGCTGTGTGTGCTGCAGACGGCAGGGTCAAAGAAGTGGAGCTGCCAGACCCTTTGGATCCCAGATCATGAGTGAATCCCAGATATCCAGCCTTGAGCTACTTTGCTGGACTTCGGTTTTGCTTAGGTGTGCCCAATTCTTCCCTTTGAAATAAGACAGTACTTGTTTTTGGATTTTATAGGAGTCCCCAGTTAAGAGATTTTTTTTTTTTCTGTCTTTTTGAGACAGCCCCAGCTGTCCTGGAACTCACTATGTAGACCAGGCTGGCCTTGAACTCACAGAGATCCGCCTGCCTCTGCCTTCCGAGTGCTGGGATTAAAGGCGTTGGCCACCACACCTGGCCCAGTTAAGAGACTTTTAAAAGAGACTGTGGGCTTTTAAGTGTTTGGATTTTTTTAAGGACAATGGGACTTTTAAAGGTTGTACTGTCTTATGTTGTGCTATTAATGTTAACATCATATCTTGGGGCTAAGAATTGGAAAGGTTATGGTTTAATAGTGATGTGTTTGTGTGTCAAGTTGACAAGGGGTCAATTGTGCTGGATAGCTTTAGTGTCAACTTGACACACCTGGGTTGAGGGAGCCCCAGTTGGGGACTTGCCTTCATTGGACTGGCCTGTGGCCATGTCTTTTGGGCATCTTCTTGATTGTTGAGGAACGTGAGGGCCCAGCCCACTGTGGGTGGTGCCACCCCTGGGCAGGTGGGCCTGTGTTGCATAAGAAAGCAGGCTGAGAAGGGGCCAGGGGAGCAAGCCAGTAAGCAGCATTCCTCCATGGCCTGTGCTCCAGCTTCTGCCTCCAGGTTCCTGCCCTGAGTTCCTACCTTGAGCTCCCTGATGAACTGTGACCCAGGAGGTATAAACCAAATAAACCCTTTCCTCCCCAAGTTGGTATTGATCAGCGTGTTTTGCCACAGTAATGGAGAAATGAACCAGAACAGTGCCACACACTGAAACAAAGCTAGGCATAAGCATGTGCAGGGTCAGTGAAAGCCCACCATCCATCATTCCAAGCAAGTGCCAGTTGATCTAGGGACTCAGCAGCTCAGAAAAACATAAAAGGAAAACGTGAGCAAGGTCCAATAGAGCATGGAAAAGATTCTATCACGGTATCTATGAACCATCCTGCTGCCTCATCTTGGGTACTGCCACAGGGTGGCCAGGCCTAGCCCAGCTCCAGCAGGCCCAGTGGGGCCCGGGGTGGCTCTGACTGAACAGGACTGAAGCATGGCTGTTTGTAGGTGCTCTGCCCACAAATGTTCCCTGGGCCTGACAGTTTCTGGGGCTGCAGCTTGCTGCTGAGAGAGCCCTAGGTCGGGCAAACAATTTCCACCCCAGTATACTTTCTTGAGAAAGATAAATGTCCTCAGCTTCCTCTGGGGGAATAACTGCTCCCCTCTGGCTTAGTCCTCTTTTCCCCTGCACTGCTCTAGTATTTATACCTTTTTTACCCAGGTTTTAAAGCCTTCCTAAGATTCACAGCACTGAATTTGGTGTCTGCGTTTTTTTCCTAGGAACTCTACTCTGTGAACACACATATGTGACACATATCTTGCCACATTTGCTTTCAAGGAACTCAGGCAGGCTCCTTTCTCTTATTCTTACCCCTCTTGATTTTAGTGCTTTATGAATTAAGTTTACATGCCAGTCTAAATCATTCAGCTCTGATGGAGCCTCTCCTACCTCCTGAAGATCATATCCCACTGAGGGGCCCAGTAGAGCCACTAAAGCTCCATTCCAGTCCTGAAGCCCCTGCTCAATCAACCTCATTTTAATTTTTTAAAAATTTCACCAGGTGTGGTGGCACACACCTTTAATCTCAGCACTCAGGAGGCAGAGGCAGGCAGATCTCTGAGTTCAAGGCCAGTCTGGTCTACATAGTGCATTCCAGGCCACCTGGGCTACAGGGAGACCCTGTCTCAAAAAGACCAAAAACAATTTTTTTTTTAATGAGTGTTTTGCCTATATGTATGTTAATGTATCCATGTCATTCATTGCCCACAAAGGCCAGAAGGTGGTGTTGGATCCCCTGGAACTGGAGTTAAAGATGGTTGTTAGCTGCCATGTGGGTGCTGGGAACTGAATTTGGGCCCTCTGCAAGAGTAGCCAGTGCTTTTAACTACTGAGTCATCTCTCCAGCCCTAATTCTTTACTCTCTTGTGAGCACACTCCTACACAGTCCTGTGACCTGGGCATCAAACACTGCCTCTCACATGCCCAGTTTTCTCAGTAATGCCTGTCCTTTCTCTGTTGTCCTCCATCCCTGATACTGATAGGGACCTCGGTGCATTATAAACCAAGTGTCTCTTCTAATGGCTCATATGAGCTAGTCCATCAGGGACTGGTTTTTCATATATTGCCTCAGATTATGCAGCCTTTGTCTTAAGGAACGAGAGTATGATGGTTCATATCAACTTGATAGAAACTAGAGTCACCAAGGAGACAAGTCTTTGCCATGTCTGTGAGGAAGTATCTAGATTAGGTTAATTAAGGTGGGAAGACCCACCTTAACTGTGGGTGGCACCATCTCGTTGGCTGGGGTACTGAGCTAAATAAAAAGTGAGCTCAACACAATCAATCAACAGTCTTTACTTCCTGGCTGCCAATCAATGTGACTAGCTGCCTCAAGCTTCTGCTGACATGATTTCCCAACCAGGATGGATTGTATCCTCTGAGACACAGTCAACCGTTCCTTCTACAAGCTGCTCTTGTCAGGGATGTTGTTGCAACAAGATAGTAACTAATACAGATGGGTAGTTACAGCCGTTGTTAATCTGCTTCCACAGCACGCAGATAGATCTTATCTGTCTGTGCCCAGGTCCCATAGACTTGTGAGCCATGCTGGGATAGACTTTCTACCTAAGTCTTGGGCCACAGAGATGGCTCAGTGAGTAAAGGCACTTGCCACCAAGCCTGTGATATAAGTTTGATCCCTGGATCCACATAGTGGAAGCAGAGAACTCACTCTGGCAAAGTTGTCCATCTGACCTCCACATGTGTATGGTGGCACATGTGCACCCGCCCACACATCTACACAGAGTAATACATTTTTTTTTTTAAAGTCTTTTGTCCTGGGGATATACTTCATTTGGTAGCGTGCTGGGCTAGTATGCTTTAGGCCTGGGCTTGATCCCCAACACCACATACACCAGGTTGGTGCCATGCAGGCCCTCCAGAAGTGGAAGGACTGTCAGTTCAAGGTCATCCTCAGCCTGTTCCTGGCCAACTTGGGCTGTAAGAGACCTTGTCCCCAAATAGCCTTTCTGAATTTGACCAGTTCAAGGCACAATGTTCAGATGATGTTTCCTACATGTTGCTTTTGACCAGCTGTGAAACTGTTAATAGTCTCCATCTATTGCAAAAAGCAGCTTCTTTCATGAGTGGTGAGAGGTGCACTTGTTAGGCTAGTAGGGAGCTCTGTGGCAGCACGAAGGCAGCCCAAGGCAGATGGAGGGGGGCACGCCAGGATTTTAAAGAAAGATGTGTGTACATACCATGTCCATGCCTGGTTCCTTGCAGAGGCCAGAAGGTGTTAGATCCCATGGAACTGGACTTATGGGTGGTTGTGAGCCACCTTGTGGGTGCCAGGAACCAAAACCTGGTCCTCTGCAAGAGCAGCAAGTACTCTTAACCACTGAACTCTCTCTCTAGGCCCTGTAATATATGCTTTAGCCATCAGCCATTTTGGGGCATGCTTATACTTACCTGGTGGGCCCAATGCATCAAGGAGGCTTTCCACTTAATACCACAAAGATGACGGCCACTCTTTCCCAGGACACTGCACCTTTATGGAGGTCACCTTAGTTGCATGCCTTTCACTTAGAGCATGGGTAGTGTTAACTTCTACTGCATCTTGGGATGCACCCTCTGGACACTCCACCTTTGGGCATCTTAGCTTCAGTTGCATGGCTCATCACTCACAGCACGAACAAGGCAACTCCTAAACTCATGCTTGGTTCTGCCCTGCCCTACTTCAGTCAGCAAGTGTTATGTGAAGTTTCCTGGAAGATGAACAAATATCTATTCCTGTAGACAGGGCAGCAACAACAGACCAAAGAAATGATTCCACTCAAGCTTAGCTTGGTGAGCTAATGAGTTGAGTTAGGTTTACTTGCAGGAGCATGGGCAACTTATGATTGACTGAGGAGCATTGCTCTTCCTTCAACCCCCAGCAACTGTCTATCTTTAGGAAGGGGAGGGCCAGTATGGCTGAAAGCTAACGGAGCTAATGGGCCCATTCTGGTGTAAGTCTCCTGCTAGCAAACACAACTGCTAAGAGTTCAAGAGGACAATGACTGATGTGTCCAGAGGATAGTGATCTACAGTAGCTCAAAATCACTTCTAGGAAGTGCTTTGCAATGAATTCAGAAGAATCTTTCCGAGTTAGTTTCTTCAAAGAAAGTGCACTTGGAAATGCTAAAGCAAAGGTCATTTTTAGAATTCCAGTGGGAACAGTATCTTTTTGTTTTGAGACAGTTTCTCAGTAGTCTGTCATCCTGGCTTCTCAGCTGGCCTCTCCCTCTCCAGTGCTACATGATAGCATCCTACATGATGTGACATTCTACTGGCTTGGACATGTGTGTGGTCAAGTATGTGCGTTTGCACGTGTGGAGGTTGACATCGAGTGTCTTCCTCTCGTTTTCTACCTTACTTTATGAGATGGGGTCTCTCATTGAACTTGGCACTCAAATGGTTTTAGCTAGACTGGCTGGCCAGCTGCCCTCTGGGACCTGCCTTTTCCCCACCCACCAAGTGTTCAGGTTGCAGCTGTGCACCTACCTCTACAGCTGGCTCTTCCTTGGGACCTGGGAATCTGAACTCTTCATGCTGGTGTAGCAAGCACTTTGCCATCTCACTAGTCCAGACACCATGTTCACAAAGCTACAAAATAATCAAATTTAGATGGGTGTGGTGGTGCATGCCTTTAATCCCAGTACTTGGGAGGCAGAGGCAGGTGGATCTTTATGAGTTGAAGGCCAGCCTGGTCTACATAGTAAGTTGCAGGCCAGCTGAGCCTACAGGGAGACCCTGTCTCAAAAAGACCTAGCTCACATGGTTCCACTTTGAACTACCAATTTTATTCACATTAATAATCTCTACTGGTATTTTTTAACTATTTTTATTTTATGTGTGTGTGTATATTGCCTGCATGTAGGTAAGTGCACCTGTGTCGTGCAATGCCCGTGAGGGCAGAAGAGGTTGTCGGATTCCCTGGAACTGGAGTTTCAGACACTTGTTAATTGCCATGTGGGTGCTGGGATTCCAACCCAGGTCTTCTGAAAGAACAATCAGTGTTCTTAACCACTGAGCCATCTCTCCAGCCCCTGGTATTTTATTTTTTTAAGACAGGGTCTCGCTATGTAGCCCTGGCTGGCCTGGAACTTGCTATGTAGACCAGGCTGGCCTCAAACTTAAAGATCCACCTGCCCCTGCTTCCTGGGTACTGGGATTAAAGGTGTTCCCTCAGCCTACTGGCGTGTTTCGTAAGTAAAAGCTACAGAAGTCAGTTTAAAATTTTATTTCACTAACTTAAAAGGTGAACAAAATGTGTATTTCAAGTCTTACTAAACTTATTCACCTGAAATATATGTTTACACAGAGGACAGATACAGGATTTTCAAGTCACATATGAGAAAGTCATTATGCATTAAAAAATACTCTTTCTTCCCGACACACACCTCTTTCCTTTATACTGTATACAAGCTGGATGCAAACTTCTGATGTAAACTTAATTCACTGTGAATGCTGATGTTGGAGATAGGTGCCACAAGTGTTCACAGTTCAGTTAAATGACGCAAACAAAATGCTGCTTCCCTTGGACACGAGGCACCTCCACCCATGTCCCTCAGTAGGACCGTGCGTCACGTCACGCTCGCACATCACTTCTTCTTCTTGCCTTTCCCTTTTTTACTCCCCTCTCCTTGCTGAAGACTTGTGTCAGTGCCTCCTGTTTTTTGTGTCCTTGTTTTTAGTTTGGGAATCATTTCGGCTGCATACAGCATTACTGACTTACCTAGGACCAGAAGTTAGGTTAGTGCAATAATCTAAAACATTAGATGTTATTAACTTGAACATCATCAGGTTTAAGAAGCTATCACATCAAGAAAATGAGCAGTGACTTTAAAAATCAGATGACTATGAGGACAGGGGCCGCTCAAGGGGGTGCCTCTTGAAGAGAATGTACTGAGAGTGTGAACAATGCTGAAGATACATAAATGAAAAAAATCAAATGTAAAACACTGAAACAAGAATTCTGATCTTAGGCTGGTGTGGTGGCACATAACCTTAATACCAGCACTCAGGGGCAGAGGCAGGTGAATCTCTGTGAGCTTCAGGTTAGCCTGGTCTATAATACCAAGTTCCAGGCTAGCCAGGGCTAGTGAGACCCTGTCTCAAAAACTTCTGGTCTTGGCCCTTGTAATTGGCTTGACGAGTAAAGAGATTATATCTAAACATCAAATTAAAAACAGAATTAGAGAAGCCTGGAAATCTAAACATCATTAAGCGACAGCCGCCTTACTCCTATGTCCAGATCTTACAAACAAACGCATATCCCTGCTCTGTCCAACCACAAGCTACCTTCCTTATTCCAGCACACCAAGCTTTATAGCTTTGCCGTTTCCTGTCTTTTTAAAGCTCTCACTATGTATCAATGGGTAGCCTGGAACTCTATATAAGCCAGGCTGGCCTCAAACTCACAGAATTAAACTTCCAGCCTCTGAAGTTCTGAGATGAAAGGCATGTGCCACCATGCCCAGTCTGTTTGCTGTCTTATTAGAGATAGAAGTATTTTCTTTGCAACAATTTTTAACATTTCTTCAATCTTTTTGTGTGTCTGTTTTTGGCTGTGACAGTATGGGAAAATAATAGGAGAAAAACACAAACCAGAAATATTCTTGTGTTTGTGGGCATGCATGCACGTGTGGTGCTAAGATGAGAATCCAGGGCCTTGTGTATACCTGGCAGGTACCTACCACTGAGCCACTTTCCCAGCCCTATTTGCCATTCTTGAGTCGGAATCTTGTTTCTGGCAATACCAGATAGCATTTGGTATATAAAAACCAATCTATCTGAATCGAGTAAGACAATTACAGTGCTAGTCTGTCTCCATCCCCTATTGTACTACTCACCATTAGTTAACTACTGCCTAAAAGGGAGTGCTTCACCTTCCAGTTCATTTCAAAAGCATTTCTATCAATAAACAATATTACATATGTTTGTCAATAAAAGTATCAATATTTATTTTTAAGTTTACACGAGTGGTACCACACTATGACTATTTTGGCTTTTTTCATTCACTATTGCTCTTAGGCTTATTTTTTTGTTTTGCAGTCCTGGGATTGAACCCAGGGCCCCATACAAGTTACCCAAGTGTTCTTAACTGAGTTGCATCCCCAACCTTTTTACTTTTTGAGACAAGGTTGCTACATTGCTCAGATTGGCCTTGAGCTCACTCTATATCCCAGGCAGGCCTTGAACTTGACAGTCTTTCTGCCTTAGCTTCCCAAGAAGCTGAGATTACGAGCTTGTACCACCAGGCCTGTCCATTTAGATTTATTAATGAAAGACATCATGAAGAGTCCTCAAAGGTCTCTAGGATCTGAAATTGCAATTAATATTTACCCATTTAATGTTACACTCTTAACCCAAAAGTAATTATGGCCTTACTGAGGTTTATAAAACGTTTACGGAACAATTTGTTTTGAGAAACAGTAAGCTTCATTATATAAGCTCTTAACCTAAATAAAACAGAGCCACTGTTATCTCTGTCAACAGTAATCCTTTCTCTAAGTTAATCTGTAGGATGCAAATTTATTTAGACCTTTTGTTTTGCTTTTGAGATGGGTGCTTGTTATGTAGCCCAGGTGCACTTTGAACTTCTGGCAATCCTCCTGCCTCGGCTTTCCTGGTGCCATGATTACAAATGCATACTATTTATATCCCTTGAAAGGCCAGTTTTGGAACTTTTTAAAAAAGAAATGTTGTATGGGAATAACCTATCCTTGAATTTTATATATTAATTTAAAAAAGCTTACGTGATGGGAACTGTACAAGACACAGGCTGCCATCATCCTGTTTGAGCTGTACCCGGACTCTGCCTCTGTACTGAACATCTCGATTCCATTCTCTGGAATACATTTTATTTTTCTAACACAAATAAAACAAAAACAGCCTTTCAGAAATTTATTACAACGAGATATTATTATTATTGTTATTATGGAACAAGTGAAGAAAGAATCATATCATACCTCAAGAAATGCATTCAGTCCAACTGCCATGCATACATCTTGAATCTCTGTAGCTGTAGGATTTTCAACAGCCTGAATAGTTAAAAAGAGAAACAATCAATAGCTGAGTTTAAGTAGATACAGCTATTTGCTTGTATAAATCATTTCAAATACTATGATCAAAACACAGATTAAACCCTAGTTTCCTTTTTTACTTTGTACAGTTGTTTCTATTGTAATTTAAAAAGCTCTAGGAATAACAGTGATACATACCTGTGTGCTAACCTTTCTTCCAATAGAACACAAACTTTTATGAGGAAAAGGACTTGGACAATATATTCCCTAGCACCTAACATAGTATTTTGAACAGAGTAGGTGGTCAATGCAAACTGACTGGTTAAATGTTTACTATGCAATCACTTTAGAATATTGATTATATCTACTAAAGTTGAGCATATGATTCGCTATGGCTCTACAATTTAGGTATATACAACAGAAATACAAAAATATGTTCCCCAAAAGATGAGCTCAAGCCTGTTCATAATAGCACTATTTATAATAGCCTCAAACTAGAAAACCCAATTATCCATCAACAGAAGAAAAGTGAGTGGTTTATTCAAACAATGTGATACTGTACTGTGAAAAACAGTACTTCTTAGCAGGGGAAATTTACATCTCCCTCCCCTAGAGAATATTTGAAGACAGTTTTGCTTCAAGACAACTAAAGAAGAAAGGAAACTGTTATCTAGCACAGAGAAGCCAGGGAAGTTGTTACACATCTTAAAATGCACAGGACAGTCTCTCACAACAAAGAATTATCTGACTCAAATGTCAATGGGAGTTAGAGAGATGGCTAGCAGTTAAGAGCCAATACTGCTCTTGCAGAGGACCAGAATTCATTCCTAGCACCCATGTGGGGTGGCTAACAACCACCTGTAACTCCAGCTCCAGGGGATCTGATGTTCTTTTCTGGCCTCTGCAGGTACCCGAACTCACGTGCACATTCCCACCCGCAGACATACACATGGACACAAATGAAAATCAATCAATTAAAATGTCAGTGGTGCTGCTGGTGAGAAACTCTTCCTGTAGAACAACTAGAATTAAACTACATTCAACGGGGCTGGAGGTGGGCTGGAGAGACGGCTCAGCAGTTAAGAGCACATACTGCTCTTCCAGAGGACCCAAGTTCAATTACTAGTAATCACTTCAGGCAGCTCACAAATGCCAGGGGAATTCAACAGGTCTGGCTTCCACATGTACCTGCCCTCACATTCACATACTCCCTCCCCTCCCCTCCACACATACACATACACATACTTTAAAAAAAAAAAAATCTTGGCTGCTGTTAGGATCCCAAAGGAAAGTAGTGAAGTAGGAGGAGCAGTTGTGGCCATTACCTCTGGAGCCTAGGGAAGGCACTCACCTTGCTTATGGGAATCCGCCTCCCCTCTGCGATGGTCTTCTTATTGTTTAAATAAGCAGGATAGATACAGATAAACCTGCCACAGAAAAAGCATAACTGGAGTGGTATTTAAACAGTGTCATCACCACTGCAGGCACATCTACTACTGCTAATCACTCAACAGTTGTTCCTTGTATCGCCTCACCTCAATTTTACTTAACTCACTTAAAAAGGATACTACTCCCGAGACCTCTGATGATACAGCCCCTAGTAGATTTTAAAATGACAGGAAAATTTAATCCCATCATTTGGGAGGGAGAGGCAGGAGGAGCCTGTCTACACAGTAAGTTACAGGCCAGCTGGAGATACAGGGAGACCCTGTCTCAAAGCAAAGGTGACAAAATTCCCCCAACTGATCTTAGTTTGAGGGAGGACCTGTGCTCAATACTCAGCACTGCAAAACAAACAAAAAAACTAAGGGGCTGGTTGGTGGTTCAGAGTGCCTGCTGCTCTTACAAAGGGTCTGGCAGCTCACAACTCCAGTTCTAGGGGATCCAATGCCCTCTGCTAGCCTCTGCGAGCACCTACCTCCACATACATGTGCATATGCACATATATGTATGTATGTACCCCCCACACAAACACATACACTCTAAATGTTTTTAAAAAGATGGCTGGGCTTGGCTACTCCCAAGCGCTAGGGAGGCAGAGGCAGGCGGATCTCTGAGATCGAGGCCAGCCTGGTCTACATAGTGAGTTCCAGGCCAGCTGGGGCTACAGGGAGACCCTGCCTTAAAAAGACCAAAACCCAAAGCAAGACTGAAACAAAATAATGCGGCAACTGTTACTGTGACACAACAGCCTGTCAAGAGTTCCCGAGGGGGGCGGAGCTTGGAAGCTGAGGTCCGCGATGGCGGCGCCCCAGCCACCCTCCTGAGGACCCACCTGTCCTGGTCCGCCGGGGACCGCGCGGCGGCGCACGCCATCTCCACCAGGCCACAGCTGCACCGCAAGTTACCCAGGCCCAACACCAGCCGGAAGTTGACCCGCAGCTCCAAGACCGCCGGCTCTTCCGGCGGAAGTTCCCATCCATTGGTTCCTGCGCCAGGCGCTCTGCGCATGGATCTCTAGGGCGACGTGTCTTGGAAAACTTTCCTCTCGCGAGAAGAGCGCAGGGCGGCTTCTCACCCGGTACTGGGGTCTTTGGTCCTTTTGAGTTGCCGCACCTCGTTTTCCCCCCGGAAGCTGGTGACACTGTTTACGCTCACCATATAACCTAGGTTGTTTACCTAGGTGTCTGTAGTTTGGAACGCAATACAGGAAGAATAGGCTGAGTACTCGTTTATACTTTTATCTGCTCCTGGGATCTGCAGCTGAAGGTTGGCAAAGTTCAAAGTTAGTGCAACTAGCAACATTTTTGGCATTGTGTATCAGTGTGCTGTATAAATGTTAGGTTTTTAAACTTCTGTGGACACAGCTTAAAATTCCCATTTTTGCGGATGCTATGTAGGAGGGGAAGAACTCCGCCCCCATTAATGTCAAAGTTCAAGTGACAAAACAGAGCTAGAAAACGATAGTGCAACTTTACGTGTTTATGGAGCCCTTGTTTTAAAAAAAAAGTTGGAGAAAAAAAGCAGAGGTTTTTGGATTTTTTGACTGAAATAATAGTGGAAAAACAACTGAGTTATTAGAGCTTAAAAGATGCTATTCTAACACCTGCAATTCTCTTGGTTTCAATTTCTCATTCTTCTAAAAAGATTTTTAAAATATTTTATATTTCTGATTATGTGTCTGTGTGTGGGTATGTGCGTATGAGTACAGGAGCCCGAGGAGGCCAGAGCCGTGGGGTCCCCTGGAGCTGGAGTCAAAGGAGGTTGTGTTATGGTGGCAGAAAATCCCTCAACACTGCTTAAGAATATAAGACTCTCTGGCCGGTAGACCCAACTCTTCAGTTTTGCCAGATCCCCTGGACATGGACCCACCCCCAGGAGGGCAGGTTCACCTTAAATTATGCTAAAAATATGGATGGAATACCTGGTGGGTTAGTGGGAACGTGAACATTTCCTTCCGGGAATCCCACCTCTTGGTGCAGTTCTTGTGGACTGACATGGCCAGTCATTGGCATGGGCTTTCTGAATCAGAAAAAGTGTAACCTCTCATTTTCCTCTTCCTATTCCTTTTCTTATGTGTTCCCTAACACTTTGGGCTGCCCCATCATCTTGGATTTACTTTCTAAAGCTCCCTTCCTCACCATTTGGCTGCCAGCCAGTGTCTGATTTCCTAGCTGGCTCCAAATTGGTATGGCTTCAGGGTGGCTTTTTCTTCTCCCTTCCATTCTCCTCAAGGCAGCTGCTGAGATTTATAGCTTGCCTGTCCTGAGGATCTTTCCTTAAATTCTAATAAAATGAATGAGATTAAGGACCCTAGAATGGAACTATTTCTCCCCTGTATCTGTTGTGAGCTGCCTACCCTCTGGCGTAGGTGCTAGGAATTGAACTGGGGTCCTCTGGAAGAGCAGCAGGTGCTCTTAACCTGAATGCTGAATTTGTCACTGAAGAAATTAAGAAAACAAAACAAAACAAACAACCTTCCTAGAATCTAATGAAAATGAAAACAACATACCATAAAATGGAAACAGTCCTATGAGGGAAATTTATACTTACAGGTGCCTACATTAAAAACAACAGCAAACAAAACCAAAACAGATGTAGAGCCAGTGAGATGGCTTAGAGGATAAAAATGCTTGCTTTTTAATCATCACATAAATGGACACAAGCCTGACAACCTGAGTTTAGTCCCCAGAATCCATAGTGAAAGGAAAAAGCTGACTCCTGAAAGTTGTCCTCTGATCTCCACATAATGTGCCATGGCACGTGTGTTCCTGCATTCACACACACATCATAGGCATATATTCACAAATAACAAAACTTTTTTTTTTTTTAATCAGGGAGACCAGATAAATACAGATAGTTGTTAGCTGCCATGTAGGTGCTGGGAACCAAATCCCAGTCTACTTCAAGAGCAGTCAATGCTCTTAACCACTGAGCCATCTCTCTAGCCCCTACAATATAAAATTTAAAATGGCTGAGGGGAAAGCAGGTAGCTCAGTTGGAAGAGTGCTTGCCTAGCATGCACGAAGCCCTGGGTTTGACCCCCGGCATCACATAAACCACATGTACTGGTGCAAGACTGTAATCTCATTACTCTGTCAGTGGAGGCAAGAATATCAGAAGTTCAAGGTCAGGGGATAGGGAAATGGCTGTTGGTAAGGTGCTTGCCATGCAAGCATGAGGTTCCAAATTTAGTACCCAATATCCACATAAAAAACTGGGTGTGGTGGCACACACTTGTAATCCCTGTACTGGGGAAGCAGAGACAGGAAGAGCTTTGGAGCTTGCTGGCCAGACATTCCTGCCTATCATTGAACTCCAGGTTCAGTGAGAGACTCTGTCTCAAAAAATAAGGTGGAGAGCAATTGAGGAAGATACTCAATGTTGATTGCTGCCCTTCACACACATGTGCACACAGGAAAAATGTATGCACACATAGAAAATGAAGTTCAAAGTCATCTTCAGCTACTTAGTGAGTTTGAGAACAGCCTGAGTGACACTGTTCCAAACAGAAGAGAGGCTGGAGAGATGACTCAGTGGTCAAAGGTGAGTCCACTGAACAATCATGAGGACTAGAGTTCAGATCCCAGAACCCACATAACAAACTATGCATTCCACAAACACCTGTAACTCTAGATCCAAGGGGTCCAATGCCCTCTTCTGGCCTCCATGCATGCACAAGAGGCATGTGCACCTGCACATATGTGCACAGACAAGCACATATGTGCACAGACAAGCACACACAACATTTTTAAAAATTGAAGAAACTGAAGACACTGTTCATGGATTGGAAGAATAAATATTGTGAAAATGACTATACTGTCAAGCAATCTACAGATTCAATGCAATAATCCCCACCAAAATTCCAATGCCATTCTTCACAGAAATATATACAAGTTTGGGGCTGGAGAGATGGCTCAGCAGTTAAGAGCACTGATGGCTCTTGCAGAGGACCTGGGTTCGATTCCCAGCACCCACATGGCGGCTACAAACCGTCCTTAACTCCAGTTTCAGGGGAATCCGAAGCCCTCTTCTGACCTCCGTGGCATTGCATGACACGGGTGCACTCATATACATGCAGACAATACACTTTTAATTCATATGAAAGCACAAAAGACCCTGGATAGCAAATGTGACACAGCAACAATAATACTGGATATATTACTATACATGACTTCAAGTTCTACCTACATTACGAAAGTAGTACTGGTACAAAACAGACATAGACCAAAGGAATATAATAGAGGACCCACACATAAAACAATGAAGCTACAACCTTCTTATTTTTGACAAAGATACCTAAAACCTACATTAGAGAAAAGGTAGCTTGTCAATAAATGGTACTGGGAAAACTGAATTTCCACATTTAGCAAAATGAACTAGATCTTTATCTTTTACCCTGTTTGAAAATCAACCTCAAATGGATCAAATGTTCTAAGATGTTGAGGGAAAAAAATATAGGCATAGGTAAGAACATAGTCTAAATAAGACTCTGGCCACTCAGGAAATAATGCCAACAACTGGGACAAATGGACCTCATGAAATTGAAAGTTTGTTTTTTATTTTTTTGGTCTTTTTGAGACAGGATCTCCCTGTAGCCCAAGCTGTCCTGGAACTCACTATGTAGACCAGGCTGGCCTTGAACTCACAGAGATCTGCCTGCCTCTGCCTCCTGAGTGCTGGGATTAAAGGCATGCGCTAATTAAAAGCTTTTTATAGCAAAGGAAACAGTTAATAAAAGGAAGAGACAGTTTACATAATGGGAGAAAATCTTTGCTAACTATATATGACAGAGGGTTAGTGTCTAGAATATATAAAGAACTTAAAATCAAACAACCCAATCAGTAAATGGCTGATGAAATGGACAGTTCTCAAAAGATAAGTACAAATGGCAATAAACATACCAACAAATATTCAACTTCACAAGAAATCAGAGAAATGCAAAGTAAAACTGTGTTAAGAATCCATTCCACCCTCATCAGAATGATGTTTATGTTTAAGAAAACATAACAAGGGTTTGGGCTGAAGCTCAGTGGTAGAGTGGTGGAGTGTTTGCCTTTCAATCATGAGGCCCTAGGGTCAATCTCCAGTACTGCCGAATGAGCAAACAAACCAAACCAAACCAAACCAGATGCTGGCAAGGATGTAGAAAAAAGGGAACTCTTACATACCACTGGTGGGAATGTACACAGTTCAGCCACTATAGAAATCACTATGGAGATTTTTGAAAAAACTAAAAATATATACCACTCTTGGTCAATGTTTATTGCAGCATTGTTCACAGTAGCTAAGTTATGAACAAATGTAGGTGTCCATGATGGTGTGGGATCAGAAAGCGTTTATATACACAGCTGTAAAGAAGAATCGAGCTATGGCATTTTCAAGAAAATGGATGCACCTGGAAATAACCTTTAGCAGACGAAGCCAGTTTCAGATGAACAATTGTTTTTGTGGTTCCTAGGTTTTATGCAGAGGCATAAAATCACGTATGTATATATTACATGAAGGTAAAAGGGGACCTGCAGTGGAACAGAGAAGACTGAGAACAAAGAGGGGCCCAAAGGGGAGGTGAGAGGGGTGCAAGGGAATATGCTCAACATCCAATATATACATGTATGAAACTGCCTTTACATGACACAGTCCATGTACATGAATGTACACAATGAAAGCTGAAGGGTGCCATGCAGTGACTGAAAACGGAGGACTACATGTAGGAGCAAATGAATCCAAATGTGAAAACATTTTTCCATTCTAGATATTCAGTGTCCTTATATCAACATGAAAAATGGACAAGGTAGTCTGAGGCCTAACTACGCCGTAACCCACTTATCCCAGCTGTTTTAGAGTCACACACGTAACAAGCCAGTTAAGGCCAATAACTACTACATCTTTGGGTTCATGCACTCTAAGGGAGTTTAGACAGAAACAATGGTGCTGATGTAATTGAGTGCCATCCTCAGCCACACTACTTTTTTTGAGTTTTAGTTTTATTCATTCTGGATCATTTAGTGTCTTTTGCTAATAGAGGTTTTTATTTTATTCAGTCTGATAGTGGTTATATGTTTAATACACTTATTTGGTGTTATTTTACCATTTTATGCTTTGTTGTAACTAATTCTCCCTCATTTCTCAATTCTTTGATCTATTGTCTTTAGAGATATATTATTTAAAAACATTTAAAATTTTTTTAATTTTATGTGTATGAGCGTTTTGCCTGTGTGTGTATCCATGCCATGCAATGCCTGAGGTGGCCAGAAGATGGCACTGGATCCCTGGAACTGGAGTTATGGATGGTTATTAGTTGCCATGTAGGTGCTGGGATTCAAAACCAGGTCCTCTGCAAGAGCAGCCAGTGTTCTTAACTGCTGAGCCATCCCTCCAGCCCCAGATCTATTATTTAAAAGATGAAATCATTGTTTTATTAGCATATATATTATGCATAACAATGTTTTAATTGACAATTTCATACACGTAAGGAGCATGTGCACCTTACTGGTGTCTTCACCACAGAAGAAAATGTCTCTTCCTCCCCAGTCAACTGCGAATCTGTGTAAAAATCTTCAGGGATTTAATTCCAGCACTCGGGAGGCAGAGGCAGGGGGATCTCTGTGAGTTCAAGGCCAGCCTGGTCTACATAGTGAGTTCCAGGACAGCTGGGGCTACAGGGAGACCCTGTCTCAAAAAGACCAAAAAAAAATATTCAGGGATTTATAAGCTTTTATAATACTTCCCTTCTAATCCTTATTTCCCAGTTTGGGTTGGAATAATCTCAAATTTAAGGTTATTAAAATTAAGCATTTAATCTTTTCTGTTTTGAGTTATTTGGACTGAGCTTCATTATCAGATTAATGACAATTATTTGCACATCTATTCAAGTTTGAGATTGGATTGCTCAAACTGTTAGCTTACACCTTTCCATGTGCTTGGACTGTTCAGGCAGCTGGGATGCTGTGGTGGATCTCTGCCATGGGCTCTGGTTTTTCAGCACTTTTTAAATGCCCCTAGGAGATTCGAGTATTCAATCCAGCCTCCTCAGTAGAGAAAACAAAAATCAACCAACAAAACAAAAACTTTTCCAAATTTCAAAATTGGAATGGCTGTCCGTCATTGACAGCCACCAGAGCAGGACTGTGGTGAGGAGTAAGCAACGTGAAGTGAGTGCCACGTGTCACTTCATGTCATGGTGTCAGGGTTCGGGTCTCAAGAGCAGCAGCTGAGTCTGTATTGCAGCTCAGTCTGGTTTGGATACTGTTTCTGTTCTAGTTTCCTAGACTTACTTTTCTAGCCCACAGACAGAATCTGTGAACTATATGAAATAGTCATTTAGAGAACCTGTTCCTAATAACTTTAAGAATCCCAAATGAGTTAGTTACAGAGAAATCCTGTCTCAAAAAGACCAGAAAAAAAATAATCCTCCAATGATAAAAGCACATGTAATGTAGCCGGGCATGTTGGTGCACACCTTTAATCCCTCGGAAGGCAGAGGCAGTTAGATCTCTGTGAGTTCAAGGCAACTACAGGAGACCCCGTCTCAAAAAGACCAAAACAAAACAAAACAAAACAAAACAAAACAAACAGCCTAGTAAAACAAAGTAATCAGATTTTTTTTTTTTAACCTGGCTTGATTTCCCAGCACCACCAAAAACCAACTAAGATGTATCTAATTGTGGTTTTGTTAGTCGTCAGTTTCAAGTTACTTCAGGAACAAACTGAGGTTAGTTTCCCCAGGTCAGGAAAAGCAGAATTCTGCTCCAGACAAGGCAGAGGTGACTACAGCCACTACAGACTTGTCTCTGAGATGGAGGCCAGCCTGGTCTACACAGAAAGTTCCAGGCTACATCGGGCTACAGGAAGAGCCTGTCTCAAACATCAAAACAAAACATCAAAACCAAACCAAACCAAATCAACCCAAAAGCCAAGCCATGTAGACCTCAGTTACTGACTAGCTGATGGCATCTCCTCTAAGGTAGACATCCATTTCTGGTATAGCCATGATCAGGGGAAGACTGGGGGCATGGTTCAGTGACTCATCAGTGGGGTTAAATGTCTGGATCCCAAAGGCAGTGTAAACTGGGCAGGTCATGTTGCATTTTTTTTTTCTGAGTTATTTCTTACTAGCATTGCTTTATATTCAATAGCAACCTTCACTAGTAACATTAAGTTTTTAATTAAAAAAGTAACAATCAGATAGCTTCAAGAAAACAAGTGAACAGAAATAAATGTAGAGAAAAAATTATCCTGAATATCAGAGGAAAGTATATTTAGCACCAAGAACAGTATTATACATATAGAACATACAGTTTGGAAGCATCAGTGGCCTAGCAAAAAGCAGAATGTTTTTATAGACCACAGAGTTCAGAGAACAGTAGGTAAATGACCTGGGTTTACAGGAGTCACAGTCCATAGATTTCCACATTACATAATATTTTAAAGTCAGCATGTGAGGGAAATACACTTACTAGAAAATGAAAAAAGTTATACCCCCTATTTTAGCCACCACGACTTTTGAAAAGTTGTTTGGTAAGTCTGAATTATCCGACTACTGAAACCTTTCTTTAGCTCTGGGCAACTTAGTTTCTGATATGCTTTTCTTTTTTCTTAGATGCAAAGAAACCTGGTAATTGGCTACCATCTTCGGCAAAGAACTCATCCTTCAAAGAGCTTTGGGTAACACAGTCCACATTTTACAGCAAGAAAATGTGGACTATATTTGCAATGCTTTCTGGTACTTACAGAGCTTATCTTTTATTTCATTACTGACCTGTTACTGACTTTCCTTTTACTGCCCTGGTAATGTCAAGTTTATCCCCAACCTCATTCATCCATTAATCACTTCCACTGTAGATTGACACATTGAATCCATTTTCCTTCATCTGTAACCTATCTTCCCTCATCTAAAAGTTCCTCTTTCATAGTCTCTTCTAATCTTACTGCAAATTCAAGTATTTGTTATGGTATCTGTCTGTTACAGTAACTGTTTCAAAGGAGGCATGAGCTAACCCAGACAGTCCATGTCTTCAGAATTACTTGCTCATTAGTCTGGCAAGTTTGCTCCCTGTTGGGACTTGAGATGGGCTTTATCAGACTGGACAGCTCAGTATTCAAGGTGTTCATGTCTAGAGGAGAGTTTACTTCTTGGTAGATTAAAAGTCAAGTTACTGAGCTGTTAAGAGCTGCGGTCTCATTCAAATAGCTCTACTGTGGTAACTTATGACAGTAATTCTTAAAGTGTGGTCCCCATATCAGAAGCCTAAGCATCACCTTTAAACTTGTTAAGAAATGCAAAGTCTTGTAGCTCTCTCCAGATCAGTTCTATTCAACTGGGAATCTGTGGCCCAGCTGGGCCTTGATAAGTAAGCCCTTCCAGTGATCCATACGCATCTGTTTGAAAACTGCTACCTTTAGAGTTCTTTGCTGCAGTCCAAAGCTAAGTAGGCTCTTGCCCTTTTAATAGGCACCATGACTTAATCCCCCAACACTGGGTTTAGTGTGCCATTTGTAACAAACATAAACTAGGAGTACTTGACTTGCTACCAGCTAAGGCATTCAGTGAGCCTCTCAAAGCAGAACAGAGACTTACCCCATTATTTAATTCAGAGCCATTACCTCTAAGCAGGGGGGTTCAAGGGGCAGTACAGACTGGCACTTCTCCCAGTAGTGCTGCCACAGGAATCTCATTCTAGCATCAACTCTTACTTCCAACGCTGATTTTTAACTTTAAAGGTAATTTTATTTGAACACCTCATCTCTTTCCATAGAAATAGTTCAAGTGGCTTATAAAAAATGGCATGCAATAATTCAAACAGAAAACCAGGAATGAAAGAAAACCAGATGACCTATATTCATATCTCCCCATTGTCTACAGCAGCCTTGGGGAACACTAACAATCTTCAAAAACAACTTCAGACAAAATGTGACAATTTAAACTCTTTGCTCCTAAGCTTATCAGTGTAGCCGCCTTCATGGAGGACTCCCCTGCTGTAGAAGTGGGCACCTGATAACATCCCATCACTGTATCTACTAAAAATTTCTTTCATGGGCAGGTATTTTGAAATATTCTTTTAACTTTGTTATTGTGTGTGGGAAGAGGTGCATGCCCTGATGTGCATGCGGAGGTCAAAAGACAACTTTGTGGAGTTGGTTCTCTCACTTTTATGTGGGTTCTGGGGATTGAACTTAGGTCACCAGGCTTGAGGGGCAAATGCCTTTAACCTGCCGAGCCATTTTGCCAGCCCTATTCTTTTGAATATCTTTAAAAAAATTAGTGTATGAGCTGGACATAGTTGTACACACCTTAAATCCCAGCACTCAGGAGGCAGAGGCAAGTGGACCTCTGTGAGTTCAAGGCCAGCCTAGTCTACATAGTGAGTTCCAGGCCAGTGGGAGCTACAGGGAGATCCTGTCTCAAAAAGCCGCTCCCCAATTAGCCTATGTGTGCATATGTTTGTGGGTGCATGCAGGCCATGGTGGATGTATGGAGGTCAAATAATTAACTTGCGGGAGTCAGCTCTCTCCTTCCACCAGACGGGTCTCATGGATTGAACTCTGGTCATCAAGCCACCTTTACCTGCTGAGCCATCTTGTGGATCTTTTTCAAATATCTTAATGGTAATAACTCGACTTTTGAAATTCCATGACATGTATATTTTTAGTATGAAAAAATATTAATTATACCTGGCTGCAAAAAGTCTGCCCTAAGACACAGAGTGATAACAGGTGAGCACTTCAGACCCAGAGCGGCACAGAGGAGATGAAGGAGTAGACAGTTAAGCTGTGAAGCCCATAACTGGTACCTATCAAGAATAAGTTATTGTTCCTAAGTATGAATTCTATTAAGGAAAAGGAAATATTCTATGTGGGCCTATATGTTCAGTGCCTAGTCCTGTGCTATTATTATATGCATTTGTTTTAACCAACCTCCAGTGGAATAAGAAAAAAAGTGGAAAAATATTGAATGATAAGAAGTGCTAATTACATAAAAATAATTTTAGGAATGGCTAAGTGTCAAGTCTTCTTCAATTGTTTTTATTACAGTAAGAGGAAATTTCACTCTTGATGCATAGAATCTGAAGAAAAAAATTACATAAGCTTTTAAAAGAGGCCCTTTGACAATTATTAATATGAATGTGAAATAAGACCCTTCAAACAAATACCAATTTCAGTAACAGTTTACATACAGCAATAATTTATTCTGAAATGTTCATTAGTTTGTTGAGACATAACCCATGTCTCATTAATAAAAGAGCAGCCATCTCACCTCAAATACCAGAATATACAACAGTTACAGCATAGCAAAAATTCTACCTACTTTCAGATAAAATCTAGTTTAGGTAAAATAGTTTCATTCAATGTTTTACAGTTACACAGTTTTTTTTTTTTGAGCACAAAATAGGTGTGAATTGTTACACTGTAGCTATCTCTATGCACACCATGTGACCACAGAATTGTTAATCATTACTTCTGAAATTGAACCTTCAGTTTCATTCATGCAGTAAAGCAAAGCAGGCTGGGTAAACTTATTCATTGGGAACCATATTACTGTGAATTTCACAGCCACATGATTATGACATTAGATGGATTCACAAGGACTAATTTTTTGCATAAATACCAATTTTTCCCTGATTTTTTTATAATCTAGAAATGATTGAAAACAGCAATATATCATATTCTCTATCTGTAGTGTTATTTTTTAGACAAGCGATAATTAAAGGATGATGGGATGAATGCTACTTAAATATATGGGAAACATACTGTGCAAATATACTTGGCTTTACCAATTTTCCCTACTTATCAGGAGTGCCTCCCAAAATATGACCAGTGAAGACAAAGTGTACTATCAAATATGGCTTCCAGAACAAAACCCCTCTAACAAGAATCAAACTTATTTACAAAAATGTTCAATCTTTTAAAGTCTCATTTGAAATAAAATTTCTATATAGCAGTTGTAGTTAACATCAAATTCTCCTAGTTCTGTCCTTCCAGCTCTTTTAAACAGATGTCACAAGGTAAGACCCAGAATGGCGCTTAGGACTTTGCGTTCCACTGGATTCTGTGCTGTCAGTCTTTGAATCTCTCTTCTTTGTGTTGTTATTCACTGGCGTAGGTATCTGAGACGGCCGGGCTGATGTGCTGTCTGCGCTGCTTTTCCTGGGGCTTGGGTTGTAATTAAAGGGAGTCACTCTGGCAGCAACAGTCCCACTAGGTGAACTGTGTTTGCTGGAGCTACTTGAACTGAATGGGGTGCGCTCTGCTATAGAACTTTCACTAGTCTCTGCAAGGACAGGGTGACTTTGACCTGGTTTTGTCTCAGTTCCTTTTTGGTCTGGGGCATCTACCTGAATAAAGGAGTTCAGGCGGTTTTCCAGACCCACGGTATGCCCAGGAGGACTGCCATTGCCCACACTTTGTTTTCCCTGATTATCTTTTGAATCTTTTATGTTGGGATTTCCCTTTTCTGAAACACTGTCAATCACTGGGGGAGTGTTCCCTGTGGGCGATCTTCCGGATCTGGGGTTGTTAATGGGACAGTCCTCAATTCTCACCCAGACATCCTCTGTTTTAGAAACAGCAGGTGCCATTTGATAAATTAAAGTTTTTGGTTCAGCACCATTCGCAGCACCTGAGGAAGTAGTCTGAGAGGCAGTGTTTGTGGGAGAAATTTCACTTTCTTTTATTTTTCTCCACACTCCTTTTGTGGATACTTGGTTTTCTTTAGTTTGTTTGGGTCCTGAAATAGAGTTTACATGTTTTTCATCCTCACTTTTTGCTTTCTCACTGGACTCTGATGAAGCAGAAAGAATAGAAGATGAACTTCCAGTTCTTCTCCAAGTGCTTACTCGAGGAAGGGATGATGAATGCTTGCTGTGTTCACGCTTCCAAGTTCCTGACCTATTGATTGGAAGTCTGGAAGGACTTTCAGAATGGGAGCGTGCTATATCATGCCGCTTCACGGGTCTTCCATCATTATATTCTATAGTAGGACTGAGATTAGGTGGGAGTTTTCGCCATCCACCAGTCTGAACAGACGGGTGTGTGGACAGAGACATATCTGGAAGGGAAGGACTTAAAACTGGCGTTTGTGCCTGGGACCTAGTGGGAGAATCTGGTCTAGAAGATGGAGAAAGTGACTCAAATGAAGCAGATTCCTCCAACTTCCTCCTTAAGGTTGGGCTGGGAGCTTCTTTGATGAAAGTAGACTGGCGTACTAATACAGGTCTTTCTGATCTATCTGATTCACTTCCACTTGACTTAGTTGAAGACATTCTAGAAAGTTCGACCTTTTTGTTAGACCCATTACCATTATTCATCTGATTCAGCCCTTTAGAGGCAGACTCACTTCTTGGGATACTACTAGCATTCTTAGATAAGCCTGTTTGCTTGCTAAGGTTTTGTTGGCTCATCTGTCTGCCTGGGGACGTATATGACATTTTCCCAGAACCCGAGGACTTAGTCGAGGCAGTACTAGGGGATGATGTCCTGGGCAGGTGAGATAATTTGTTAGGAGGACTTATTCCATTTCTACCAGGGGAGATTGAGTTTCGTCCTGGAGACTGCATTGGCCTACTTAATGGCTGCTGTGCAGGTCTGGAAGGAGTGGAATCTCTAGATCCTGATCTAGAAGGCCCTTTATTTGATGCACTTATTTGGGAAGTTTGCCTCATAACAGGGCTCAGCTCTGATTTCACCGATGGCTTAGTTCCTCTAGGAGAGGTGGTGGCTGTCTGACCTTCACTAGGACTTTTGGAGGCTGGCGTCTTAAGGGGTGGGCCTTTTTTAGAAACAGGACTTGTACTTGAAGAACTATTTCGAACTCCTGGAATATGAATCATTGTCCTACCTCGTGAGATTGAAGGCATGTTTGTCTGAAGGGGCTGTTTCATTTGGCTTGAAATTTCTGAATTAGAGCGAACTTTTCCAGTGATCAAACTTTTATAAACTTTTTTTCCACCTTTGATTCCTTTGTTTTCAGATTCTATCTTTTTAGTTTCTAATGTACTTTTCTCCCCAGGCTTGAGAATTCTTGGGCCTTTATTACTTGTGAAGGGTTTTTCCTCTTGATCAGGTGTAAGATGAAAAGGTGACCCCAGGGAAATGCCTGATTTCAGTGACAGAATGGAATCAGAGTCAGATGAGGCTTGTCTAGACAAGCACGCAGCAGCAGCAGCTTGATGCAAACTACTCACTATGGAATTTGCACCTTCCTGAATAGCTTTCCAGTCGAAATTCTCTGAATCAGGGGATAAACCATGTTCTGAATCTGGCCTCTGTATATCTTTCAAATCAAGGGTCAAATCTTCGGCTAATATGCCACCCATGTTTCTGGGAGTATGCTTTTCATTATCCCCCTTGAGTCTTGAAGGCCTTTTCTTTTTTGGCATTGCAGAACTTATACATTCCTGCAACAGGTCATCTTCAGAGTCAATACTAAGAGAGCTGAGAGAACTGTTTCTTGAGAAACAGACAGGGGTATCTTCAACATGAAATGACTTAGGAGCATAGCCCGAAGCCTGGCGCTTGCTTGGTTCTCCTTGAGAGTCGGCAGGCTCAGTTTCTTTGATAGGTTCATTTTCTTTGTTGTTGTTGTTTTCTTGGTCGATGTCACTAAGAGAACTCAGAGAGGAATTACGAGAAAAGCAAACTGGAGTATTTTCAATAGCAAAATTCTGTAGTTTTTCATCAGTTGCTGCCCCTCTATCTGGATTGTCTTTGGATGACTGGGGGAAAGTAGGTTGTTTCTGCAGCACTGCTTTAGGCTGTCCTCTACTTACTGGTTGTTTTGTGCCAGCCTGTGACTTACTAGCAGACTGCTGGCTTGAGGCTGGCTCTGCGGGGCAGGTAACTTTAGCTTCTGAATCCTTACTTTCTTTCCCTTTTCTTAATTCAGCCTTTTCCCTGGAAAGGTCAACATCATCATCATCAAAGTCTAGAGAACTCAAAGAATCATTTCGTGAAAAGCAATAAGGAGTTCCTTCAATAGGGGTGTAATGATGAGGTGAATCAAAAGTGAAGCTTCCCCTGACTCTATCTTCATTAGTTGGTAGCTTATCATTGAAGTCCTTAGAGTTAATTTTCAAATTCTGTTTCTTTGAATCTTTGTTATCTGATAAAGTTTGTTCAGCATTTAAGTTATTTTTTTGATCTGTGTTCTTTCTCACACGTGTCCTAAATTCAGTATTTTGTGGCATGGGTTTTACCGGTGACGTAGGCTTCTTTTTCTTACTATCTATTTGATTTTTGATAGTTCCAGATGAAGACACAGAGGCCTGTTGGACCTGGTCCATTATCTTTTTCACTCGGAAAGGCTTGTGACTTTTTCCTTTGGGCATAGCAGAATTAATGCATTCTGCAAGAATGTCTCCTTCCTCTGTTTTATTGTCATCCAGGTCAGGCACAGCCACAGATGAGATTTTCCCTCTTTGTGCCTCATCTGTACTTCTACCTTCTGTAGGAATGGTATCTCGTTTTTCCAGTTCACCAGACTGTACCCCTGCTCTAATCCCTTCTCCAGCAGCTAACTCATTTGGAGGGGATTCTATGGTCAGATCACTGAGAGACGTAGCTGTGGAAAAGTTTATAGGTGTCCCCTCTACACAGTATACCCGGGGCATATCATCTCCTGGTGTAAAGCTAACATGCTTTTGTGCTTGCAACCTGTTTTGTGATGGCAGAAGTTTGTACACAGGCAGTTGGCTTGGTTTCCTTGCCACAGGCGGAGGTAATTTTGAAGCAGTCTGGGCTAGCTTTTTGGCTTTGCGTGATGACTTTGTTGGCATGGCAGAAATAATACATTCTTCTAATATTTCAATATCATCATCGTCTGAATCATCTAGTAGGTCTTTTTCAGAGTCAGGTTTTTCTGCCTCTTTTTCCCCATTTCCCTTTGATTCTTCAGGCTGCTCTGGTTCTGTCTCATTTCCATTGTCATTTTCCTGAACTGGAGGCATTATCCTTAACTCCACATCTTTCTGTATAAATGGTTCATCAAGGCTCAGAGCACTCAGGCTAGATGAACAAGAAAATCCATCTGGAGTACTTTCTGTGGCAAAATGTAATAAAGTATCCGCATCTGGAAGAACCTGCACCCTCTGAACCGCAGCGTTTACAGCAGCTTGCTTGGGTCCACTCTCTCTCTTCTCAGCAGGAGGTACTTTGGTTTTGGGGACCTCTCGTTTGGTCTGCACTGTTTGAGGAGGAGGTGGAGGGGTTTTGCTTCTGCTTGGTGGCATGGTCTGTCCAGGGCTATCTGGAAGGTCACTTGGGCTAATAATGCCACTTACCATTCCACTGCATGGCTCACTCTGAACAGAGCTGGCAATGGAGCGACTCTCAAAACTGTCAAGTGAACTGACAGAAGTGCATCTGCTAAACATGAGCGGGGTCTCCTGAACATAGTGCTCTGGTGGACTTTTGGGTGTCTGAGCACCGCTTTTGGAAGGAGACTTGGCTCCTGAAGAAAATTCAACAGCTTTATGCCTGGTTGATTCTGAAGATAAGCTGGAAGCCTGGAGTCTGCTGGACTTGGCTCTAACATGCGGGGACACTGCTGGAACTTCACTTACAGGATCTTCAGTTGCTCTAGTCACGCTGTTCTCTTTTATTTCTGCTATTTGCAGAGTATCAGCCGGATCTGTTTCCTGTGTTGTCTGATTACATCCTATTTCATCTTCAGCTGATGACAAAGATGATAATGAACTACACCTTGAGAAACATATGGGGGTGTCTTCTACACAGTAAGTCTGTATTGTTTCTTGGTTGATAGAGGAAACTTTGCAAGTGCTACCTTTCTGAGTCTGCCCATTTCTCTGTGCTGAAGTTGGATGCAGCTGATTCTGCCTCTTGGCATTAGATGAAGGTGTGGATATATTCTCACTGCTTGAAGAGATGTGTTCAGTTTTGGTGTTTTGTGCCGATGAACTCTTTGAGAACGGAAATGATGGTTTCTGTGAGGAAGAAATGTCAGTGGCATATTTTAAACTGTAATCAATAGGCTGATCCACATGATGTTTCTCTTCATTATATTTTATGCTGTAATTTGTGGCTCTCTCTTCTTCTTCATGCTGTTCTTCCTCAGAGTAACGTTCACTATAGTTGGTAGGCTTATCATCTTCATAATCATCTTCTTGACACAAAGTCTGGTTTACATTTTGATTAATTCCATGACTAGAACCCACTCGATTCATTTCTGAACCACTGGTTCCCCTTGACCTATATGGGGAAACACATTCTTGCTGTCCGAAATGTGGCTGGAACTTGAGGTGTTTGTCATCAGTGTTCTCAGGATATGTAGGGTAAGTGGTATTCTGGCTTCTTGATTGTCTTTGCTCGTTTTGCTTTATTTCATCTTCTATTATATGCTTGGGTCTTGCCCATCTTTCATTCTGTGAAGGACTTTGCCTTCCAGAGTTCAACTGCTCATCTGAATATTTAAGACTGTAATTGATGGGTGTATCCAGTTCTCCGTCATTATCATCCATATGATTTGCGCTATGTATTTTATGGGCGAGGTCAGCTGGGTACTGACCATAACTGTAAAATTTGCTTTCATCATCTTCAGAATAGGATTCAATTGAGGGCTTCATCTGACCTCTTTTACCATAGCCATCACTACTGCTGACACTATTTAAGCTATCATTTGAAGATCTCTTATATTCCACTTTGGCATAAGGCATAGAGCACGTCCTGTTTGAATTTTCTGACTTAGTGAAACTGTACGTGTTTGAATGTGTGTGGGAAGCAGAGCTTCTTCTTGCTGCACTCCTCTCGTCTGTCACACAATGCAGTTCGCTAGGAGAACCAGAACTCCTGTCTTCTTGGGAGGTATGAATGGCTGATACTTCTTCCATGACTTTGGCGATCTGGGCTGCAGTGGTAGAGATCTGCAAACCTCTCTTTGAAGAGGTTCCTGAATTTTCTGTTGCTGGATGAAAAGTGCTTAGGCCGATACTTCGTTCTCTCTCCAAACTTCTATCTTTTTCAGAGCGAGAACTATCTAAACTTCCCCTTGATGAGGAAGAGCTGGGCAACACTGTTGTATTCAAGTATGGTGAAAGAACAGTCATGTTTCCGGTATTAAAATTGTCTGACCTATTGTCGTCATGTCGATTGCTGTCAAAAACATAGTCACCATAAAGATTCTGCTTATGTCTCTGCTTGTTCCGATGAGATGCCTTGGGACTTAAATTGTCAATATTGTCAAAAGTTTCTGATAAATGTTGAGCATCTAATTCTGCTTCTAGGGCTTTTTGTTTCCTAACATGAAGAGATGGCAAACTTGAACCAGGAGACATAATATTGGCATCCTTATACTTTGCAGGTCTGTTTGCCATGAGATTCCTTAGAGCTGCAGCACTTCCCATAGCGATCATTTTGTGCTTTGAATGAATGAGGTTCTTAAGCATGCTAACTGCCCCCATGTCCCATAATGCTTCCTGGTCTTTAGGATTTCTTGCTGAAAGGTTCCACAGAGTTCCACATGCATTACTGACTATTGTCAGACTGTGAGATTTCAAGTGCTGTAATAAGGTTTGGAGGCAATTGTTCTCTCGTAGGATTTGCCTAAGTTAAAAAAAAAAAAAAAACCATTAAAATTAATGTTTTTTTTTTTTTAAAAGCAAAAAACAAAAAACAAAACCCTGTAGATAGTAACAACAAATAAGAGTACAGAAACAATTTTCAATATAAAGATAATCGCTAAAAATAGCTGGGCAGGTGTTGGGGTTCTCTGTTATGCAAGTAGAAGTCTCTTCACGTAGCTCACAAGCTCGGAAACCATGTGCTGCAGATTCCTTCATAGCAGAGTACCTTCCTGGCATCCTCCCTGACTCTTCTTTTAAAGTGCTCGCCACAAATACATGCCCTCCGGCACAGGAGCTACCAGGTTTTAATCAGGCGTTGTCTGATAGCCTGATAAAAGCCCACCGCCCTATGTAAATAAGGCATCCTAAAAGTACCTATCAGCTAAGACTTCTTCTGCTGTCTCTACACTATAAATAGTCCTAGTTTTACCCCAATAAAGTTGGAGCTGGAGCTGGATCACTGAGACTTGGAACCAAGCTAAGTCACTGAATAAAAGGGCTGTACCACTGACTGAGCTGAGTTCTGCGTCTTACTGCCTACAATCCAGCCTCCCCAGGGGGCGCTATCCTTCCCTCATCAACTCAGGGAAATCCAGCTTTAGCCGACCCGCACCTCTCCTCGTGACCCAGCAGCTGACGCCCCAAACTTAGAGAGAGAGTACACGGGTGAAATTGGGGCAGAACTCGACCAGGCCAGCCCCGGTAGCAGAGACCCACAGAGACTGGAGAAGCAGGGACCCGCCAGCAACGCGGAGCAGACGTGCCACGGGACCCGCTGCTTCCCAGGTGCGCGCAGGAGACCGGCGCCACGCTAGCAACTGGCACCCCGAGATCCCTCTGCAAACCACGGTGGCGGGAGAGTGCACGCACACCTGACCCTGGGCCACATCCAGAGTGAGTGCGCCCGGGAGCCCAGGCGCGCTCCCCACATTGCTTACGGCCAGGTTGGCGGAGACCCTAGGGTGCCCGCACACACCATGCCTGGGGTCCAGCGACCCGCCCCATAGGCAGGTGGCTCACGCCTTTAATCCTAGCACTTGGGAGGTAGAGACAGGTGAATCTCTGTGAATTCAGGGCCAGCCTGGGCTACAGGGAGACCCTGTCTCAAAAAGACCAAAAAAAAAAAAAAGGATAATTGCTAAAAATAATATGTAAAATACAACTGTATCAATTATCTTATAAACTCCCAGCATTCCAGATCTCCTTTTGGTTCATTTAATGTTTATTGTTTTAAGTACTCATCTGTCAGATCAAAAGTAGTGAAAATGTTAAGTTTCATTTATTCGGTTTCCTATTCTGATTCACTAGAAGAAAAAAAGTTGAGAAGATGTATTTACTCTACATTTCACACATTAATAGTTTTGGATTTTAAGAACTATATATCATGAAATATTAAACTAAACAGGGACTTCAGGGTAATTTACTATATAGTGGACAACAATGTTGCATATTGAGATGCCTTTGAAGTGCAAGACAGGTTGATGGACAGATCTTTATGTAGTCAGGGAGTACACCGGACGCTCCTAGACTAGCGAACTTAATAGAATCATCTCTTCTCTCTGATACTACCATCTCCTTTGTAAGTGCTCTCTGGCAGAGTGGATATATAATCATTACATTAAAAAATTATGTTTATGTTTCTATAGGCTCTTTTAACTAAAGCTCATATTCCTTTTGAAAACAACAAAGGAACAATATTGAATAAATTTAGAAAAAAGATTAAGTTGCAAAAGATGCCTATATTTTTGCTGCCATAATACAGGTACATATGTAGCTGAAAAGAAATTATATTAGAATATGAAGCAGACCTGATATACATTATGAAAAGACAACATTTGGGGAAAATAGCAATGTGTGCTCTAATCTGAAGTGATCTGATGAATGGCTGGTGGTTAAGTAATTTATTTGATTATTGAAGACACTGTTGGAAAAATGTGAGCCTTCCTACTGTCTGGGCACACTCACAGTTTTGGTTGAAAATTATTATTATTATTACTCTTTGGTCTTTTAGAGGCTGAGTCTTCCTGTAGCCCTAGCTGGCCTGGAACTCATTATGTAGCCCAGGCTGGCCTTGAACTCACAGAGATCCACCTGCCTCTGCTTCTGCTGGGACTAAAGGCATGTGCCACCATGCCTGGCTGAAAATCAGTTTTACAGCCCTTTATTGCATGTGAATAAATGGGGAGGACTTTAAAAATATTTTGACCTTTATGCAGTGCCTGCAGAGGTCAGGAGAGAGCGTTGGATCCCCTGGAACTGGAGTTACAGATGGTTGTTAGCTACCATGTGGGTACTGAGCATTGGACCTGGGTCTTCTGCAGGAGCAGTCAGTGTTCTTAACTGCCATTTCGCTAGACGCAATATTTTAATTTTTATTCTTTCTTCTATAGATGGGGTATACTTCTCAACTACCACTTATTTATGTTTTAAATTCCTATGAGATACTGCCAACTTTATTATTGCATAAACATGCAAATGAGTTTAATTGGGAGTTAATAGTTTTAACAGTTCAGTGTAATAAGGATTTTTTGCTTAGAGCTGTCAGAATGATAAAACTACTGTTTTCAAATAGGTCACTTGAAAAAAATACTTTGAAATAATGAATTTAAAGTAGCGTTAAAGCTGATACATACCTGTGGTCCTCATTTGTAGCTATCAAGCTGGATACATTCCGTAATATCCCACCTCCACTTTCAATAATGGCTAAAGTATTTGTTTGGCTCCGGTAAGTCAGAGTGCCAACCAAAAATGCAAGTGCTCCATCCACAGCACATATATCAGCTTTATTTTCTGTGCAATGTGCTGACAGATTCCATAAGGCACTCAATACGCTTTTGAGGGTTGATTCCTATGAACAGAATCAGAGTATTTATCATCTAATTAGAATTGGATTTTTTTTCTCCCATTTTATCTCCCTTCCTGTCCACTCCTCACTAGTAAATTAGGAACTTTTCATTTACAGAAAGTTTCATGCAATGTCAAATGGAATTTAGGTCAGTGCTATCCCTATAAACAAATACAACACAACCAATGGCCTTCACTCTAAGTGTTCAGATGGTACATATGAGAATATGAAGCAAAATGGAAATGAATTATCAAAAGATAACATTTTCAGAATAACAGAAACTCATTTTAAAAACTGTACCACGTGTGGATATGGAAAAGCATCTAAGAAACATTACATGAGAAGAACAAGCAATATATACAATGTTCTATTCGTAATAAAAACAAATATCTCAGTAGCTAAGAGTACTTGCTGCTCTTGCAGAGGACCTGGGCTTGGTTCCCAGCACCCATATCAGGAAGCTCACAACCACCTTGTATCTCAAGTTCTGGGGGACCTGATGCCCTTTTCTGCCCTCTGTGGGCACGAGGCACACACATGACGCACATACATTACATGATGATACATGTAAATAAAATAAAAAAATGAATAAATCTTTATAAAAAGATGTATTCACATGTTTACTCTAAAAGGTTACTGTAGTATAAATTCAATAAAGTGAGTATTTCAGGAAGGAGACAGTTTGTAGAAGGATAAATGGAGACCAAAGACCAGAGCTAATTGGAGTCTGACCCTAGTGACTTAGGCAGACATCCAGAGTCTAATTCCCAGTGACTTACAGTACCTTACATGAATGGTGAATCTCAAGAAAAATAATTCATTTGTCAGGTGTGGTGGCTCATGGGAGGCTAATATAGGAGGACTGCTGTAAAATCAAGGCCAGCCTGGACTAAATGAGACCCTCTCTCAAAACTAAAAACAAAAACAAAAAGCCAATGAAAAACACCACCCAGACCCACACCCACACCCCATACAAAATGTGACTGAAAGGCGGGAACAGTCAACAGAAAGAAAAGGCAAGAATTTAGGAGCATTGTAACTGGTTCAGAAATGTGAGACTACATGTCAAAGCCAAGAGTTTTGTATCAAAGAAGTTTTACAGTTCAAATTACAGGAGATATGAAATAATGACAAGCTGGGGGTAAGCTCAGTGGTAGAGCTACATACTCAGTAAATACAAGGGATGGGGCAGGGAGAAGGAAGAGGAGGGCTTGAGAAGACATGATCAGAAATTAGAATTGGAAAACAGTAAAAGAAAAGAAGGGGGTTTAAGTAAGATGATTGGTCAAAAACTATAATGTGCAGGGCACAGGAGGAAAGAAAAGTCTAAATCTAGCGAGCTGGATTTTGAGACACAGGAGTTTGCACCAAGAGTCAAATTAGGAGGGACTGAAGATACTTTGGCAAAGTAAATGAAGCAAAGGACTCATTCAGGCTTTGGCTGCAATAGTTAGAAGCCACAGAAATTTTTATTTTTTAAATATGTGATTTTTATAGAGCTGTAACATAAGTAAGGGTTCTGTAAAGATGTAGCAGCTTAAGAGTAGAGGACTAACAGTTTCCAGTGAACAGCCAAGTTTGGACACAGCCCTAATTTTTTTGTTATCTCTTTATTGAGGTGTTAATTGAAAAAAATTATACATCTTCAAGTATACAATCTGATCACTTTTAATGTAGTTATACACCCAGGAAACATCACTCCAATCAAAATAAAAAAAAAATACCACCGCCAAAGGTTTCTTAATAGGTTTCTCACAACTCACCTTTTATTCTATCCCGAAACCCAGACAACTACTCATCTACTTTCTACATCATTATCATTCTTGATGAGCAGAAGGTTAAAATCACTCCCTTTGGGAATATAATATTTGGTACTGCCAACTGAATTTCAAGATGCATCGTCTCAAGAAGACTCCAGGAACAAAAGAAACAACATAAAAGGTTGGAGATAACTGTCAGTGATCTCATTCAAAATGTCAGTTGGTGGGCTGGCAAGATGGCTCAGCAAGTAAAAGTACCTGTCAGGGGCTGAAGAGATGGCTCAGTGGTTAAGAGCACTGACTGCTCCTTACAGAGGATCCAGGTTCGATTTCTAGCACCCACATGCCGGCTAACAGCTGTCCATAACTCCAGTTCCAGGGGATTTGGATGCCTTCTTCTGACCTCTGCAGGTATTGCATGACACAGGTGCACTCACACACATGTAGGCAATACACTCATACACATAAAATAAAAATAAATAAAAATATTAAAAAAAAAAGTACTTGCTACAGAAGTCTGATGACCCGAGTTTGTCCCTAGAAACCATAATGGAAGGAAAGAACCAATTTCTGGAAGTTGTGCTCTGATCTTCACATGTGCCTACATGTGTGTGTGTATGCCTATACATGTAGGCACACATGATATTTAATAAAAGGCCAACTGGAGAAGTCTCTTTTGTGTGTGTGTGTGTGTGTTTGAAGCAGGGTTTCCTTGTAGCCCCAGCTGCCCTGGAACTCACTATGTAGACCAGGCTGGCCTTGAACTCACAGAGATCCGCCTGCCTCGGCCTCCCAAGTGCTGGGACTACCAGTGTGAGCCACAACACCTGGCTTGGAGAAGTCTTTTAAAATACATCTTGTGATTTATTTTTAAATAGTTCATTCTTGGGGCTGGGGAAATGGTTCAGTTGGTAAAACGCTTGCCACACAAGCATGAGTACATGAGTTTGATCCCCTAAAACCTATGTTAAAAACCTAGGTAGTAGTGTGTGCCTGTAATCTCAGCACTGGGGAGGGACAGAGGAGGATCCTGGACTCACTGGCCAGCCAGACTAGCCAAAGACATGAATTCTAGGTTCAGTGAGACCCTGTGTCTCATAAAATGAGGTGGAGAGCTAGGGATGTAGCTCACTTGATAGAATGCTAGCCTAGCACACATGATGTCCTGGGTTTGAAACCTAGGACCACATAAAACCTGGTATGGTAGTGGCCTAGCACTTGGGAGGTGGGGACAAGAGAAGCAGAAATTCAAAGTTATCCTTGGCTGCAAGCTGAGTTCCAAGCCAGCCTGGGCTAGATAAGGCTCAGTCTCAAACAAAACCAAACAAAGCAAAAAAAAAAAAAAAAAAAAAAAAAAAAAAAAAAAAGGGTGAAGACATACCTCTGGTCTGCATACACATATGAACATACACGTACAGTCAAAAAGTTCACTCTTTCAGTTTTTGAGACCGTCTCAGTAGTTGCTCATGGTGGTCTTGAACTATGGGCTTGAGTAATCTTCCCACCATACCCTGCTGAGTAGCTGGGACTACTGGAGTGCAATATTTTTTTTGAGACTTTAAAAAAAATATTTCATTATTTTTATTTTATGTGTATGAGTGTACTGCCTGCATGTATGTGAGTGCACCCGTGTCATGCAATGCTGTGGAGGTCATAAGACGGCTTTGGATTCCCCTGGAACTGGAGTTAAGGATGGTTTGTAGTTGCCATGTGGGTGCTGGGAATCGAACCCAGGTCCTCTGCAAGATCAGTCAGTGCTCTTAACTGCTGAGCCATCTCTCCAGCCCCAAGAGTGCAATATTTTGTTTGGCCAGTTCATTCTTTTTATAGCTGTGTAGGATTTTACTGTACATGTATTTTACAGTTTGCTTACTATTCATCTACTGATAGATATTAGAGTCAATTCTAATTTTTGGCTATTGCAAAATTGAACATTCATGTATAAGCCTTTGTGAGAATACTAGTTTATGGTCTCTTGTGTATTAAATACTTAGGAGTAGAATGGGTGGGTTGTATGGCAGATTTATGTTTAAAACCCTTTCAAATGTTTTCCAAAGTGGTTCACCCTTTCCACACTCCTACCAGCAGTATAGAAGGTTTTCAACTGTTCAGTAACCTTGACAACACTTTTATAATTTAAAGTCTTTTAAATCTGAACCAGTATGGTATGTATAATGCTATCTCACTACAGTTTTAATTCGTATGTTCCTTATAACTAACAGTGTCCTTACTTTTCCAGTGCTTGGTGACTATTCACCTTCTTTTCTGAAGTGTCAGTTCTAGTCTTCTGCCTATTCAGTACTTTCAAAGGTATCTTCACACAGAAACTATGTATGTTTGAATGCATGGCCTCCAATGTTGGCTTCTGCCTTCCACTCTGTTTGAGACAGGAACTCTTGGTTGTTTTTATGCAGTGTACAGAGAGTACACGGGCCTGCAGGTTTTTGGGGATTGTCCTGTCTTTACCTCCCATCTTCCTATAGGTGTGCTGGGATTACAGACTCTCAGGCTACTGAAAACAGCTTCATGTGGGATCCTAACTCAGGTTATGAAGCTTGCTTAGTATGTGTTTTTCCTACTGAGCTATCTCCCCAGCACCTGAATATTTTTTTTTTAATAACTGGCAATGCAATTGAATATTGTTCTTCTAATAAACTTTTAAGGGATTTCCAGGTATAATTTATTTTTCAAAAAATACATAGCTAAGCTGAGTGTGATGGTATATACCTTTAATCTCAGTACCCTGTTGGCAGAGGCAGAAGGATTTCTGTGGATTTGAGGTCAGCCTGGTCTACAGAGTTCCAGGCCAGTCAGGGATACCTAGTGAAACTTTGCTCAAAAACAAAACAAAACAAAACAAAACAAAACAAAAATGTAACTAAACAAACAAACAAAAAAACCAAAACAAAATAAAAAAAAAACCTTGTGTTTTCTGAAAGCTTTTCTCTTTAGCCCATTCGGTGCAGGGGGACTGAAACCAAGGCTTCACACATGCTAGGTAAGTGCTCTATCACTGAAATACATCTCCAGTCAGGAATTCTGAATTGAAGAGAGCGAACACTATACGCACAGGTCATGGACTGTCTAGGTAAAAGAGAGTTCAGCTTGGCTAGGATGACTTGCTTGATCCTCAGATTTTAAGCTTCCTTTAAAAAAATTTCTTTTTAAAAATGAACTTAGTTTCTAAACAAGATATATCAAATGGAGGTATTTCTTTCTTTTTAAAAAAACTATTTTATCGGCAGGGTGTGGTGGCACACGTCTTTAATCCCAGCACTTGGGAGGCAGAGGCAGGCAGATCTTGGCTCTCTATGAGTCCAATGCCAGCTTGGTCTACATAGTAAGTTCCAGGCCAGCTGGGGCTACAGGGAGACTCTATCTCAAAAAGAACAAAAAACCAAAAAAAAAACCCCAAACAAAAAAACAACAAAAAAGCCCCCAAAACCCCAAAACTATTTTATTATTTCATGTATATGAGTGTATTGCCTGCATGTATGCAAGTGCACTCATGTAGTGCAAAGTCTGCAGAGGCCAGAAAAAGACACTGGATTCCCTGGAACTGGAGTTACAGACTGTTCTTAACTGCCATGTGGATGCTGGGAATCAAACCTGGGTTCTCTGGAAGAACAGCAAGTGTTCTTAACCACTGAGCCATCTCTCAAGCCCTGGTATTTCCTTTTATTAAATAATTATTTAGGGGATTACCTACTGTTGAGCCTGACCGCCCCTGGATAAATGGCCTATTTAATTTTGAGGACTTTGGGGAACTGAGATTTGGAGAGCTCAAAGGCATGGAGTGATTCTCAGGTAGGAAAAATTCTGTCTCTCTTCTCCTCCAGGGAAATTGTAGCAGAAACATTTAGGGGTTCTGCTAAATATACTATAATACACAGGTCAGCTGCCTAAAACAAAGAATGATCTGATCCCCAAATGCTGACAGTGTTAAGGCTGAGAAACACTTAAAGTCTCTAGTTCAGTCTTTTCTCCCTTCATATTTTATAAATTTGGACTGAAACAATGAGCTGGTAAACTGAGCAGACCAAAGACTAGGAAATCTTGGGCCATGGTGCATACCTTTAATCCCAGCATTAGGGAATTAAAGGCAGGTAGATCTCTGTGAGTTCAAGGCAAGCCAAGGTTACATAGTGAGACCCTGCTTCAAACCAGACAGACAGACAGCTTAGGGAATCTCCTGGGTGGAGGAAAGCAGTGAAAAGTAGCTCATGAGTTCTTATCAGCACTAGTATTTTCAAAGTTACCTTTCTAACTTCCAAAGCACATTCCATCAAGGCTTTCACACTCCCAACTTCCCGCAGCGTCTTTTTGCTATTTACATCTGCTCGCCAAGACAAATTCCTCAAAACACTTGCAATAACCTGCAAATCAATCAATTTTAGAATAATTTTCATACAAAGTGATTCATACTACTTGCCTTTTTGTTTCTAATGCTAGAAGTAAAAAGCAGAACTCTAATTATACACCAAGTAAACCTTGTCCAAATGCCTGGCACCATAAGTGTTTTAGGTTTCAAATTTCAGCTTTTTGAATGTTTGTATATCCTGGGTATGAGGTTATGTTCCATGTATGACATACACATATTACCTGACCTGAAAGAAACTTTACACAACATTTTAATAATTCAGTGCATGAACAGTTTCATAGTATAGACTTTTCCTCCTGTGGTGTTACGCCAGTGGTACTCAAATAGGTTCGGATTTTGGAGCATTTTTGAGTTTGGATTAGGAATGCTTCACTTATATGATCAAAACATGATATATGCATATACAGAAACATCATAGTGAAACTCATTGATTTGAACAATATATGATTGATTATTATAATAAAAATTGGAGTATTCTGCCTGTAATAATTCCTTATGCTCATTACTAGGGTGGCAAAAGGAATTACTCCAATATAACTATTTTCCTTTACTTTATTATTAATAGAACTATATACTTTAACATGAGCTACTAAATACTGAGTCATGGCTTAATATAAACCAGTACATTAACCTGGTAATATTCATGAAAAATATTTGAAATTCTTAACAATACCTGTTGTAAGTCTTCACTTTCGGATTTTAATTGGGCCACGAGTGCTCTCATGCAGCCTTTCATAGAACATAATGTAGCCTGTGATAGTACATAGGGAACAGAGTGTCATCAATGAAGTAACCTGAAATAGCTTCATTTTTGGTCACTAAACTTCATGCCAAGTTTTTTTTTTAAAATTCCAAATATTTCACCTGTCAAATTCCCAGAAAAAGAAATGAAAGACAGATGTCTTCTAATTTTATTATCTATTTCTTTTTACCAAATTGGAAAAATAAAACAAAATAATAAGAAATGATATGCAAAGGGTTTCAGAGTATAGTCTTTTTTTTTAAAAATATATTGTTTCTATTTTATGTGTATGAGTGTATTGCTTACATGTATGTACATGCACCTGTGTTGTGCAATGCCCGAGGAGGACAGAAGAGGGCATTGGATCCCCTGGAACTGGAGTTAGGAGGGGTGTTAGCCGCCATGTGGGTGCTGGGAATTGAACCTGGGTCTTCTGCTAGGACAGTCGGTGCTCTTAACCATCTCTCCAGTTCCAATCAGAAGGTAGTCTATCTTGATATAATCAGTATGTGTGTTTAAACTTGCCTATCACCAGGACTTTCAGATTTTTACTTCAATTCCTATTATTTAGCTTTTCAAATAATGCTGGTGATTTAACTAAGGACCCTGCATGCTAGGCACCTTATCACTTAGCTAGAGCCCTAGCCCGAGGAACAATGATGTAATTATATAAATTCAGTGTTGTGTTCCATCTTTAGATGTGCTTTTGCCTTTGTTTAGCCAAAAAGCCAACCTAATGAGTAAGGATGTGAGTAGTAGTGAGTAGTTTTTGTTTTGAGAAAGGTTCTTAATGTAGCCCTGAGTAGCCTGGAACTCTCTATGTAGACCAGGCTACATAGACCTGCCTAGCTCAGCTTCCAGCCTCCCAAAGTGCTGGAATTAAAGGTGTGCACTACACCTGGCTGAGAAGTATAGTTTTTATTAGTCATTGTTCAACTCGGTGCGGGGGAAGGTTGTGATTAAAAGTAGTCAGTTAAAAGTAATTTTTTGCTTATTTTGAAAAATTATTTCTATGAAAGTAGAATCAGTCATACTTGAGCTAGCCTCAGATGATGCTCTTATAAAAGAAGGACATACCTTGTTGGCTACATCCCCAAAGGTCAAGTTTGTCAGAGCCATTCCAGCATACCGTCGTAAAGTGACACTGTAGTGGTCATTAGTAAGCCCGTACATCTCACAGTCTACTTGCAACAATTCTGCAATGGCCTGCAGTCCCCCTAATTTAAAAAGGGCAAGAGAAAAAAGACAATTATCTACAATCAAGTAAACTGGTATAAGATGGTAACTTAAATACTATGGGAAAAAGAAATATAAAAGAGGAAGAATATATGGTTTAAATTTGCCTTTAGAATTATGAGCCATAAAATCTGTTGCAAAGGATTTTTTGTATATGTATAAATATACAAGTACATATAATCCATAAATATATATAAATATATAATATATAATAAAACATAAATACAAAAATGTAAGTACAACATAACTATTCCACTTTCTCCCAGTTTCTCCACCCATCAGCCTCTCGCTTCACTAGATGAAATGGGCGTTATTTTCTATTTCTAACACACACTACACCTTACCAACAATGAGGGTTATCTGTTAATACTAGGTCTTCCTAAACCTAAACAGGAAAAAAAAAAAAACCAACTTATTGCTATTATAAGGGCTTTATAAATAATTTTCATTGTCATGAACTGTGACCTAATTACCTTAAAACTTTTTTTAAATGTGTTAAATAATTACTCTTAGGAATAATGAAACTGCTTGAAATGAAACTTATTTCATGAAAATAGAATTATCTCTTCAACTTTCTATAAAGTTCTATAGTGTTTCTTAAAAAAATCTTATTTTTCTCTGATACTATCAAATATTAATTATACCAGGATTTGGTATTTTCTCTCTTCTTACTCTTTACCATAGGGTATGTTCAACAGTGCCCACAATGGTCAACATTAGGAAAGTAAGGGAAGGGAAAGGGAAAGGGAAGGGAAGACTGTAAAGGAAGGCTTTTAAAAAAGTGAAGCAAATGTGAGGGTGTGAATAAAAGAAAGATAAAAATGCATATGAACCTAGAAATGATTATTCATCATCAACATTAATCAACATGGGGCTTGGGATACTGTTTTGATAGAGAGGTGGCTCAGACATAAAAAGATGCTCACTGTAAGTCAAAGCAGGTCATTAACCTGGAAGAAGACCAGAACATTAGCATTTTTATGAATGGTCACAAAGGATCAGCAGACAGAAGAATCTGCAAGTATGCCTAACGAAGTTCTATGCTGAGTCAAGAATTCTAGGCCAAGAAGATTCATGCAAATCTTTATGACTAGAAGAAATGACAGACAACTTTGAACACAGATAAGCAGAAATAAATTAGTGTAAAGAAAATCCAAACCATATTTAAGAAGATTTTCCTTTATCCATGTGATAATGGAAAAATACAGCCATTGACACAAATCCAGTATCTGTATCTATAGAGCTTATAGATCAGACAAACATTGAAAAATTAAGTGTGACTTAACAAGGTTAAGGTAACAGATGGATTTTTACTCAGATCTGGAGTGGGGGAAGGTCCTACGAAAAAGATCTAAGAAATAATGTTTAAAGTAAAACCAAAGATGAGTATCTAACAAGGGTAGGGTGAGGAGGAAAAAGAATTATTCTAGGCAGAGAAATCTACTAGTGAGGGCCCCTGGGTTTGAAATCTAAAACAACCAGAAGAGAGCCACAAGGTGAAACTACAAAAATGGCAAATACCAGATCACATTAAGACTTCTGTGTCACACTAAGGATTTCAGGCAGAGGAAAAGAACACTTAGATGCACATTCTGAACAGGTTACAATAGTGTGTAGAATGGATTATGACTGGAAGTAGGACAAAATATGCAGAACCAGAGAGAAAATGGTACCTTGCATTTGGGATGAGAATAGCAATTATGTGTGTGCGACTGTATATGTGTACATATATACCTCCTGGTAGAGTGTGTAGACCAGGATGACCTTGAATTCACCAGAGATCTGCCTGCCTCTGCCTCCCAAGTGCTGGGATGACAGGCATGTACCACCATGCCTGACTTAAGATATATTAAGAAGTGGAATTAAAGTGCTTAGCTGCTAAATGTAGGGGATAAGGATAATTCCTCATGGATGATTTCCTAAGATTTTTGTTTGAGTAACTCTGTTTATTAGAATGCCAAAAGGAACCCTGGAAGAGACAGAGATTTGGGGAGGCAGTAACAAATTCAGTTTGTGACAGTTCAGATAGAGGTATCTAAAATATGATAGGAAGGAAGAAGTCAGAGAAGAAGTATGAGAATGCACTGAAGGGCTGGGGCTCTAGCTTGCCAAGCATACGAGGGAGAAACTGGACTGAGATACAAATTTGAAAATACTAGCTAAAGAGTGACTCTAACATAGTGACTGAAGCCCTGGGAGTGGATGATATTGCACAGGGACAGAGAAAGACAGCTTAAGGCCAAGCTTCAATGAATGTCAGTATTTCGTAAGGAGAAGGGAGACAGTAAGGTAACCAAGAATTCTGACACTGATAGAGAAGTCACTGTAGACCTGAAGACTGGTTCAGGATACTGATGAGATGCTCAAGATGGAGAGTACTACAAAGCAGAGTCTCAATACTGGAGGAAAACTAACTAGGCTTTGTTTTACATAAAATCCAGTGTAATAATATCTGGAATACTTTCTTTTTCTCTTTGGTCTTTTTGAGACAATGTTTCCCTGTAGTCTCAGCTGGCTTAGAACTCACTATATGGACCAGGTTGGCCTAGTTCTCCCAGAGATCTGCCTGCCTCTGCTTCCCAAGTGCTGGGAGTAAAGGCATGTACTACCATGCTGCCCAGCTTTGGAATACTTTTTTAAGAAAGATAAAATGGTCTAAAGATGGTTCCAAGAAGGCATTAAATTGTCAGAGTACTCTTGTGCCAAAAAACTAAGCATTTTAGGACTGTCAACAAAACCAAGAGTAATGAAAAAATTTTAATGTATTTTGGAGTATCAGATAAAAAGAGAGCCCTTTATAATTTCAAGCAAGCAAAAAAGAAAAGATTCCAGAGAATTCTGAGACAAAGATATAATTCACAGGTTAAGACTATACATGATTTCACTAAAATGATGCAAATTCATGGCTTACAGAATAAAAAACTGATTGTCTTAAGAAAACGTTTCAATGTGAAGATGAGTATATCATCCCACATTTTTCTGGCTGTTGTTAAAAAAAAGTAGTCTAAATGAACTTACTGATATGATGTTTCAACCTTACAGACAATGGAGGTTCAATTGCTTCAGGCGGTACTTAACAGAACCTTTAATAAAATGCCCTATTCTATAATAAATATTAGGGGCTCAACATCAATATTCTCTAGACTGATGTTTCAGAAAGTTTCATGATCATAAGCATTGCTTAAGCTGCTTATTTAATGCTATTCCTGGGCCTCTCCCCTGGGGAATCCATTTACTGCAGGGCTAGAGACTCTATATGGCCTGACAAGTGCCTCTGCTGATTGCCATGATCTACAAACTTTGTGAAACATTAATGTAAATAAATCATGTGTTCCCTGGAAACCAGGACTGTCTTAGTCATTTGAAAATTCAAGTGCCTGGCAAAGCTTCTGGGACAGACTTGAGAACTAACAAATATACATCACTGATATTATAATCAAACTTTCAGAACTAATAGGTGTGCACTTGAATAAGCCTGATAGTTGTAGATCTTCACATATGTGTAAATGACAGTGCTCACTGACTGGGCTGAAGAATTTACCCTCAGCTAACCAGCACTTATGCCTTTCTTATTCCTTTCTGCCAGACACCTGTGCTATCTTACACTATCTCCCCTAACTCACAAACCTTAACTCTCCTTTTGCCCCAGTGCAAATGTGGAGGCAAGGAGTAAGAGGAAGGTAACCCCTGTGACTATGCCCCCAGCAGCAGTCATACCCCCAGAGGCCCCATCCTGCTCCTCACCTGAAAGCCCCTGCCCTAGCTCCTGTGATGAAATGCCCCGGGTAGCCTTCCTACCTGAAGAAGAAGAGGAACAAATACTGAGTCTAGGTTTTATTTTGAAATTCAGATAATTAATGTGTCAGTCCTAAGTCTGTAGTCCACTGGAACATATGTACATTTATAGAAAAATCATTGCATATATTAAAATCGAGTTTTCCTGTTTGTTAGTTTCATCCTTTTTTCATAATTATTGGCATTAAAAATTTCCACAAATGCTGAGATCATACTGAAATGGGGGGGGACCCATAAGATTAAATGAGATTTCATAGGACACTGGAAAGAGAATCATGTGGGCCTGTGGGAAGAAAAGCATGGCTAGAGGACAGGCCCCAAATCTCAAATATCAAAGTACGGAGCTTTCCAAAGTGATGACTCTGAAGAAGACAACATTCACTTTTTGCAATGCAGGTTCTTTGTGTCTAAGAATCTCGTAACTTTATACTTTTAAGGTAAATGATGAATAACAGTGATGAGGGTGGCAGGGATTAAAAAGTGAGGGCCAGAACGAAATGCAACATAAACAGCACAAAAGCATGGGCACAACTGCACTAAGACAGAAACTCATTGTCTGGTTCTTGCTTGTGGCATGACTAGAGAAATCCAGTTCACATGAGATGGCTCAGCATGATGCAATTTATAAATACTGTAAGTACAAAATGTACCTAGAAATTAAAGAAAAACCATTACATGAAAAAATGGGTACACAAATGGCTATATAAGGCTTTGAGTATGTGTTAATATTTACCTAAAGGAGTAACCATTCCAATATTAATGAAATGTTTCTAAGTTAAATTAGAGCACATCTTTCTATATAAACTAGTTTCAAAGATGTCATGATGAAAATCTAGTAAAATACTGGTAATTATTAGGCTAAATTAAAATCATAATAATAATTCCCCCTGGTGTTCTCCAAAGGGACTGACAGATTTCAAGAACAATGAAGTATTAAAAAAAAAAATAACCAACTCCTCTTCATCATAGGTCATACAGGGTCTAAAAATGGACAGGTGTGGTCCATTTGGATCTTTGGCTAAGAGTTTTAAAAATCAAAGTTAGTTTATAACAGGGTAGCAGTTTCTGTGACTCAGGGCCGTTTCTCTCATGCAAACCAGGGTACAGTGTTTTTTCCATTTTCACATAAGGAGGAAGCGGCTGAACTTAAGTTAGAGGCCTTATATTTTCTCAAGTTAGGGGCTGAAGAAATGGCAGCTAACGACCTTTCATAACTCCAATTCCAGGGGATCTGATGCCGTCTTCTGTCCTCTGTGGGGACTGCACGACATGGGTGTACTTACATACATACAAGCATAACACTCATACACATAAAATAAAAATAAACATTTCTTAAGTCATCAATCTCAATTTATAATATCAATGGATTTCTTTCATGTTTTGAAAATTGACCAGCATTTATTTATGGCATCCAGGAATATTTTTATCTTACCAAGTTCATTCATTGCATGTCTGTGCTCTTCATCAAATGAAAGTTTCATTAGAACACACACAGCAGGACAGATCTGATGTTCAACAGGAGCTGGCACTAAAAAATAAAATAAGCCATAACATTCTGTTACTGTAAAAGAAATGATGTTATTATACTTTTAAAATATGTGTTATTGATAAATACCTAAAGTAGAGAAGGTTAATACATCAACAATCTTTGTAGAATGGATGAATAAATACTACAAATGTGAACCAGCGACTGTGTAAGGAGCTTTTCTTGGTTCCATAAAAATGTTTACCACTGTCTGACTTTAACCAAGTCTGCCACAGTAAGTCTTTTATAAATTATGTATGCTTAACTCACATATCTAATAATTTTAAATGTCTATATGAAAGAATAAAAGCATTTCAGTAAATTCTTTCATTGTTTCTAGTATCAATTTAAACAACTGTTCTGATCATAGGTTAAAAGCAGATGGTCATATACAAATGTGCTACCTAGTAGAACACTTACTATATACATGCACTATATAGTGAAAGATTTAAAGAAAAAGGGTCCAAGAAATGTATGTATACATTTAATATTATCTGCTAGGTTTCAGAAGTCATTATTTGACACAAAGTATTTTTTATTTATTTATTTTTTTATTTTATGTGTATGAGTGTATTGCCTGCATGTAGGTAAGTGCACCCGTGTCATGCAATGCCCGTGGAGGTCAGAAGAGGCTGTTGGATCCCCTGGACCTGGAGTTATGGACAGTTGTTAGCTCCCCTGTGGGTGCTGGGATTCGAACCCGGGCCTTCTGCAAGAACCAGTGTTCTTAACTGCTGAGCCATCTCTCCAGCCCCCCACAAAGTATTTTTTAAAAAGTAGTTTTTTTCAGAAGCAATAATGTGAGTTATTAAATAACTGTTGATAGTCAAATAGATTAATCCAGAGAAGTAATGTCCTCCAAGTAAAGTATCTTACTAGTTCTCATCCCTGGGGTTTCCTAGGTATATATAAAAAAATCATCTCTGCCCTTTTTCTTATTCTTAAAATTTTTTAGGTTTGAACTAGTCTTTATACTTAAGCTTAGAAAAAAATCTGCTACTTGGCTTCAAGGCCATATACAAGATTTTTAGCCTAAGTCTCATTTCATTCAAAAAATGGAGATGATGAAGCTTTCCCTTTGTATTTCATAACTGGTAGAGTTTGTCCAGTAAATACTGATATGCAAATGCAAAAGATTATGGCTTGGCTGCTAAGAGTTGGAGGAATTTATGTAAAATTACTTTCCTAAACTTCAGCCAAAAGGCAATCTAATGGCCATATTGATTTTAGCTCTATTAAGCCTTTTTTCTCTTTCAGTTCTTTGAGGCAGGGGCTCATGGCATAGACTGGCCTTGAACTCTATGTAGTATGAAGATGACCTTGAACTCTATGTAGTATGAAGATGACCTTGAATTCCTGATCCTTTTGCCTCCATCACCCAAATGCTGGCATTAGAGACATGAGCCAACAAACCAGCTAGCTTTAAGTTTTAATTCTATACATTCCTTTTGACTTGTTCTTGTTGAGAGCTTGACTGGAGCTTCTAGTGCGGGGCTGCAGCTACTCATATACTCCTGATCAAAAAATGGTCCTCTTCAGCTCGGAACTCGGGTTACAGAGAAGCACATAGAGCAGCGAGAAAGGAAGGGACTGTCTGCCTAGCCAGCCAGATCAGCAGAATCGATGTTATCTGGCTATCAATGAAGTGACAGATGCTGCAGTCAGGTTACCTTTGTAGTTGATTTGCTTGTTCTTTTTTGGTTGCACAGTAGTATACAGAACATTTTCCTTTGTTAAAATTTTCTGGAAATATAGACTTAGGTCTTAAAAAATATGTTAGCAGGATAGACAACAGACTAATTATAGTGTTTCTAATCTAAAGCTTTACATTTGCCTGGAAACATGCATTGATATATACACTACAGAGAACATACTTGGATTTTTGTCCTGGTCCATGCCTTGTTCATGGGCTTCCTGCCACTCCCAACAGGTTTCACAGTAAGCTCGTATCTGTTCCAAAAGATGAAGGACTCGGATTTCACGCCTGCCTCTCTTGTCATCAGGCTGTGAGTGAATGATGTTGTGGAGTGCCGCACTGGCCCTGGCCCGAGCCTCTTTACTGCCCCGGGAATTTCCCAACAATACAGAGTCTTTGTCATTGCCATGTAAAAGCTGGATGAGGAGAGGAAGACATCCAGACTGTCGCATGGATATACAGCTGTCTTGGGAGCTAGACATAGCTAGCAAAGTTCGTGACATATCATCCTTATCATGAGTACCAAGCATTGATAACAATGAATACACCATTTCCACCTGTGGGCCAAATGAGTTTAGAAACAAAATTATGACTTTAATACCCAAAAGTCAGAACGAATGAAGTGAAGAATGGGATGATTTATGGCATCTCATTCGAAATTCAAACATAAAAAAACAAAAACAAAAAATCTTTCCTTGATGAAGTAATGCATGATATTTCACAATCACATACAAAATTGTTTATGTGAATAAATAATAATGGAATTGCAAATTGTTGGAAAAAAAGGTTCTTGAATTACTTAAATTACTACTTGTCTGGGTCAGCTGAAGGTAACTGACTACAATAATAATAATAATTAATAACAATAATAATAAAATCAATGAAATTTTTTCTTATACACATTCTCTCAGATATTCTTTCTTTTTTTGGGGGGGGGGTCTTTTTTTTCAGACATGGTCTCCTTGTAGCCCCAGCTGGCCTGGAACTTGCTATATAGATCAGGCTGGCCTTGAACTCACAGAGATTCACCTGCCTCTGCCTCCCAAGTGCTGGGATTAAAAGTATGAGCCACCATGTGGATGTACTTTAAATTCTTTGTATAATTTAAAACTGTATTTTACTCCTTTAACCTATAATCAATAGAAAATATTTTGCAAAATTTATGATTTACTAAATACTAATTCTCAGGAATCATAATTTTCATTAGATTACAATCACAACACTTAAAATTATATGATTTTTCCCTTTTATAAAACTATTTTGTCATAAAAAGGATCACATAGAGAGTGGAAAGTCAAGATGTGCTGTCATTTAAAAAAAAAAAAAACTGGTAAGCATGAGTCACTGATAGTAAACTCTAAGGATTAACTTAGAATCACACTGGAAATAGGAACACAGCACCGTTAACTTAGGCTGTTCAGAAAAGCAGAGGATATTATATGAAGAACATGTCATCTTTGTAGGTCAGTAGTCTCAGTCAGGGATGATTTTGTACCCATGAGGACATATCTGGCTGATTGCATCTTAGAGGCATTTTTGGTTTTAACAGCTGTGGTGTGAGAGTGTTAAGGGGCATCTTGTGAGAAGAAGTCAGGGGTGTTGCTACCTAGCTGACAGCACTGAGGTTGAGAAGTGCTGCTCAAAATGTGTAAACACACCTTTTCAATGATGAAAATTTTAGGATGGTAGTATATGACTGTGGATAAATGTGTTTTCATCGGACCTCACTCAGCTCAAAGATTGGTTTCACTGTTTATAAGCAAGCTATGAAATGCTAGTTAATTTACTTAATTTCTCTTGAGTTTCAGTTTTCTGAGTTGCAAAATGGAGGAATTTACCTAAGCCTTAATATTATATGCAAATCACTTTAAAAGGAACTAGAATCCTAAGTGCCAATTTTCATGTACCAGTAAGAGACATACATTTATTTATTTGTTTGTTTATTTATTTATTTATTTTGGTCTTTTTGAGGCAGGGTCTCCCTGTAGCCCCAGCTGGCCTGGAACTTGCTATGTAGACTAGGCTGGCCTTGAACTCACAGAGATTCACCTGCTTCTGCCTTCCAAGTGCTGGGATTAAAGGCCTGTGCTACCACACCTGGTTTGAGATTTTCTTTATAGTCAACAAATTGTGCTGATGCTAGACCGATCTGGTTAATTCCAGATTCTATTTAATTACGTAAGAGTGGCCTGAAGCAGCTTCTTTATTGCTCTTTTCCCTCCAACTTTTCTTACGTAGAGGGGTAAAAATAGTTCAGTATTTGAGAAGATTAGCAATTAATATAGACAGGTCCTAAACAGTAACTATTATAGACTATCACTGATTATTCTAAAATTCATTTAACTGTTTTTCTCTTTGGTATTGAACCTAGAGCCTTGGGTATGCTGCTAGGCAAGCACTTTATCAATGATCTATAAATTCATTTCTTAAATCAACATTAGTTATTTCAATGTGTTTCTTAAGACCTGATATGTGTGTGTGTGTGTGTGTGTGTGTGTGTGTGTGTCTCTTTTTGAGACAGGATCTCCCTGTAGCCCCAGCTGACCTGAACTCACTATGTAGAACAGGCTGGCCTTGAACTCACAGTGATCTGCCCGCCTCTGCCTCCTGAGTGCTGGGACTAAAGGTGTGTGCCACCATGCCCGGCTATACCTGTTTTATTTTTTAAAGAGCATACTCTGTATGCTGTGAAGATGATGGAATTCTTCAGCTTTGACTGAAAATACATTGTTCAGTAATGTTAGAATTCCAGTTCTGTTAAAAGCCCTTGGCTTTTTAAAAGTAATAATTTTATATTAAGTAATAAAAAGATTTTCTTTTCACACATTTCCCTCCGATCCCCCAAATATTTATTAAGATCTGAAATATCCTAAGAAAGCCCACTTATTAGCACTGGTTAACATCCAATTTCAATGATTTTTCTATCCATTTCAATAAATACTTATTAAACACTATATGCATACGCTGTGCTAGAAAAGATACACAGAAAAACAATTTGTTTTCCAAAAGGGACCTTCATACAAATTATTAATCAAAGAGACAAAGGAAGTGACTGAATGGACTGCATGGGAAGAGTAAGAGGATGCTAGGGGTTAAAATGTCTCAGAGGAAGCAAGTATTAGGCAAGGTTCTGGAGGCTAAAAAATGCTGAGTCATCTGTGGGGAGGCAGAAAGTGCTACTGCAGTCATGTGGAAAGCCACGGGGGTGTCCAACAAGTCAGTCAGTTTGGCTGGAGTTTAGGATACCTGCAGATAGGATAATGAGCTGGAAAAAAATTAATAACCACTGAATATGGCACTTTTTGTAATTTTTTTAAAAGAAGCATTTCATTACAGCTTTAACATACTCATTAACAGTTTCCAGAGCAAAGATACATCTCTTTCAAAAGTGGCTATAAAATTTTTAGGTTTGCTGTTGAATTAAAACAGTTATATAATATTGAACTCAGTATAGGCCCTGTAAGACATAAAATTGAATGAGCTTTTAACCTTTAAAAAAGATCTTCATTTCATTTTAAAATATACTGTTTCTTACAGAAAGACTCATTGTTTTTGCTCATAACACTGAGATATTGGCGCATGCATCTCTACTCTGTATGTATCTGATTATTTACTAGTCATAGTCGGTTGCACTCAGATCCTTGGCACCTGTGTATGTCTATAAAGTCATTGGGTAGATTTCAATGGTAATGTTTATCACCTCTACTAATTAACA